>NC_090395.1:8969777-9269985 GCF_036365525.1 Heterodontus francisci | reverse complement strand
AGAGTGTCAGAGATTGTCAGAGAATGTCAGGAAGTTTCGGAAAGTGTCAGATAGTGTCAAAGAGTTTCGGAAAGTGTCAGAGAGTGTCTGAGAGTGTCAGAGAGTGTCAGAAGGTTTCAGAGCGTGTCAGAGATTGTCAGAGAGTTTCAGAGAGTATCAGAGAGTTTCTGACAGTTTCTGAGTTTGTCAGAGAGTGTCAGAGAGTGTCAGAGATTTTCAGAGAGTGTCACAGAGTGTCAGAGAGTGTCAGAGACTTTCAGAGAGTTTCTGAGAGTTTCAGAGAGTTTCAGGGAGTTTCGGAATGTTTCAGAGAGTGTCAGAGCCTGTCAGAGAGTTTCAGAGAGTGTCACAGGGTGTCAGACAGTTTGAGAGAGCTTCAGAGAGTGTCAGAGAGTGTCAGAAAGTGTCAGAGAGTGTCAGAGAGTGTCTGAGAGTGTCAAAGAGTGTCAGAGAGTTTCAGAAAGTGTCAGAGAGTGTTCAGAGAGTTTCAGAGCGTTGCAGTGGGTGCCGGAGAGTTTCAGAGAATTTCAGAGAGTGTCTGAGAGTGTCAGAGATTTTCAGAGTGTCAGAGAGTGTCAGAGACTGTCTGAGAGATTCAGAGAGTGTCAGAGAATATCAGAGAGTTTCAGAGAGTTTCAGAGAGTGTCTGAGAGAGTCAGAGAGAGTCAGAGAGTTTCTGAGAGTTTGTGAGTTTGTCAGAGAGTGTCAGAGATTGTCCGAGAGTGTCAGAGAGTATCAGAGAGTGTCAGAGAGTGTCAGAGAGTGTCAGAAAGATTCAGAAAGTATCAGATAGTGTCAGAGTGATTCAGAAAGTGTCAGAGAGTTTCCGAGAGTGTCTGAGAGTTTCAGAGAGTGTCAGAGAGTTTCAGAGCGTGTCAGAGATTGTCAGAGAGTATCAGAGAGTTTCAGAGACTGTCAGAGAGTTTGAGAGAGTGTCAGAGAATGTCAGAGAGAGTCTGAGAGTTTCAGAGAGTGTCAGAGAGTTTCAGAGAGTGTCAGAGAGTTTCTGAGAGTTTCTGAGTTTGTCAGAGAGTGTCAGAGATTTTCAGAGAGTGTCACAGAGTGTCAGAGAGTGTCAGATACTTTCAGAGAGTTTCTGAGTGTTTCTGAGAGTTTCAGAGAGTTTCAGAGAACTTCAGAGAGTTTCAGAGAGTGTCAGAGCCTGTCAGAGAGTTTCAGAGAATGTCACGGGGTGTCAGAGAGTTTCAGAGAGCTTCAGAGAGTGTCAGAGCATGTCAGAGAGTTTCATAGAGTTTTAGAGAGTTTCTGAGAGTTTCAGAGAGCTTCAGAGAGTTTCAGAGAGTGTCAGAGCCTGTCAGAGAGTTTCAGAGAGTGTCACATGGTGTCAGAGAGTTTTAGACAGCTTCAGAGAGTGTCAGAGAGTGTCAGATAGTTTCAGACAGTTTCAGAGAGTGTCAGAGTTTCAGAGAGTTTCAGACATTGTCTGAGAGTGTCAAAGAGTGTCAAAGTGTTTCAGAGAGTGTCAGAGAGTGTCAGAGAGTTTCAGAGAGTTTCAGAGAGTGTCAGAGAGTCTCAGAGACTTTCTGAGAGTGTCAGAGAGTGCCAGAGAGTTTTCTGAGAGTTACTGAGTGTGTCGGAGAGTGTCAGGGAGTGTCAGAGTGTGTCACAGAGTGTCACAGAGTGTCACAGAGTGTCAGAGAGTTTCAGAGACATTCAGAGATTTTCAGAGTGTCACAGAGTTTGAGAGAATGTCAGGGAGTTTCAGAGAGTTTCAGAGATATTCACAGAGTGTCAGAGAATGTCAAGAGTTTCAGAGACTGTCAGAGGGCTCTGAGACTTTCTGAGTGTGTCAGAGAGTGTCAGAGATTTTCAGAGAGAGTCAGAGAGTGTTAGAGAGTTTCAGAGAGTTTCACAGAGTGTCAGTGAGTGTCAGAGAGTGTCAGAGAGTTTCTGAGAGCCTCAGAGAGTGTCAAAGTGTTTCAGAGAGTGTCAGAGAGCTTCAGAGAGTGTGGCAGAGTGTCAGAGAGTGTCAGAATGTGTCAGAGAGTTTCAGCGAGTTCCTGAGATTGTCAGAGAGTTTCAGAGAGTTTCAGAGAGCTTCAGTGTGTTTCAGAGAGTGTCAGAAAGTTTCAGAGAGTGCCAGAGAGTGTCTGAGAGTGTCTGAGAGAGTCATAGAGTTTCTGAGAGTTTGTGAGTTTGTCAGAGTGTGTCAGAGATTGTCCGAGAGTGTCAGAGAGTATCAGAGAGTGTCAGAGAGTGTCAGAGATTGTCAGAGAATGTCAGGAAGTTTCGGAAAGTGTCAGATAGTGTCAAAGAGTTTCGGAAAGTGTCAGAGAGTGTCTGAGAGTGTCAGAGAGTGTCAGAAGGTTTCAGAGCGTGTCAGAGATTGTCAGAGAGTTTCAGAGAGTGTCAGAGAGTTTCTGACAGTTTCTGAGTTTGTCAGAGAGTGTCAGAGAGTGTCAGAGATTTTCAGAGAGTGTCACAGAGTGTCAGAGAGTGTCAGAGACTTTCAGAGAGTTTCTGAGAGTTTCTGAGAGTTTCAGGGAGTTTCAGAATGTTTCAGAGAGTGTCAGAGCCTGTCAGAGAGTTTCAGAGAGTGTCACAGGGTGTCAGACAGTTTGAGAGAGCTTCAGAGAGTGTCAGAGAGTGTCAGAAAGTGTCAGAGAGTGTCAGAGATTGTCTGAGAGTGTCAAAGAGTGTCAGAGAGTTTCAGAAAGTGTCAGAGAGTGTTCAGAGAGTTTCAGAGAGTTTCAGAGGGTGCCGGAGAGTTTCAGAGAATTTCAGAGAGTGTCTGAGAGTGTCAGAGATTTCCAGAGTGTCAGAGAGTGTCAGAGAGTGTCTGAGAGATTCAGAGAGTGTCAGAGAATTTCAGAGAGTTTCAGAGAGTTTCAGAGAGTGTCTGAGAGAGTCGGAGAGAGTCAGAGAGTTTCTGAGAGTTTGTGAGTTTGTCAGAGAGTGTCAGAGATTGTCCGAGAGTGTCAGAGAGTATCAGAGAGTGTCAGAGAGTGTCAGAGAGTGTCAGAAAGATTCAGAAAGTATCAGATAGTGTCAGAGTGATTCAAAAAGTATCAGAGAGTTTCAGAGACTGTCAGAGAGTTTCAGAGAGTGTCAGAGAATGTCAGAGAGAGTCTGAGAGTTTCAGAGAGTGTCAGAGAGTTTCAGAGAGTGTCAGAGAGTTTCTGAGAGTTTCTGAGTTTGTCAGAGAGTGTCAGAGATTTTCAGAGAGTGTCACAGAGTGTCAGAGAGTGTCAGAGACTTTCAGAGAGTTTCTGAGTGTTTCTGAGAGTTTCAGAGAGTTTCAGAGAACTTCAGAGAGTTTCAGAGAGTGTCAGAGCCTGTCAGAGTGTTTCAGAGAATGTCACGGGGTGTCAGAGAGTTTCAGAGAGCTTCAGAGAGTGTCAGAGAGTGTCAGAGAGCGTTAGAGAGTTTCAGTCAGTTTCAGAGAGTGTCAGAGAGTTGCAGAGACAGTCAGACACTGTCTGAGATTGTCAAAGAGTGTCAAAGTGTTTCAGAGAGTGTCAGAAAGAGTCAGAGAGTTTCTGAGAGTTTGTGAGTTTGTCAGAGAGTGTCAGAGATAGTCCAAGAGTGTCAGAGAGTATCAGAGAGTGTCAGAGCCTGTCAGAGAGTTTCAGAGAGTGTCACAGGGTGTCAGACAGTTTGAGAGAGCTTCAGAGAGTGTCAGAGAGTGTCAGAAAGTGTCAGAGAGTGTCAGAGACTGTCTGAGAGTGTCAGAGAGTTTCAGAAAGTGTCAGAGAGTGTCAGAGAGTTTCAGAGAGTTTCAGAGGGTGCCGGAGAGTTTCATAGAGTTTCAGAGAGTGTCTGAGAGATTCTGAGAGTGCCAGAGAGTGTCAGAGAGTTTCAGAGAGTTTCAGAGAGTGTCTGAGAGAGTCAGAGAGAGTCAGAGAGCTTCTGAGAGTTTGTGAGTTTGTCAGAGAGTGTCAGAGATTGTCAGAGATTGTCAGAAAGTTTCAGAAAGTATCAGATAGTGTCAGAGAGATTCAGAAAGTGTCACAGAGTTTCCGAGAGTGTCTGAGAGTTTCAGAGAGTGTCAGAGAGTTTCAGAGCGTGTCAGAGATTGTCAGAGAGTATCAGAAAGTTTCAGAGACTGTCAGAGAGTTTCAGAGAGTGTCAGAGAATGTCAGAGAGTGTCTGAGAGTTTCAGAGAGTGTCAGAGAGTTTCAGAGAGTGTCAGAGAGTTTCTGAGAGTTTCTGAGTTTGTCAGAGAGTATCAGAGAGTGTCAGAGATTTTCAGAGAGTGTCACAGAGTGTCAGAGAGTGTCAGAGACTTTCAGAGAGTTTCTGAGTGTTTCTGAGAGTTTCAGAGCGTTTCAGAGAACTTCAGAGAGTTTCAGAGAGTGTCAGAGCCTGTCAGAGAGTTTCAGAGAATGTCACGGGGTGTCAGAGAGTTTCAGAGAGCTTCAGAGAGTGTCAGAGAGTGTCAGAGAGTGTTAGAGAGTTTCAGTCAGTTTCAGAGAGTGTCAGAGAGTTTCAGAGACAGTCAGACACTGTCTGAGATTGTCAAAGAGTGTCAAAGTGTTTCAGAGAGTGTCAGAAAGAGTCAGAGAGTTTCTGAGAGTTTGTGAGTTTGTCAGAGAGTGTCAGAGATAGTCCGAGAGTGTCAGAGAGAATCAGAGAGTGTCAGAGAGTGTCAGAAAGTTTCAGAAAGTGTCAGATAGCGTCAGAGAGATTCAGAAAGTGTCAGAGAATGGCTGAGAGTGTCAGAGAGAGTGTCAGAGAGTTTCAGAGCGTGTCAGAGATTGTCAGAGAGTATCAGAGAGTTTCAGAGAGTGTCAGAGAGTTTCAGAGAGTGTCAGAGAGTTTCAGAGAGTGTCAGAGAGTTTCTGAGAGTTTCTGAGTTTGTCAGGGAGTGTCAGAGAGTGTCAGAGATTTTCGGAGAGTGTCACAGAGTGTCAGAGAGTGTCAGAGACTTTCAGGGAGTTTCTGAGAGTTTCTGAGAGTTTCAGAGTGTTTCAGAGACTTTAAGAGAGCTTCAGAGAGTTTCAGAGAGTCTCAGAGCATGTCAGAGTGTTTCAGAGAATGTCACAGGGTGTCAGATAGTTTCAGAGAGCTTCAGAGAGTGTCAGAGGGTGTCAGAGAGTGTCAGAGAGTTTCAGTCAGTTTCAGAGAGTGTCAGAGAGTTTCAGAGAGATTCAGACAGTGTCAGAGTGTGTCAAAGAGTGTCAAAGTGTTTCAGATTGTGTCAGAGAGTGTCACTGAGAGTCAGAGAGTTTCGAAGATCTTCAGAGATTTTCAGAGAGTGTCACAGAGTTTCAGAGAGTGTCAGGGTGTTTCAGGGAGTTTCAGAGAGTGTCACAGAGTTTCGGAGAGTTTCAGAGATATTCACAGAGTGTCAGAGAATGTCAGAGAGTGTCAGAGAGTTACAGAAAGTGTCAGATAGTGTCAGAGAGTTTCAGTAATTATCTGTGATTGTCAGAGTGTGTCAGAGAGTTTCAGAGACTGTCAGAGGGCTCTGAGATTTTCTGAGTGTGTCAGAGAGTGTCAGAGAGTTTCAGAGAGAGTCAGAGAGTGTCAGAGAGTTTCAGAGAGTGTCACAGAGTGTCAGTGAGTGTCAGAGAGTTGCTGAGAGTTTCAGATAGTGTCAGTGAGTGTCAGAGAGTATCAGAGAGTGTCAGCGAGAGTCAGAGAGTGTCGGAGAGTTTCAGAGAGTGTCAGAGAGTTTCTGAGAGTTTCTGCGTTTGTCAGAGCCTGTCAGAGACATTCAGAGGGCACTGAGATTTTCTGAGTGTGTCAGAGAGTGTCAGAGAGTTTCAGAGAGTGTCAGAGATTATCAGAGAGTGTCACAGAGAGTCAGAGAGTGTCAGAGAGTGTCAGAGAATGTCAGAGAGTTTCAGAGAGTGTGTCAGAGTGTCAGTGAGTGTCAGAGATTTTCAGAGAGTTTCAGATATTGTCAGTGAGTGTCAGAGAGTATCAGAGAGTGTCAGCGAGAGTCAGATAGTGTCAGTGAATGTCAGAGAGTATCAGAGAGTGTCAGCGAGAGTCAGAGAGTGTCAGAGAGTGTAAGAGAGTGTCAGAGATTTTCAGAGAGTGTCACAGAGTGTCAGAGAGTGTCAGAGCCTGTCAGAGAGTTTCAGAGAGTGTCACAGGGTGTCAGAGAGTTTCAGAGAGCTTCGGAGAGTGTCAGAGAGTGTCAGACAGTTTCAGACAGTTTCAGAGAGTGTCAGAGAGTGTCAAAGAGTGTCAAAGTGTTTCAGAGAGTGTCAGAGAGTGTCAGAGAGTTTCAGAGAGTTTCAGAGAGTGTCAGAGTCTCAGAGACTTTCTGAGAGTGTCAGAGAGTGCCAGAGAATTTTCTGAGAGTTACTGAGTGTGTCGGAGAGTGTAAGAGAGTGTCAGAGAGTGTCGCAGAGTGTTTCAGAGAGTTTCAGAGGGTGCCAGAGAGTTTCAGAGAGTTTCAGAGAGTGTCAGAGAATGTCAGAGATTTTCAGAGACTTTCAGAGAGTGTCTGAGATATTCAGAGATTTTCAGAGAGTGTCACAGAGTTTGAGAGAGTGTCAGGGAGTTTCAGAGAGTTTCAGAGAGTGTCACAGAGTTTCGGAGAGTTTCAGAGATATTCACAGATTGTCAGAGAATGTCAGAGAGTTTCAGAGAGTTTCAGAGAGTTCCTGAGATTGTCAGAGAGTTTCAGAGAGTTTCTGAGAGCTTCAGTGTGTTTCAGAGAGTGTCACAGGGTGTCAGAGAGTTTCAGAGAGCTTCAGAGAGTGTCAGAGAGTGTCAGAGACTTTCAGAGAGTATCAGAGAGTTGCTGAGAGTTTCAGAGAGTTTCAGAGAGCTTCAGAGAGTTTCAGAGAGTGCCAGAGCCTGTCAGAGAGTTTCAGAGAGTGTCACAGGGTGTCAGAGAGTTTCAGAGAGCTTCGGAGAGTGTCAGAGAGTGTCAGACAGTTTCAGACAGTGTATGAGAGTGTCAAAGAGTGTCAAAGTGTTTCAGAGAGTGTCAGAGAGTGTCAGAGAGTTTCAGAGAGTGTCAGAGAGTCTCAGAGACTTTCTGAGAGTGTCAGAGAGTGCCAGAGAATTTTCTGAGAGTTACTGAGTGTGTCGGAGAGTGTCAGAGAGTGTCAGAGAGTGTCGCAGAGCGTCAGAGAGTTTCAGAGATATTCAGAGATTTTCAGAGAGTGTCACAGAGTTTGAGAGAGTGTCAGGGAGTTTCAGAGAGTTTCAGAGAGTGTCACAGAGTTTCGGAGAGTTTCAGAGATATTCACAGATTGTCAGAGAATGTCAGAGAGTTTCAGAGAGTTTCAGAGAGTTCCTGAGATTGTCAGAGAGTTTCAGAGAGTTTCTGAGAGCTTCAGTGTGTTTCAGAGAGTGTCACAGGGTGTCAGAGAGTTTCAGAGAGCTTCAGAGCGTGTCAGAGAGTGTCAGAGACCTTCAGAGAGTATTAGAGAGTTTCTGAGAGTTTCAGAGAGTTTCAGAGAGCTTCAGAGAGTTTCAGAGAGTGTCAGAGCCTGTCAGAGAGTTTCAGAGAGTGTCACAGGGTGTCAGAGAGTTTCAGAGAGCTTCGGAGAGTGTCAGAGAGTGTCAGACTGTTTCAGACAGTGTATGAGAGTGTCAAAGAGTGTCAAAGTGTTTCAAAGAGTGTCAGAGAGTGTCAGAGAGTTTCAGAGAGTTTCAGAGAGTGTCAGAGAGTCTCAGAGACTTTCTGAGAGTGTCAGAGAGTGCCAGAGAATTTTCTGAGAGTTACTGAGTGTGTCGGAGAGTGTCAGAGAGTGTCACAGAGTGTCAGAGAGTTTCAGAGATATTCAGAGATTTTCAGAGAGTGTCACAGAGTTTGATAGAGTGTCAGGGAGTTTCAGAGAGTGTCACAGAGTTTCGGAGAGTTTCAGAGATATTCACAGATTGTCTGAGAATGTCAGAGAGTTTCAGAGACTGTCAGAGGGCTCTGAGATTTTCTGAGTGTGTCAGAGAGGGTCAGAGATTTTCAGAGAGTCTCAGAGAGTGTTAGAGCGTTTCAGAGAGTGTCACAGAGTGTCAGTGAGTGTCAAAGAGTTTCAGAGAGTTTCAGATAGTGTCAGTGGGTGTCAGAGAGTATCAGAGAGTTTCAGCGGAGTCAGAGAGTGCAGCGAGTGTCAGAGAGTGTCAGAGAGTTTCTGAGAGTCTCAGAGAGTGTCAAAGTGTTTCAGAGAGTATCACAGGGTGTCAGATAGTTTCAGAGAGCTTCAGAGAGTGTCAGAGGGTGTCAGAGAGTGTCAGAGAGTTTCAGTCAGTTTCAGAGAGTGTCAGAGAGTTTCAGAGAGATTCAGACAGTGTCAGAGAGTGTCAAAGAGTGTCAAAGTGTTTCAGATTGTGTCAGAGAGTGTCACTGAGAGTCAGAGAGTTTCGAAGATCTTCAGAGATTTTCAGAGAGTGTCACAGAGTTTCAGAGAGTGTCAGGGTGTTTCAGGGAGTTTCAGAGAGTGTCACAGAGTTTCGGAGAGTTTCAGAGATATTCACAGAGTGTCAGAGAATGTCAGAGAGTGTCAGAGAGTTACAGAAAGTGTCAGATAGTGTCAGAGAGTTTCAGTAATTATCTGTGATTGTCAGAGTGTGTCAGAGAGTTTCAGAGACTGTCAGAGGGCTCTGAGATTTTCTGAGTGTGTCAGAGAGTGTCAGAGAGTTTCAGAGAGAGTCAGAGAGTGTCAGAGAGTTTCAGAGAGTGTCACAGAGTGTCAGTGAGTGTCAGAGAGTTGCTGAGAGTTTCAGATAGTGTCAGTGAGTGTCAGAGAGTATCAGAGAGTGTCAGCGAGTGTCAGAGAGTGTCGGAGAGTTTCAGAGAGTGTCAGAGAGTTTCTGAGAGTTTCTGCGTTTGTCAGAGCCTGTCAGAGACATTCAGAGGGCACTGAGATTTTCTGAGTGTGTCAGAGAGTGTCAGAGAGTTTCAGAGAGTGTCAGAGATTATCAGAGAGTGTCACAGAGAGTCAGAGAGTGTCAGAGAGTGTCAGAGAATGTCAGAGAGTTTCAGAGAGTGTGTCAGAGTGTCAGTGAGTGTCAGAGATTTTCAGAGAGTTTCAGATATTGTCAGTGAGTGTCAGAGAGTATCAGAGAGTGTCAGCGAGAGTCAGATAGTGTCAGTGAATGTCAGAGAGTATCAGAGAGTGTCAGCGAGAGTCAGAGAGTGTCAGAGAGTGTAAGAGAGTGTCAGAGATTTTCAGAGAGTGTCACAGAGTGTCAGAGAGTGTCAGAGAATGTCAGAGCCTGTCAGAGAGTTTCAGAGAGTGTCACAGGGTGTCAGAGAGTTTCAGAGAGCTTCGGAGAGTGTCAGAGAGTGTCAGACAGTTTCAGACAGTTTCAGAGAGTGTCAGAGAGTGTCAAAGAGTGTCAAAGTGTTTCAGAGAGTGTCAGAGAGTTTCAGAGAGTTTCAGAGAGTGTCAGAGTCTCAGAGACTTTCTGAGAGTGTCAGAGAGTGCCAGAGAATTTTCTGAGAGTTACTGAGTGTGTCGGAGAGT
This sequence comes from Heterodontus francisci, assembly GCF_036365525.1. Lineage (NCBI taxonomy): Eukaryota > Metazoa > Chordata > Chondrichthyes > Heterodontiformes > Heterodontidae > Heterodontus > Heterodontus francisci. Next base: position 9,260,590 of record NC_090395.1, on the reverse strand, counting down.
GTAAGAGAGTGTCAGAGAGTGTCGCAGAGTGTTTCAGAGAGTTTCAGAGGGTGCCAGAGAGTTTCAGAGAGTTTCAGAGAGTGTCAGAGAGTGTCAGAGATTTTCAGAGACTTTCAGAGAGTGTCTGAGATATTCAGAGATTTTCAGAGAGTGTCACAGAGTTTGAGAGAGTGTCAGCGAGTTTCAGAGAGTTTCAGAGAGTGTCACAGAGTTTCGGAGAGTTTCAGAGATATTCACAGATTGTCAGAGAATGTCAGAGAGTTTCAGAGAGTTTCAGAGAGTTCCTGAGATTGTCAGAGAGTTTCAGAGAGTTTCTGAGAGCTTCAGTGTGTTTCAGAGAGTGTCACAGGGTGTCAGAGAGTTTCAGAGAGCTTCAGAGAGTGTCAGAGAGTGTCAGAGACTTTCAGAGAGTATCAGAGAGTTGCTGAGAGTTTCAGAGAGTTTCAGAGAGCTTCAGAGAGTTTCAGAGAGTGCCAGAGCCTGTCAGAGAGTTTCAGAGAGTGTCACAGGGTGTCAGAGAGTTTCAGAGAGCTTCGGAGAGTGTCAGAGAGTGTCAGACAGTTTCAGACAGTGTATGAGAGTGTCAAAGAGTGTCAAAGTGTTTCAGAGAGTGTCAGAGAGTGTCAGAGAGTTTCAGAGAGTGTCAGAGAGTCTCAGAGACTTTCTGAGAGTGTCAGAGAGTGCCAGAGAATTTTCTGAGAGTTACTGAGTGTGTCGGAGAGTGTCAGAGAGTGTCAGAGAGTGTCGCAGAGCGTCAGAGAGTTTCAGAGATATTCAGAGATTTTCAGAGAGTGTCACAGAGTTTGAGAGAGTGTCAGGGAGTTTCAGAGAGTTTCAGAGAGTGTCACAGAGTTTCGGAGAGTTTCAGAGATATTCACAGATTGTCAGAGAATGTCAGAGAGTTTCAGAGAGTTTCAGAGAGTTCCTGAGATTGTCAGAGAGTTTCAGAGAGTTTCTGAGAGCTTCAGTGTGTTTCAGAGAGTGTCACAGGGTGTCAGAGAGTTTCAGAGAGCTTCAGAGAGTGTCAGAGAGTGTCAGAGACTTTCAGAGAGTATCAGAGAGTTGCTGAGAGTTTCAGAGAGCTTCAGAGAGTTTCAGAGAGTGCCAGAGCCTGTCAGAGAGTTTCAGAGAGTGTCACAGGGTGTCAGAGAGTTTCAGAGAGCTTCGGAGAGTGTCAGAGAGTGTCAGACAGTTTCAGACAGTGTATGAGAGTGTCAAAGAGTGTCAAAGTGTTTCAGAGAGTGTCAGAGAGTGTCAGAGAGTTTCAGAGAGTGTCAGAGAGTCTCAGAGACTTTCTGAGAGTGTCAGAGAGTGCCAGAGAATTTTCTGAGAGTTACTGAGTGTGTCGGAGAGTGTCAGAGAGTGTCGCAGAGCGTCAGAGAGTTTCAGAGATATTCAGAGATTTTCAGAGAGTGTCACAGAGTTTGAGAGAGCGTCAGGGAGTTTCAGAGAGTTTCAGAGAGTGTCACAGAGTTTCGGAGAGTTTCAGAGATATTCACAGATTGTCAGAGAATGTCAGAGAGTTTCAGAGAGTTTCAGAGAGTTCCTGAGATTGTCAGAGAGTTTCAGAGAGTTTCTGAGAGCTTCAGTGTGTTTCAGAGAGTGTCACAGGGTGTCAGAGAGTTTCAGAGAGCTTCAGAGCGTGTCAGAGAGTGTCAGAGACTTTCAGAGAGTATTAGAGAGTTTCTGAGAGTTTCAGAGAGTTTCAGAGAGCTTCAGAGAGTTTCAGAGAGTGTCAGAGCCTGTCAGAGAGTTTCAGAGAGTGTCACAGGGTGTCAGAGAGTTTCAGAGAGCTTCGGAGAGTGTCAGAGAGTGTCAGACAGTTTCAGACAGTGTATGAGAGTGTCAAAGAGTGTCAAAGTGTTTCAGAGAGTGTCAGAGAGTGTCAGAGAGTTTCAGAGAGTTTCAGAGAGTGTCAGAGAGTCGCAGAGACTTTCTGAGAGTGTCAGAGAGTGCCGGAGAATTTTCTGAGAGTTACTGAGTGTGTCGGAGAGTGTCAGAGAGTGTCACAGAGTGTCAGAGAGTTTCAGAGATATTCAGAGATTTTCAGAGAGTGTCACAGAGTTTGATAGAGTGTCAGGGAGTTTCAGAGAGTGTCACAGAGTTTCGGAGAGTTTCAGAGATATTCACAGATTGTCAGAGAATGTCAGAGAGTTTCAGAGACTGTCAGAGGGCTCTGAGATTTTCTGAGTGTGTCAGAGAGGGTCAGAGATTTTCCGAGAGTCTCAGAGAGTGTTAGAGCGTTTCAGAGAGTGTCACAGAGTGTCAGTGAGTGTCAAAGAGTTTCAGAGAGTTTCAGATAGTGTCAGTGGGTGTCAGAGAGTATCAGAGAGTTTCAGCGGAGTCAGAGAGTGCAGCGAGTGTCAGAGAGTGTCAGAGAGTTTCTGAGAGTCTCAAAGAGTGTCAAAGTGTTTCAGAGAGTGTCAGAGAGCTTCAGAGAGTGTGACAGAGTGTCAGAGAGTGTCAGAGAGTGTCAGAGAGTTTCAGAGAGTTTCAGAGAGTTCCTGAGATTGTCAGAGAGTTTCGGAGAGTTTCTGAGAGCTTCAGTGTGTTTCCGAGAGTGTCAGAAAGTTTCAGAGAGTGCCAGAGAGTGTCACAGACTTTCAGAGAGTTTCAGAGAGTGTCACAGAGTGTCAGCGAGTATCAGCTAGCTTCAGAGTGTGTCAGAGAGTTTCAGAGAGTGTAGAGAGTTCCAGAGAGAGTCAGACAGTGTCTGAGAGTGTCAAAGAGTGTCAAAGAGTTTCAGAGAGTGTCAGAGAGTTTCAGAGAGTGTCAGAGAGTTTCAGAGACTTTCTGAGAGTGTCAGAGAGTGCCTGAGAGTTTCTGACAATTTCTGAGTGTGTCGGAGAGTGTCAGAGAGTGTCAGAGAGTTTCAGAGAGTGTCACAGAGTGTCAGAGAATGTCAGAGATTTTCAGTGGATTTCAGAGATCTTCAGAGAGTGTCAGAGTGTCAGAAAGTTTCATTGAGTGTCACAGAGGGTCAGAGAGTTTCAGAGAGATTCAGAGAGTGTCAGGGAATGTCAGAGAATGTCAGAGATTTTCAAAGAGTGTCAGATAGTATCTGAGAGTGTCAGAAAGTGTCGAAGATTTTCAATGAGTGTCAGAGAGTGTCAGAGTGTATCAGAGAGTGTCAGAGAGAGTCAGAGATTGTCAGAGAGTGTCAGAGAGTGTCAGAAAGTGTCAGAGAGTGTCAGAGAGTTTCAGAAAGTGTCAGAGAGTGTCAGAGAGTGTCTGAGAGTGTCAGAGAGTGTCAGAGAGTTTCAGAGAGTTTCAGAGAGTTACAGAGGGTGCCAGAGTGTTTCAGAGAGTGTCAGAGAGTGTCAGAGAGTTTCAGAGAGTGTCAGAGAGTGTCAGAGCCTGTCAGAGAGTTTCAGAGAGTGTCAAAGGGTGTCAGAGAGTTTCAGAGAGCTTCAGAGAGAGTCAGAGATTTTCAGAGAATGTCAGAGAGTATCAGAGACTTTCTGAGAGTGTCAGACAGTACCAGAGAGTTTCAGAGACTTTCTGAGTGTGTCGGAGTGTGTCAGAGAGTGTCAGAGTGTTTCAGAGAGTTTCAGAGGGTGCCAGAGAGTTTCAGAGAGTTTCAGAGAGTGTCAGAGAGTGTCAGAGATTTTCAGAGACTTTCAGAGAGTGTCTGAGAGATTCAGTGTGTTTCAGAGAGTGTCACAGGGTGTCAGAGAGTTTCAGAGAGCTTCAGAGCGTGTCAGAGAGTGTCAGAGACTTTCAGAGAGTATTAGAGAGTTTCTGAGAGTTTCAGAGAGTTTCAGAGAGCTTCAGAGAGTTTCAGAGAGTGTCAGAGCCTGTCAGAGAGTTTCAGAGAGTGTCACAGGGTGTCAGAGAGTTTCAGAGAGCTTCGGAGAGTGTCAGAGAGTGTCAGACAGTTTCAGACAGTGTATGAGAGTGTCAAAGAGTGTCAAAGTGTTTCAGAGAGTGTCAGAGAGTGTCAGAGAGTTTCAGAGAGTTTCAGAGAGTGTCAGAGAGTCGCAGAGACTTTCTGAGAGTGTCAGAGAGTGCCGGAGAATTTTCTGAGAGTTACTGAGTGTGTCGGAGAGTGTCAGAGAGTGTCACAGAGTGTCAGAGAGTTTCAGAGATATTCAGAGATTTTCAGAGAGTGTCACAGAGTTTGATAGAGTGTCAGGGAGTTTCAGAGAGTGTCACAGAGTTTCGGAGAGTTTCAGAGATATTCACAGATTGTCAGAGAATGTCAGAGAGTTTCAGAGACTGTCAGAGGGCTCTGAGATTTTCTGAGTGTGTCAGAGAGGGTCAGAGATTTTCCGAGAGTCTCAGAGAGTGTTAGAGCGTTTCAGAGAGTGTCCCAGAGTGTCAGTGAGTGTCAAAGAGTTTCAGAGAGTTTCAGATAGTGTCAGTGGGTGTCAGAGAGTATCAGAGAGTTTCAGCGGAGTCAGAGAGTGCAGCGAGTGTCAGAGAGTGTCAGAGAGTTTCTGAGAGTCTCAAAGAGTGTCAAAGTGTTTCAGAGAGTGTCAGAGAGCTTCAGAGAGTGTGACAGAGTGTCAGAGAGTGTCAGAGAGTGTCAGAGAGTTTCAGAGAGTTTCAGAGAGTTCCTGAGATTGTCAGAGAGTTTCGGAGAGTTTCTGAGAGCTTCAGTGTGTTTCCGAGAGTGTCAGAAAGTTTCAGAGAGTGCCAGAGAGTGTCACAGACTTTCAGAGAGTTTCAGAGAGTGTCACAGAGTGTCAGCGAGTATCAGCTAGCTTCAGAGTGTGTCAGAGAGTTTCAGAGAGTGTAGAGAGTTCCAGAGAGAGTCAGACAGTGTCTGAGAGTGTCAAAGAGTGTCAAAGAGTTTCAGAGAGTGTCAGAGAGTTTCAGAGAGTGTCAGAGAGTTTCAGAGACTTTCTGAGAGTGTCAGAGAGTGCCTGAGAGTTTCTGACAATTTCTGAGTGTGTCGGAGAGTGTCAGAGAGTGTCAGAGAGTTTCAGAGAGTGTCACAGAGTGTCAGAGAATGTCAGAGATTTTCAGTGGATTTCAGAGATCTTCAGAGAGTGTCAGAGTGTCAGAAAGTTTCATTGAGTGTCACAGAGGGTCAGAGAGTTTCAGAGAGATTCAGAGAGTGTCAGGGAATGTCAGAGAATGTCAGAGATTTTCAAAGAGTGTCAGATAGTATCTGAGAGTGTCAGAAAGTGTCGAAGATTTTCAATGAGTGTCAGAGAGTGTCAGAGTGTATCAGAGAGTGTCAGAGAGAGTCAGAGATTGTCAGAGAGTGTCAGAGAGTGTCAGAAAGTGTCAGAGAGTGTCAGAGAGTTTCAGAAAGTGTCAGAGAGTGTCAGAGAGTGTCTGAGAGTGTCAGAGAGTGTCAGAGAGTTTCAGAGAGTTTCAGAGAGTTACAGAGGGTGCCAGAGTGTTTCAGAGAGTGTCAGAGAGTGTCAGAGAGTTTCAGAGAGTGTCAGAGAGTGTCAGAGCCTGTCAGAGAGTTTCAGAGAGTGTCAAAGGGTGTCAGAGAGTTTCAGAGAGCTTCAGAGAGAGTCAGAGATTTTCAGAGAATGTCAGAGAGTATCAGAGACTTTCTGAGAGTGTCAGACAGTACCAGAGAGTTTCAGAGACTTTCTGAGTGTGTCGGAGTGTGTCAGAGAGTGTCAGAGTGTTTCAGAGAGTTTCAGAGGGTGCCAGAGAGTTTCAGAGAGTTTCAGAGAGTGTCAGAGAGTGTCAGAGATTTTCAGAGACTTTCAGAGAGTGTCTGAGAGATTCAGAGAGTCTCAGAGATTGTCAGAGAGTTTCAGAGAGTTTCAGAGTGTTTCTGAGAGAGTCAGAGAGAGTCAGAGAGTTTCTGAGAGTTTGTGAGTTTGTCAGAGAGTGTCAGAGATTGTCCAAGAGTGTCAGAGAGTATCAGAGAGTGTCAGAGAGTGTCAGAGAGTGTCAGAAAGTATCAGAAAGTATCAGATAGTGTCAGAGAGATTCAGAAAGTGTCAGAGAGTTTCCGAGAGTGTCTGAGAGTTTCTGAGAGTGTCAGAGAGTTTCAGAGCGTGTCAGAGATTGTCAGAGAGTATCAGAGAGTTTCAGAGACTGTCAGAGAGTTTCAGAGAGTGTCAGAGAGTTTCAGAGAGTGTCAGAGAGTTTCTGAGAGTTTCTGAGTTTGCCAGAGAGCGTCAGAGAGTGTCCGAGATTTTCAGAGAGTGTCACAGAGTGTCAGTGATTGTCAGAGACTTTCAGAGAGTTTCTGAGTGTTTCTGAGAGTTTCAGAGAGTTTCAGAGAGCTTCAGAGAGTTTCAGAGAGTTTCAGAGAGTGTCAGAGCCTGTCAGAGAGTTTCAGAGAATGTCACGGGGTGTCAGAGAGTTTCAGAGAGCTTCAGAGAGTGTCAGAGAGTGTCAGAGAGAGTCAGAGAGTGTCAGAAAGTTTCGGAAAGTGTCAGATAGTGTCAGAGAGATTCAGAAAATGTCAGAGAGTGTCAGAGAGTGGCTGAGAGTGTCAGAGAGTGTCAGAGAGTTTCAGAGCGTGTCAGAGATTGTCAGAGAGTATCAGAGAGTGTCAGAGAGTGTCAGAGAGTTTCAGAGCGTGTCAGAGATTGTCAGAGAGTTTCAGATAGTGTCAGAGAGTGTCAGAGAGTTTCTGAGAGTGTCAGAGAGTGTCAGAGAGTTTCAGAGCGTGTCAGAGATTGTCAGAGAGTTTCAGATAGTGTCAGAGAGTTTCTGAGAGTTTCTGAGTTTGTCAGAGAGTGCCAGAGAGTGTCAGAGATTTTCAGAGAGTTTCACAGAGTGTCAGATAGTGTCAGAGACTTTCAGAGAGTTTCTGAGAGTTTCAGAGAGTTTCAGAATGTTTCAGAGAGCTTCAGAGAGTTTCAGAGAGTGTCAGAGCCTGTCAGAGAGTTTCAGAGAGTGTCAAAGGGTGTCAGAGAGTTTCAGAGAGCTTCAGAGAGAGTCAGAGATTTTCAGAGAATGTCAGAGAGTCTCAGAGACTTTCTGAGAGTGTCAGACAGTACCAGAGAGTTTTGGAGACTTTCTGAGTGTGTCGGAGTGTGTCAGGGAGTGTCAGAGTGTGTCAGAGAGTTTCAGAGGGTGCCAGAGAGTTTCAGAGAGTTTCAGAGAGTGTCAGAGAGTGTCAGAGATTTTCAGAGACTTTCAGAGAGTGTCTGAGAGATTCAGAGAGTGTCAGAGATTGTCAGAGAGTTTCAGAGAGTTTCTGAGAGAGTCAGAGAGAGTCAGAGAGTTTCTGAGAGTTTGTGAGTTTGTCAGAGAGTGTCAGAGATTGTCCGAGAGTGTCAGAGAGTATCAGAGAGTGTCAGAGAGTGTCAGAGAGTGTCAGAAAGTATCAGAAAGTATCAGATAGTGTCAGAGAGATTCAGAAAGTGTCAGAGAGTTTCCGAGAGTGTCTGAGAGTTTCAGAGAGTGTCAGAGAGTTTCAGAGCGTGTCAGAGATTGTCAGAGAGTATCAGAGAGTTTCAGAGACTGTCAGAGAGTTTCAGAGAGTGTCAGAGAGTTTCAGAGAGTGTCAGAGAGTTTCTGAGAGTTTCTGAGTTTGCCAGAGAGCGTCAGAGAGTGTCCGAGATTTTCAGAGAGTGTCACAGAGTGTCAGAGAGTGTCAGAGACTTTCAGAGAGTTTCAGAGAGTGTCACAGAGTGTCAGCGAGTATCAGCTAGCTTCAGAGTGTGTCAGAGAGTTTCAGAGAGTGTAGAGAGTTCCAGAGAGAGTCAGACAGTGTCTGAGAGTGTCAAAGAGTGTCAAAGAGTTTCAGAGAGTGTCAGAGAGTTTCAGAGAGTGTCAGAGAGTTTCAGAGACTTTCTGAGAGTGTCAGAGAGTGCCTGAGAGTTTCTGACAATTTCTGAGTGTGTCGGAGAGTGTCAGAGAGTGTCAGAGAGTTTCAGAGAGTGTCACAGAGTGTCAGAGAATGTCACAGATTTTCAGTGGATTTCAGAGATCTTCAGAGAGTGTCAGAGTGTCAGAAAGTTTCATTGAGTGTCACAGAGGGTCAGAGAGTTTCAGAGAGATTCAGAGAGTGTCAGGGAATGTCAGAGAATGTCAGAGATTTTCAAAGAGTGTCAGATAGTATCTGAGAGTGTCAGAAAGTGTCGAAGATTTTCAATGAGTGTCAGAGAGTGTCAGAGTGTATCAGAGAGTGTCAGAGAGAGTCAGAGATTGTCAGAGAGTGTCAGAGAGTGTCAGAAAGTGTCAGAGAGTGTCAGAGAGTTTCAGAAAGTGTCAGAGAGTGTCAGAGAGTGTCTGAGAGTGTCAGAGAGTGTCAGAGAGTTTCAGAGAGTTTCAGAGAGTTACAGAGGGTGCCAGAGTGTTTCAGAGAGTTTCAGAGAGTGTCAGAGAGTTTCAGAGAGTGTCAGAGAGTGTCAGAGCCTGTCAGAGAGTTTCAGAGAGTGTCAAAGGGTGTCAGAGAGTTTCAGAGAGCTTCAGAGAGAGTCAGAGATTTTCAGAGAATGTCAGAGAGTATCAGAGACTTTCTGAGAGTGTCAGACAGTACCAGAGAGTTTCAGAGACTTTCTGAGTGTGTCGGAGTGTGTCAGAGAGTGTCAGAGTGTTTCAGAGAGTTTCAGAGGGTGCCAGAGAGTTTCAGAGAGTTTCAGAGAGTGTCAGAGAGTGTCAGAGATTTTCAGAGACTTTCAGAGAGTGTCTGAGAGATTCAGTGTGTTTCAGAGAGTGTCACAGGGTGTCAGAGAGTTTCAGAGAGCTTCAGAGAGTTTCAGAGAGTGTCAGAGACTTTCAGAGAGTATTAGAGAGTTTCTGAGAGTTTCAGAGAGTTTCAGAGAGCTTCAGAGAGTTTCAGAGAGTGTCTGAGAGATTCAGAGAGTGTCAGAGATTGTCAGAGAGTTTCAGAGAGTTTCTGAGAGAGTCAGAGAGAGTCAGAGAGTTTCTGAGAGTTTGTGAGTTTGTCAGAGAGTGTCAGAGATTGTCCGAGAGTGTCAGAGAGTATCAGAGAGTGTCAGAGAGTGTCAGAGAGTGTCAGAAAGTATCAGAAAGTATCAGATAGTGTCAGAGAGATTCAGAAAGTGTCAGAGAGTTTCCGAGAGTGTCTGAGAGTTTCAGAGAGTGTCAGAGAGTTTCAGAGCGTGTCAGAGATTGTCAGAGAGTATCAGAGAGTTTCAGAGACTGTCAGAGAGTTTCAGAGAGTGTCAGAGAGTTTCAGAGAGTGTCAGAGAGTTTCTGAGAGTTTCTGAGTTTGCCAGAGAGCGTCAGAGAGTGTCCGAGATTTTCAGAGAGTGTCACAGAGTGTCAGAGAGTGTCAGAGACTTTCAGAGAGTTTCAGAGAGTGTCACAGAGTGTCAGCGAGTATCAGCTAGCTTCAGAGTGTGTCAGAGAGTTTCAGAGAGTGTAGAGAGTTCCAGAGAGAGTCAGACAGTGTCTGAGAGTGTCAAAGAGTGTCAAAGAGTTTCAGAGAGTGTCAGAGAGTTTCAGAGAGTGTCAGAGAGTTTCAGAGACTTTCTGAGAGTGTCAGAGAGTGCCTGAGAGTTTCTGACAATTTCTGAGTGTGTCGGAGAGTGTCAGAGAGTGTCAGAGAGTTTCAGAGAGTGTCACAGAGTGTCAGAGAATGTCACAGATTTTCAGTGGATTTCAGAGATCTTCAGAGAGTGTCAGAGTGTCAGAAAGTTTCATTGAGTGTCACAGAGGGTCAGAGAGTTTCAGAGAGATTCAGAGAGTGTCAGGGAATGTCAGAGAATGTCAGAGATTTTCAAAGAGTGTCAGATAGTATCTGAGAGTGTCAGAAAGTGTCGAAGATTTTCAATGAGTGTCAGAGAGTGTCAGAGTGTATCAGAGAGTGTCAGAGAGAGTCAGAGATTGTCAGAGAGTGTCAGAGAGTGTCAGAAAGTGTCAGAGAGTGTCAGAGAGTTTCAGAAAGTGTCAGAGAGTGTCAGAGAGTGTCTGAGAGTGTCAGAGAGTGTCAGAGAGTTTCAGAGAGTTTCAGAGAGTTACAGAGGGTGCCAGAGTGTTTCAGAGAGTGTCAGAGAGTGTCAGAGAGTTTCAGAGAGTGTCAGAGAGTGTCAGAGCCTGTCAGAGAGTTTCAGAGAGTGTCAAAGGGTGTCAGAGAGTTTCAGAGAGCTTCAGAGAGAGTCAGAGATTTTCAGAGAATGTCAGAGAGTATCAGAGACTTTCTGAGAGTGTCAGACAGTACCAGAGAGTTTCAGAGACTTTCTGAGTGTGTCGGAGTGTGTCAGAGAGTGTCAGAGTGTTTCAGAGAGTTTCAGAGGGTGCCAGAGAGTTTCAGAGAGTTTCAGAGAGTGTCAGAGAGTGTCAGAGATTTTCAGAGACTTTCAGAGAGTGTCTGAGAGATTCAGAGAGTCTCAGAGATTGTCAGAGAGTTTCAGAGAGTTTCAGAGTGTTTCTGAGAGAGTCAGAGAGAGTCAGAGAGTTTCTGAGAGTTTGTGAGTTTGTCAGAGCGTGTCAGAGATTGTCCAAGAGTGTCAGAGAGTATCAGAGAGTGTCAGAGAGTGTCAGAGAGTGTCAGAAAGTATCAGAAAGTATCAGATAGTGTCAGAGAGATTCAGAAAGTGTCAGAGAGTTTCCGAGAGTGTCTGAGAGTTTCTGAGAGTGTCAGAGAGTTTCAGAGCGTGTCAGAGATTGTCAGAGAGTATCAGAGAGTTTCAGAGACTGTCAGAGAGTTTCAGAGAGTGTCAGAGAGTTTCAGAGAGTGTCAGAGAGTTTCTGAGAGTTTCTGAGTTTGCCAGAGAGCGTCAGAGAGTGTCCGAGATTTTCAGAGAGTGTCACAGAGTGTCAGTGATTGTCAGAGACTTTCAGAGAGTTTCTGAGTGTTTCTGAGAGTTTCAGAGAGTTTCAGAGAGCTTCAGAGAGTTTCAGAGAGTTTCAGAGAGTGTCAGAGCCTGTCAGAGAGTTTCAGAGAATGTCACGGGGTGTCAGAGAGTTTCAGAGAGCTTCAGAGAGTGTCAGAGAGTGTCAGAGAGAGTCAGAGAGTGTCAGAAAGTTTCGGAAAGTGTCAGATAGTGTCAGAGAGATTCAGAAAATGTCAGAGAGTGTCAGAGAGTGGCTGAGAGTGTCAGAGAGTGTCAGAGAGTTTCAGAGCGTGTCAGAGATTGTCAGAGAGTATCAGAGAGTGTCAGAGAGTGTCAGAGAGTTTCAGAGCGTGTCAGAGATTGTCAGAGAGTTTCAGATAGTGTCAGAGAGTGTCAGAGAGTTTCTGAGATTGTCAGAGAGTGTCAGAGAGTTTCAGAGCGTGTCAGAGATTGTCAGAGAGTTTCAGATAGTGTCAGAGAGTTTCTGAGAGTTTCTGAGTTTGTCAGAGAGTGCCAGAGAGTGTCAGAGATTTTCAGAGAGTTTCACAGAGTGTCAGATAGTGTCAGAGACTTTCAGAGAGTTTCTGAGAGTTTCAGAGAGTTTCAGAATGTTTCAGAGAGCTTCAGAGAGTTTCAGAGAGTGTCAGAGCCTGTCAGAGAGTTTCAGAGAGTGTCAAAGTGTGTCAGAGAGTTTCAGAGAGCTTCAGAGAGAGTCAGAGATTTTCAGAGAATGTCAGAGAGTCTCAGAGACTTTCTGAGAGTGTCAGACAGTACCAGAGAGTTTTGGAGACTTTCTGAGTGTGTCGGAGTGTGTCAGGGAGTGTCAGAGTGTGTCAGAGAGTTTCAGAGGGTGCCAGAGAGTTTCAGAGAGTTTCAGAGAGTGTCAGAGAGTGTCAGAGATTTTCAGAGACTTTCAGAGAGTGTCTGAGAGATTCAGAGAGTGTCAGAGATTGTCAGAGAGTTTCAGAGAGTTTCTGAGAGAGTCAGAGAGAGTCAGAGAGTTTCTGAGAGTTTGTGAGTTTGTCAGAGAGTGTCAGAGATTGTCCGAGAGTGTCAGAGAGTATCAGAGAGTGTCAGAGAGTGTCAGAGAGTGTCAGAAAGTATCAGAAAGTATCAGATAGTGTCAGAGAGATTCAGAAAGTGTCAGAGAGTTTCCGAGAGTGTCTGAGAGTTTCAGAGAGTGTCAGAGAGTTTCAGAGCGTGTCAGAGATTGTCAGAGAGTATCAGAGAGTTTCAGAGAGTGTCAGAGAGTTTCAGAGAGTGTCAGAGAGTTTCTGAGAGTTTCTGAGTTTGCCAGAGAGCGTCAGAGAGTGTCCGAGATTTTCAGAGAGTGTCACAGAGTGTCAGAGAGTGTCAGAGACTTTCAGAGAGTTTCTGAGTGTTTCTGAGAGTTTCAGAGAGTTTCAGAGAGCTTCAGAGAGTTTCAGAGAGTGTCAGAGCCTGTCAGAGAGTTTCAGAGAATGTCACGGGGTGTCAGAGAGTTTCAGAGAGCTTCAGAGAGTGTCAGAGAGTGTCAGAGAAATTCAGAGAGTGTCAGAAAGTTTCAGAAAGTGTTAGATAGTGTCAGAGAGATTCAGAAAGTGTCAGAGAGTGTCAGAGAGTGTCAGAGAGTGTCAGAGAGTTTCAGAGCGTGTCAGAGATTGTCAGAGAGTATCAGAGAGTTTCAGAGAGTGTCAGAGAATTTCACAGAGTGTCAGAGAATGTCAGAGAGTGTCTTAGAGTTTCAGAGAGTGTCAGAGAGTTTCAGAGAGTGTCAGAGAGTTTCTGAGTTTGACAGAGAGTGTCAGAGATTTTCAGAGAGTGTCACAGAGTGTCAGAGAGTGTCAGAGACTTTCAGGGAGTTTCTGAGAGTTTCTGAGAGTTTCAGAGAGTTTCAGAGACTTTCAGAGAGCTTCAGAGAGTTTCAGAGAATGTCAGAGAGTTTCAGATAGTTTCAGAGAGCTTCAGAGTGTGTCAGAGGGTGTCAGAGAGTGTCAGAGAGTTTCAGTCAGTTTCAGAGAGTGTCAGAGAGTTTCAGAGAGATTCAGACAGTGTCAGAGAGTGTCAAAGAGAGTCAGAGAGTTTCGAAGATCTTCAGAGATTTTCAGAGAGTGTCACAGAGTTTCAGAGAGTGTCAGGGTGTTTCAGAGAGTTTCAGAGAGTGTCACAGAGTTTCGGAGAGTTTCAGAGATATTCACAGAGTGTCAGAGAATGTCAGAGATTGTCAGAGTGCTTCGGAAAGTGTCAGATAGTGTCAGAGAGTTTCAGAAATTATCTGCGAGTGTCAGAGTGTGTCAGAGCGTTTCAGAGACTGTCAGAGGGCTCTGAGATTTTCTGAGTGTGTCAGAGAGTGTCAGAGAGAATGCAGAGAGTGCCAGAGAGTGTCAGAGAGTTTCAGAGATTGTCACAGAGTGTCAGTGAGTGTCAGAGAGTTTCAGAGAGTGTCAGATAGTGTCAGTGAGTGTCAGAGAGTATCAGAGAGTGTCAGCGAGAGTTGGAGAGTATCAGCGAGTGTCAGAGAGTATCAGAGAGTGTCAGCGAGAGTCAGAGAGTGTCAGAGAGTTTCAGAGAGTGTCAGAGACTGTCAGAGAGTTTCAGAGAGTGCCACAGAGTATCAGTGTCAGAGAGTGTCCGAGAGTTTCAGAGAGTGTCAGAGAGTGTCAGGGAGTGTTAGAGAGTTTCAGAGAGTGTCAGAGAGTGTCAGAGACTGTCAGAGAGTTTCAGAGAGTGTCACAGAGGGCCAGTGAGTGTCAGAGAGTGTCAGAGAGTGTCAGAGAGTTTCAGAGAGTTTCTGAGAGTTTCTGAGAGTGTCAGAGAGTTTCAGAGAGTTTCAGAGAGCTTCAGTGTGTTTCAGAGAGTGTAGGAATGTTTCGGAGTGCCAGAGAGTGTCAGAGCCTTTCAGAGAGTTTCAGAGAGTGTCACAGAGTGTCAGAGAGTATCAGAGAGCTTCAGAGAGTGTCAGAGAGTGTCAGAGAGAGTAGAGAGTTTCAGAGAGAGTCAGACAGTGTCTGAGAGAGTCAAAGAGTGTCAAAGGGTTTCAGAGAGTGTCAGAGAGTTACGGAGAGTTTCAGAGACTTTCTGAGAGTGTCAGAGAGTGCCTGAGAGTTTCTGACAGATTCTGAGTGTGTCGGAGAGTGTCATAGAGTTTCAGAGAGTGTCACAGAGTGGCAGAGAGTTTCAGAGAGTTTCAGAGCGCGTCAGAGATCGTCAGATGGTTTCAGAGAGTTTCAGAGATTGTCCAAGAGTGTCAGAAAGTTTCAGAGAGATTCAGAGAGTGTCAGGGAGAGTCAGAGAGTATCAGAGAGTTTCAGAGAGTGTCAGAGAGTTTCAGCGAGTGTCAGACAGTATCTGAGAGTGTCAGAGAGTGTCAGAGAGTTTCAGAGAGTGTCAGAGAGTGTCCGAGAGTGTCAGAGAGTATCAGAGAGAGCCAGAGAGTGTCAGAGAGTGTCAGAGAGTGTCAGAACGTTTCAGAAAGTGTCAGATAGTGTCAGAGAGATTCAGAGAGATTCAGAAATTGTCAGAGAGTGTCAGAGAGTGTCAGAGAGTGTCAGCGAGTTTCAGAGCGTGTCAGAGATTGTCAGAGAGTATCAGAGAGTTTCAGAGAGTGTCAGAGAGTTTCAGAGAGTGTCAGAGAATGTCAGAGAGTGTCTGAGAGTTTCAGAGAGTGTCAGAGAGTGTGAGAGAGTTTCAGAGAGTGTCAGAGAGTTTCTGAGAGTTTCTCAGCTGGTCAGAGAGTGTCAGAGATTTTCATAGAGTGTCACAGAGTGTCAGAGAGTGTCAGAGACTTTCAGAGAGTTTCTGAGAGTTTCTGAGAGTTTCTGAGAGTTTCAGAGAGTTTCAGAGACTTTCAGAGAGCTTCAGAGAGTGTCACAGGGCGTCAGAGAGTTTCAGAGAGCTTCAGAGAGTGTCAGAGTGTGTCAGAGAGTTTCAGTCAGTTTCAGAGAGTGTCAGAGAGTTTCAGAGAGAGTCAGACAGTGTCTGAGAGTGTCAAAGAGTGCCAAAGTGTTTCAGAGAGTGTCAGAGAGTGTCAGAGAGTTTCAGAGAGTTTCAGAGAATGTCAGAGAGTCTCAAAGACTTTCTGAGAGTGTAAGAGAGTGCCAGAGAGTTTCTGAGAGTTTCTGAGTGTGTCGGAGAGTGTCAGAGAGTGTCAGAGATTGTCACAGAGTTTCAGTGCGTTTCGGAGATCTTCAGAGATTTTCAGAGAGTGTCACAGAGTTTCAGAGAGTGTCAGAGAGTGTCAGAGAGTGTCAGAGAGTGTCAGAGCCTGTCAGAGAGTTTCAGAGAGTGTCAAAGGGTGTCAGAGAGTTTCAGAGAGCTTCAGAGAGAGTCAGAGATTTTCAGAGAATGTCAGAGAGTATCAGAGACCTTCTGAGAGTGTCAGACAGTACCAGAGAGTTTCAGAGAATTTCTGAGTGTGTCGGAGTGTGTCAGAGAGTGTCAGAGTGTTTCAGAGAGTTTCAGAGGGTGCCAGAGAGTTTCAGAGAGTTTCAGAGAGTGTCAGAGAGTGTCAGAGATTTTCAGAGACTTTCAGAGAGTGTCTGAGAGATTCAGAGAGTCTCAGAGATTGTCAGAGAGTTTCAGAGAGTTTCAGAGTGTTTCTGAGAGAGTCAGAGAGAGTCAGAGAGTTTCTGAGAGTTTGTGAGTTTGTCAGAGAGTGTCAGAGATTGTCCAAGATTGTCAGAGAGTATCAGAGAGTGTCAGAGAGTGTCAGAGAGTGTCAGAAAGTATCAGAAAGTATCAGATAGTGTCAGAGAGATTCAGAAAGTGTCAGAGAGTTTCCGAGAGTGTCTGAGAGTTTCTGAGAGTGTCAGAGAGTTTCAGAGCGTGTCAGAGATTGTCAGAGAGTATCAGAGAGTTTCAGAGACTGTCAGAGAGTTTCAGAGAGTGTCAGAGAGTTTCAGAGAGTGTCAGAGAGTTTCTGAGAGTTTCTGAGTTTGCCAGAGAGCGTCAGAGAGTGTCCGAGATTTTCAGAGAGTGTCACAGAGTGTCAGTGATTGTCAGAGACTTTCAGAGAGTTTCTGAGTGTTTCTGAGAGTTTCAGAGAGTTTCAGAGAGCTTCAGAGAGTTTCAGAGAGTTTCAGAGAGTGTCAGAGCCTGTCAGAGAGTTTCAGAGAATGTCACGGGGTGTCAGAGAGTTTCAGAGAGCTTCAGAGAGTGTCAGAGAGTGTCAGAGAGAGTCAGAGAGTGTCAGAAAGTTTCGGAAAGTGTCAGATAGTGTCAGAGAGATTCAGAAAATGTCAGAGAGTGTCAGAGAGTGGCTGAGAGTGTCAGAGAGTGTCAGAGAGTTTCAGAGCGTGTCAGAGATTGTCAGAGAGTATCAGAGAGTGTCAGAGAGTGTCAGAGAGTTTCAGAGCATGTCAGAGATTGTCAGAGAGTTTCAGATAGTGTCAGAGAGTGTCAGAGAGTTTCTGAGAGTGTCAGAGAGTGTCAGAGAGTTTCAGAGCGTGTCAGAGATTGTCAGAGAGTTTCAGATAGTGTCAGAGAGTTTCTGAGAGTTTCTGAGTTTGTCAGAGAGTGCCAGAGAGTGTCAGAGATTTTCAGAGAGTTTCACAGAGTGTCAGATAGTGTCAGAGACTTTCAGAGAGTTTCTGAGAGTTTCAGAGAGTTTCAGAATGTTTCAGAGAGCTTCAGAGAGTTTCAGAGAGTGTCAGAGCCTGTCAGAGAGTTTCAGAGAGTGTCAAAGGGTGTCAGAGAGTTTCAGAGAGCTTCAGAGAGAGTCAGAGATTTTCAGAGAATGTCAGAGAGTCTCAGAGACTTTCTGAGAGTGTCAGACAGTACCAGAGAGTTTTGGAGACTTTCTGAGTGTGTCGGAGTGTGTCAGGGAGTGTCAGAGTGTGTCAGAGAGTTTCAGAGGGTGCCAGAGAGTTTCAGAGAGTTTCAGAGAGTGTCAGAGAGTGTCAGAGATTTTCAGAGACTTTCAGAGAGTGTCTGAGAGATTCAGAGAGTGTCAGAGATTGTCAGAGAGTTTCAGAGAGTTTCTGAGAGAGTCAGAGAGAGTCAGAGAGTTTCTGAGAGTTTGTGAGTTTGTCAGAGAGTGTCAGAGATTGTCCGAGAGTGTCAGAGAGTATCAGAGAGTGTCAGAGAGTGTCAGAGAGTGTCAGAAAGTATCAGAATGTATCAGATAGTGTCAGAGAGATTCAGAAAGTGTCAGAGAGTTTCCGAGAGTGTCTGAGAGTTTCAGAGAGTGTCAGAGAGTTTCAGAGCGTGTCAGAGATTGTCAGAGAGTATCAGAGAGTTTCAGAGACTGTCAGAGAGTTTCAGAGAGTGTCAGAGAGTTTCAGAGAGTGTCAGAGAGTTTCTGAGAGTTTCTGAGTTTGCCAGAGAGCGTCAGAGAGTGTCCAAGATTTTCAGAGAGTGTCACAGAGTGTCAGAGAGTGTCAGAGACTTTCAGAGAGTTTCTGAGTGTTTCTGAGAGTTTCAGAGAGTTTCAGAGAGCTTCAGAGAGTTTCAGAGAGTGTCAGAGCCTGTCAGAGAGTTTCAGAGAATGTCACGGGGTGTCAGAGAGTTTCAGAGAGCTTCAGAGAGTGTCAGAGAGTGTCAGAGAAATTCAGAGAGTGTCAGAAAGTTTCAGAAAGTGTTAGATAGTGTCAGAGAGATTCAGAAAGTGTCAGAGAGTGTCAGAGAGTGTCAGAGAGTGTCAGAGAGTTTCAGAGCGTGTCAGAGATTGTCAGAGAGTATCAGAGAGTTTCAGAGAGTGTCAGAGAATTTCACAGATTGTCAGAGAATGTCAGAGAGTGTCTTAGAGTTTCAGAGAGTGTCAGAGAGTTTCAGAGAGTGTCAGAGAGTTTCTGAGAGTTTCTGAGTTTGACAGAGAGTGTCAGAGATTTTCAGAGAGTGTCACAGAGTGTCAGAGAGTGTCAGAGACTTTCAGGGAGTATCTGAGAGTTTCTGAGAGTTTCAGAGAGTTTCAGAGACTTTCAGAGAGCTTCAGAGAGTTTCAGAGAATGTCAGAGAGTTTCAGATAGTTTCAGAGAGCTTCAGAGTGTGTCAGAGGGTGTCAGAGAGTGTCAGAGAGTTTCAGTCAGTTTCAGAGAGTGTCAGAGAGTTTCAGAGAGATTCAGACAGTGTCAGAGAGTGTCAAAGAGAGTCAGAGAGTGTCGAAGATCTTCAGAGATTTTCAGAGAGTGTCACAGAGTTTCAGAGAGTGTCAGGGTGTTTCAGAGAGTTTCAGAGAGTGTCACAGAGTTTCGGAGAGTTTCAGAGATATTCACAGAGTGTCAGAGAATGTCAGAGATTGTCAGAGTGCTTCGGAAAGTGTCAGATAGTGTCAGAGAATTTCAGAAATTATCTGTGAGTGTCAGAGTGTGTCAGAGCGTTTCAGAGACTGTCAGAGGGCTCTGAGATTTTCTGAGTGTGTCAGAGAGTGTCAGAGAGAATGCAGAGAGTGCCAGAGAGTGTCAGAGAGTTTCAGAGATTGTCACAGAGTGTCAGTGAGTGTCAGAGAGTTTCAGAGAGTGTCAGATAGTGTCAGTGAGTGTCAGAGAGTATCAGAGAGTGTCAGCGAGAGTTGGAGAGTATCAGCGAGTGTCAGAGAGTATCAGAGAGTGTCAGCGAGAGTCAGAGAGTGTCAGAGAGTTTCAGAGAGTGTCAGAGACTGTCAGAGAGTTTCAGAGAGTGCCACAGAGTATCAGTGTCAGAGAGTGTCCGAGAGTTTCAGAGAGTGTCAGAGAGTGTCAGGGAGTGTTAGAGAGTTTCAGAGAGTGTCAGAGAGTGTCAGAGACTGTCAGAGAGTTTCAGAGAGTGTCACAGAGGGCCAGTGAGTGTCAGAGAGTGTAAGAGAGTGTCAGAGAGTTTCAGAGAGTTTCTGAGAGTTTCTGAGAGTGTCAGAGAGTTTCAGAGAGTTTCAGAGAGCTTCAGTGTGTTTCAGAGAGTGTAGGAATGTTTCGGAGTGCCAGAGAGTGTCAGAGCCTTTCAGAGAGTTTCAGAGAGTGTCACAGAGTGTCAGAGAGTATCAGAGAGCTTCAGAGAGTGTCAGAGAGTGTCAGAGAGAGTAGAGAGTTTCAGAGAGAGTCAGACAGTGTCTGAGAGAGTCAAAGAGTGTCAAAGGGTTTCAGAGAGTGTCAGAGAGTTACGGAGAGTTTCATAGACTTTCTGAGAGTGTCAGAGAGTGCCTGAGAGTTTCTGACAGATTCTGAGTGTGTCGGAGAGTGTCATAGAGTTTCAGAGAGTGTCACAGAGTGGCAGAGAGTTTCAGAGAGTTTCAGAGCGCGTCAGAGATCGTCAGATGGTTTCAGAGAGTTTCAGAGATTGTCCAAGAGTGTCAGAAAGTTTCAGAGAGATTCAGAGAGTGTCAGGGAGAGTCAGAGAGTATCAGAGAGTTTCAGAGAGTGTCAGAGAGTTTCAGCGAGTGTCAGACAGTATCTGAGAGTGTCAGAGAGTGTCAGAGAGTTTCAGAGAGTGTCAGAGAGTGTCCGAGAGTGTCAGAGAGTATCAGAGAGAGCCAGAGAGTGTCAGAGAGTGTCAGAGAGTGTCAGAACGTTTCAGAAAGTGTCAGATAGTGTCAGAGAGATTCAGAGAGATTCAGAAATTGTCAGAGAGTGTCAGAGAGTGTCAGAGAGTGTCAGCGAGTTTCAGAGCGTGTCAGAGATTGTCAGAGAGTATCAGAGAGTTTCAGAGAGTGTCAGAGAGTGTGAGAGAGTTTCAGAGAGTGTCAGAGAGTTTCTGAGAGTTTCTCAGCTGGTCAGAGAGTGTCAGAGATTTTCATAGAGTGTCACAGAGTGTCAGAGAGTGTCAGAGTCTTTCAGAGAGTTTCTGAGAGTTTCTGAGAGTTTCTGAGAGTTTCAGAGAGTTTCAGAGACTTTCAGAGTGTGTCAGAGAGTTTCAGTCAGTTTCAGAGAGTGTCAGAGAGTTTCAGAGAGAGTCAGACAGTGTCTGAGAGTGTCAAAGATTGCCAAAGTGTTTCAGAGAGTGTCAGAGAGTGTCAGAGAGTTTCAGAGAGTTTCAGAGAATGTCAGAGAGTCTCAAAGACTTTCTGAGAGTGTAAGAGAGTGCCAGAGAGTTTCTGAGAGTTTCTGAGTGTGTCGGAGAGTGTCAGAGAGTGTCAGAGATTGTCACAGAGTTTCAGTGCGTTTCGGAGATCTTCAGAGATTTTCAGAGAGTGTCACAGAGTTTCAGAGAGTGTCAGAGAGTGTCAGGCAGTTTCAGAGAGTTTCAGAGAGTGTCACAGAGTTTCGGAGAGTTTCAGAGATATTCACAGAGTGTCAGAGAATGTCAGAGAGTGTCAGAGAGTTTCAGAAAGTGTCAGATAGTGTCAGAGAGTTTCAGAAATTATCTGTGAGTGTCAGAGTGTGGCAGAGAGTTTCAGAGACTGTCAGAGGGCTCTGAGATTTTCTGAGTGTGTCAGAGAGTGTCAGAGAGTTTCAGAGAGTTTCAGAGACTTTCAGAGAGCTTCAGAGAGTTTCAGAGAATGTCAGAGAGTTTCAGATAGTTTCAGAGAGCTTCAGAGTGTGTCAGAGGATGTCAGAGAGTTTCAGTCAGTTTCAGAGAGTGTCAGAGAGTTTCAGAGAGATTCAGACAGTGTCAGAGAGTGTCAAAGAGTGTCAAAGTGTTTCAGATTGTGTCAGAGAGTGTCACAGAGAATCAGAGAGTTTCGGAGATCTTCAGAGATTTTCAGAGAGTGTTACAGAGTTTCAGAGAGTGTCAGAGAGTGTCAGGGTGTTTCAGAGAGTTTCAGAGAGTGTCACAGAGTTTCGGAGAGTTTCAGAGATATTCACAGAGTGTCAGAGAATGTCAGAGATTGTCAGAGAGTTTCGGAAAGTGTCAGATAGTGTCAGAGAGTTTCAGAAATTATCTGTGAGTGTCAGAGTGTGTCAGAGCGTTTCAGAGACTGTCAGAGGGCTCTGAGATTTTCTGAGTGTGTCAGAGAGTGTCAGAGAGAATGCAGAGAGTGCCAGAGAGTGTCAGAGAGTTTCAGAGATTGTCACAGAGTGTCAGTGAGTGTCAGAGAGTTTCAGAGAGTGTCAGATAGTGTCAGTGAGTGTCAGAGAGTATCAGAGAGTGTCAGCGAGAGTTGGAGAGTATCAGCGAGTGTCAGAGAGTATCAGAGAGTGTCAGCGAGAGTCAGAGAGTGTCAGAGAGTTTCAGAGAGTGTCAGAGACTGTCAGAGAGTTTCAGAGAGTGCCACAGAGTATCAGTGTCAGAGAGTGTCCGAGAGTTTCAGAGAGTTTCAGAGTGTTTCTGAGAGAGTCAGAGAGAGTCAGAGAGTTTCTGAGAGTTTGTGAGTTTGTCAGAGAGTGTCAGAGATTGTCCAAGAGTGTCAGAGAGTATCAGAGAGTGTCAGAGAGTGTCAGAGAGTGTCAGAAAGTATCAGAAAGTATCAGATAGTGTCAGAGAGATTCAGAAAGTGTCAGAGAGTTTCCGAGAGTGTCTGAGAGTTTCTGAGAGTGTCAGAGAGTTTCAGAGCGTGTCAGAGATTGTCAGAGAGTATCAGAGAGTTTCAGAGACTGTCAGAGAGTTTCAGAGAGTGTCAGAGAGTTTCAGAGAGTGTCAGAGAGTTTCTGAGAGTTTCTGAGTTTGCCAGAGAGCGTCAGAGAGTGTCCGAGATTTTCAGAGAGTGTCACAGAGTGTCAGAGATTGTCAGAGACTTTCAGAGAGTTTCTGAGTGTTTCTGAGAGTTTCAGAGAGTTTCAGAGAGCTTCAGAGAGTTTCAGAGAGTTTCAGAGAGTGTCAGAGCCTGTCAGAGAGTTTCAGAGAATGTCACGGGGTGTCAGAGAGTTTCAGAGAGCTTCAGAGAGTGTCAGAGAGTGTCAGAGAGAGTCAGAAAGTGTCAGAAAGTTTCAGAAAGTGTCAGATAGTGTCAGAGAGATTCAGAAAATGTCAGAGAGTGTCAGAGAGTGGCTGAGAGTGTCAGAGAGTGTCAGAGAGTTTCAGAGCGTGTCAGAGATTGTCAGAGAGTATCAGAGAGTGTCAGAGAGTGTCAGAGAGTTTCAGAGCGTGTCAGAGATTGTCAGAGAGTTTCAGATAGTGTCAGAGAGTTTCTGAGAGTGTCAGAGAGTGTCAGAGAGTTTCAGAGCGTGTCAGAGATTGTCAGAGAGTTTCAGATAGTGTCAGAGAGTTTCTGAGAGTTTCTGAGTTTGTCAGAGAGTGCCAGAGAGTGTCAGAGATTTTCAGAGAGTTTCACAGAGTGTCAGATAGTGTCAGAGACTTTCAGAGAGTTTCTGAGAGTTTCAGAGAGTTTCAGAATGTTTCAGAGAGCTTCAGAGAGTTTCAGAGAGTGTCAGAGCCTGTCAGAGAGTTTCAGAGAGTGTCAAAGGGTGTCAGAGAGTTTCAGAGAGCTTCAGAGAGAGTCAGAGATTTTCAGAGAATGTCAGAGAGTCTCAGAGACTTTCTGAGAGTGTCAGACAGTACCAGAGAGTTTTGGAGACTTTCTGAGTGTGTCGGAGTGTGTCAGGGAGTGTCAGAGTGTTTCAGAGAGTTTCAGAGGGTGCCAGAGAGTTTCAGAGAGTTTCAGAGAGTGTCAGAGAGTGTCAGAGATTTTCAGAGACTTTCAGAGAGTGTCTGAGAGATTCAGAGAGTCTCAGAGATTGTCAGAGAGTTTCAGAGAGTTTCTGAGAGAGTCAGAGAGAGTCAGAGAGTTTCTGAGAGTTTGTGAGTTTGTCAGAGAGTGTCAGAGATTGTCCGAGAGTATCAGAGAGTATCAGAGAGTGTCAGAGAGTGTCAGAGAGTGTCAGAAAGTATCAGAAAGTATCAGATAGTGTCAGAGAGATTCAGAAAGTGTCAGAGAGTTTCCGAGAGTGTCTGAGAGTTTCAGAGAGTGTCAGAGAGTTTCAGAGCGTGTCAGAGATTGTCAGAGAGTATCAGAGAGTTTCAGAGACTGTCAGAGAGTTTCAGAGAGTGTCAGAGAGTTTCAGAGAGTGTCAGAGAGTTTCTGAGAGTTTCTGAGTTTGCCAGAGAGCGTCAGAGAGTGTCCGAGATTTTCAGAGAGTGTCACAGAGTGTCAGAGAGTGTCAGAGACTTTCAGAGAGTTTCTGAGTGTTTCTGAGAGTTTCAGAGAGTTTCAGAGAGCTTCAGAGAGTTTCAGAGAGTGTCAGAGCCTGTCAGAGAGTTTCAGAGAATGTCACGGGGTGTCAGAGAGTTTCAGAGAGCTTCAGAGAGTGTCAGAGAGTGTCAGAGAGAGTCAGAGAGTGTCAGAAAGTTTCAGAAAGTGTTAGATAGTGTCAGAGAGATTCAGAAAGTGTCAGAGAGTGTCAGAGAGTGGCTGAGAGTGTCAGAGAGTGTCAGAGAGTTTCAGAGCGTGTCAGAGATTGTCAGAGAGTATCAGAGAGTTTCAGAGAGTGTCAGAGAATTTCACAGATTGTCAGAGAATGTCAGAGAGTGTCTTAGAGTTTCAGAGAGTGTCAGAGAGTTTCAGAGAGTGTCAGAGAGTTTCTGAGAGTTTCTGAGTTTGACAGAGAGTGTCAGAGATTTTCAGAGAGTGTCACAGAGTGTCAGAGAGTGTCAGAGATTTTCAGGGAGTTTCTGAGAATTTCTGAGAGTTTCAGAGAGTTTCAGAGACTTTCAGAGAGCTTCAGAGTGTTTCAGAGAATGTCAGAGAGTTTCAGATAGTTTCAGAGAGCTTCAGAGTGTGTCAGAGGGTGTCAGAGAGTGTCAGAGAGTTTCAGTCAGTTTCAGAGAGTGTCAGAGAGTTTCAGAGAGATTCAGACAGTGTCAGAGAGTGTCAAAGAGAGTCAGAGAGTTTCGAAGATCTTCAGAGATTTTCAGAGAGTGTCACAGAGTTTCAGAGAGTGTCAGGGTGTTTCAGAGAGTTTCAGAGAGTGTCGCAGAGTTTCGGAGAGTTTCAGAGATATTCACAGAGTGTCAGAGAATGTCAGAGATTGTCAGAGTGTTTCGGAAAGTGTCAGATAGTGTCAGAGAGTTTCAGAAATTATCTGTGAGTGTCAGAGTGTGTCAGAGCGTTTCAGAGACTGTCAGAGGGCTCTGAGATTTTCTGAGTGTGTCAGAGAGTGTCAGAGAGAATGCAGAGAGTGCCAGAGAGTGTCAGAGAGTTTCAGAGATTGTCACAGAGTGTCAGTGAGTGTCAGAGAGTTTCAGAGAGTGTCAGATAGTGTCAGTGAGTGTCAGAGAGTATCAGAGAGTGTCAGCGAGAGTTGGAGAGTATCAGCGAGTGTCAGAGAGTATCAGAGAGTGTCAGCGAGAGTCAGAGAGTGTCAGAGAGTTTCAGAGAGTGTCAGATACTGTCAGAGAGTTTCAGAGAGTGCCACAGAGTATCAGTGTCAGAGAGTGTCCGAGAGTTTCAGAGAGTGTCAGGGAGTGTTAGAGAGTTTCAGAGAGTGTCAGAGAGTGTCAGAGACTGTCAGAGAGTTTCAGAGAGTGTCACAGAGGGCCAGTGAGTGTCAGAGAGTGTCTGAGAGTGTCAGAGAGTTTCGGAGAGTTTCTGAGAGTTTCTGAGAGTGTCAGAGAGTTTCAGAGAGTTTCAGAGAGCTTCAGTGTGTTTCAGAGAGTGTCGGAATGTTTCGGAGTGCCAGAGAGTGTCAGAGCCTTTCAGAGAGTTTCAGAGAGTGTCACAGAGTGTCAGAGAGTATCAGAGAGCTTCAGAGAGTGTCAGAGAGTGTCAGAGAGAGTAGAGAGTTTCAGAGAGAGTCAGACAGTGTCTGAGAGAGTCAAAGAGTGTCAAAGGGTTTCAGAGAGTGTCAGAGAGTTACGGAGAGTTTCAGAGACTTTCTGAGAGTGTCAGAGAGTGCCTGAGAGTTTCTGACAGATTCTGAGTGTGTCGGAGAGTGTCATAGAGTTTCAGAGAGTGTCACAGAGTGGCAGAGAGTTTCAGAGAGTTTCAGAGCGCGTCAGAGATTGTCAGATGGTTTCAGAGAGTTTCAGAGATTGTCCAAGAGTGTCAGAAAGTTTCAGAGAGATTCAGAGAGTGTCAGGGAGAGTCAGAGAGTGTCAGAGAGTTTCAGAGAGTGTCAGAGAGTTTCAGCGAGTGTCAGACAGTATCTGAGAGTGTCAGAGAGTGTCAGAGAGTTTCAGAGAGTGTCAGAGAGTGTCCGAGAGTGTCAGAGAGTATCAGAGAGAGCCAGAGAGTGTCAGAGAGTGTCAGAGAGTGTCAGAACGTTTCAGAAAGTGTCAGACAGTGTCTGAGATTGTCAAAGAGTGTCAGAGAGTTTCAGAGCGTGTCAGAGATTGTCAGAGAGTATCAGAGAGTTTCAGAGACTGTCAGAGAGTTTCAGAGAGTGTCAGAGAGTTTCAGAGAGTGTCAGAGAGTTTCAGATAGAGTCAGACAGTGTCTGAGATTGTCAAAGAGTGTCAGAGAGTTTCAGAGCGTGTCAGAGATTGTCAGAGAGTATCAGAGAGTTTCAGAGACTGTCAGAGAGTTTCAGAGAGTGTCAGAGAGTTTCAGAGAGTGTCAGAGAGTTTCTGAGAGTTTCTGAGTTTGCCAGAGAGCGTCAGAGAGTGTCCGAGATTTTCAGAGAGTGTCACAGAGTGTCAGAGATTGTCAGAGACTTTCAGAGAGTTTCTGAGTGTTTCTGAGAGTTTCAGAGAGTTTCAGAGAGCTTCAGAGATTTTCAGAGAGTTTCAGAGAGTGTCAGAGCCTGTCAGAGAGTTTCAGAGAATGTCACGGGGTGTCAGAGAGTTTCAGAGAGCTTCAGAGAGTGTCAGAGAGTGTCAGAGAGAGTCAGAAAGTGTCAGAAAGTTTCAGAAAGTGTCAGATAGTGTCAGAGAGATTCAGAAAATGTCAGAGAGTGTCAGAGAGTGGCTGAGAGTGTCAGAGAGTGTCAGAGAGTTTCAGAGCGTGTCAGAGATTGTCAGAGAGTATCAGAGAGTGTCAGAGAGTGTCAGAGAGTTTCAGAGCGTGTCAGAGATTGTCAGAGAGTTTCAGATAGTGTCAGAGAGTTTCTGAGAGTGTCAGAGAGTGTCAGAGAGTTTCAGAGCGTGTCAGAGATTGTCAGAGAGTTTCAGATAGTGTCAGAGAGTTTCTGAGAGTTTCTGAGTTTGTCAGAGAGTGCCAGAGAGTGTCAGAGATTTTCAGAGAGTTTCACAGAGTGTCAGATAGTGTCAGAGACTTTCAGAGAGTTTCTGAGAGTTTCAGAGAGTTTCAGAATGTTTCAGAGAGCTTCAGAGAGTTTCAGAGAGTGTCAGAGCCTGTCAGAGAGTTTCAGAGAGTGTCAAAGGGTGTCAGAGAGTTTCAGAGAGCTTCAGAGAGAGTCAGAGATTTTCAGAGAATGTCAGAGAGTCTCAGAGACTTTCTGAGAGTGTCAGACAGTACCAGAGAGTTTTGGAGACTTTCTGAGTGTGTCGGAGTGTGTCAGGGAGTGTCAGAGTGTGTCAGAGAGTTTCAGAGGGTGCCAGAGAGTTTCAGAGAGTTTCAGAGAGTGTCAGAGAGTGTCAGAGATTTTCAGAGACTTTCAGAGAGTGTCTGAGAGATTCAGAGAGTGTCAGAGATTGTCAGAGAGTTTCAGAGAGTTTCAGAGAGTGTCAGAGAGTGTCAGAGATTTTCAGAGACTTTCAGAGAGTGTCTGAGAGATTCAGAGAGTCTCAGAGATTGTCAGAGAGTTTCAGAGAGTTTCTGAGAGAGTCAGAGAGAGTCAGAGAGTTTCTGAGAGTTTGTGAGTTTGTCAGAGAGTGTCAGAGATTGTCCGAGAGTATCAGAGAGTATCAGAGAGTGTCAGAGAGTGTCAGAGAGTGTCAGAAAGTATCAGAAAGTATCAGATAGTGTCAGAGAGATTCAGAAAGTGTCAGAGAGTTTCCGAGAGTGTCTGAGAGTTTCAGAGAGTGTCAGAGAGTTTCAGAGCGTGTCAGAGATTGTCAGAGAGTATCAGAGAGTTTCAGAGACTGTCAGAGAGTTTCAGAGAGTGTCAGAGAGTTTCAGAGAGTGTCAGAGAGTTTCTGAGAGTTTCTGAGTTTGCCAGAGAGCGTCAGAGAGTGTCCGAGATTTTCAGAGAGTGTCACAGAGTGTCAGAGAGTGTCAGAGACTTTCAGAGAGTTTCTGAGTGTTTCTGAGAGTTTCAGAGAGTTTCAGAGAGCTTCAGAGAGTTTCAGAGAGTGTCAGAGCCTGTCAGAGAGTTTCAGAGAATGTCACGGGGTGTCAGAGAGTTTCAGAGAGCTTCAGAGAGTGTCAGAGAGTGTCAGAGAGAGTCAGAGAGTGTCAGAAAGTTTCAGAAAGTGTTAGATAGTGTCAGAGAGATTCAGAAAGTGTCAGAGAGTGTCAGAGAGTGGCTGAGAGTGTCAGAGAGTGTCAGAGAGTTTCAGAGCGTGTCAGAGATTGTCAGAGAGTATCAGAGAGTTTCAGAGAGTGTCAGAGAATTTCACAGATTGTCAGAGAATGTCAGAGAGTGTCTTAGAGTTTCAGAGAGTGTCAGAGAGTTTCAGAGAGTGTCAGAGAGTTTCTGAGAGTTTCTGAGTTTGACAGAGAGTGTCAGAGATTTTCAGAGAGTGTCACAGAGTGTCAGAGAGTGTCAGAGACTTTCAGGGAGTTTCTGAGAGTTTCTGAGAGTTTCAGAGAGTTTCAGAGAATTTCAGAGAGCTTCAGAGTGTTTCAGAGAATGTCAGAGAGTTTCAGATAGTTTCAGAGAGCTTCAGAGTGTGTCAGAGGGTGTCAGAGAGTGTCAGAGAGTTTCAGTCAGTTTCAGAGAGTGTCAGAGAGTTTCAGAGAGATTCAGACAGTGTCAGAGAGTGTCAAAGAGAGTCAGAGAGTTTCGAAGATCTTCAGAGATTTTCAGAGAGTGTCAGAGAGTTTCAGATAGAGTCAGACAGTGTCTGAGATTGTCAAAGAGTGTCAGAGAGTTTCAGAGCGTGTCAGAGATTGTCAGAGAGTATCAGAGAGTTTCAGAGACTGTCAGAGAGTTTCAGAGAGTGTCAGAGAGTTTCAGAGAGTGTCAGAGAGTTTCTGAGAGTTTCTGAGTTTGCCAGAGAGCGTCAGAGAGTGTCCGAGATTTTCAGAGAGTGTCACAGAGTGTCAGAGATTGTCAGAGACTTTCAGAGAGTTTCTGAGTGTTTCTGAGAGTTTCAGAGAGTTTCAGAGAGCTTCAGAGATTTTCAGAGAGTTTCAGAGAGTGTCAGAGCCTGTCAGAGAGTTTCAGAGAATGTCACGGGGTGTCAGAGAGTTTCAGAGAGCTTCAGAGAGTGTCAGAGAGTGTCAGAGAGAGTCAGAAAGTGTCAGAAAGTTTCAGAAAGTGTCAGATAGTGTCAGAGAGATTCAGAAAATGTCAGAGAGTGTCAGAGAGTGGCTGAGAGTGTCAGAGAGTGTCAGAGAGTTTCAGAGCGTGTCAGAGATTGTCAGAGAGTATCAGAGAGTGTCAGAGAGTGTCAGAGAGTTTCAGAGCGTGTCAGAGATTGTCAGAGAGTTTCAGATAGTGTCAGAGAGTTTCTGAGAGTGTCAGAGAGTGTCAGAGAGTTTCAGAGCGTGTCAGAGATTGTCAGAGAGTTTCAGATAGTGTCAGAGAGTTTCTGAGAGTTTCTGAGTTTGTCAGAGAGTGCCAGAGAGTGTCAGAGATTTTCAGAGAGTTTCACAGAGTGTCAGATAGTGTCAGAGACTTTCAGAGAGTTTCTGAGAGTTTCAGAGAGTTTCAGAATGTTTCAGAGAGCTTCAGAGAGTTTCAGAGAGTGTCAGAGCCTGTCAGAGAGTTTCAGAGAGTGTCAAAGGGTGTCAGAGAGTTTCAGAGAGCTTCAGAGAGAGTCAGAGATTTTCAGAGAATGTCAGAGAGTCTCAGAGACTTTCTGAGAGTGTCAGACAGTACCAGAGAGTTTTGGAGACTTTCTGAGTGTGTCGGAGTGTGTCAGGGAGTGTCAGAGTGTGTCAGAGAGTTTCAGAGGGTGCCAGAGAGTTTCAGAGAGTTTCAGAGAGTGTCAGAGAGTGTCAGAGATTTTCAGAGACTTTCAGAGAGTGTCTGAGAGATTCAGAGAGTGTCAGAGATTGTCAGAGAGTTTCAGAGAGTTTCAGAGAGTGTCAGAGAGTGTCAGAGATTTTCAGAGACTTTCAGAGAGTGTCTGAGAGATTCAGAGAGTCTCAGAGATTGTCAGAGAGTTTCAGAGAGTTTCTGAGAGAGTCAGAGAGAGTCAGAGAGTTTCTGAGAGTTTGTGAGTTTGTCAGAGAGTGTCAGAGATTGTCCGAGAGTATCAGAGAGTATCAGAGAGTGTCAGAGAGTGTCAGAGAGTGTCAGAAAGTATCAGAAAGTATCAGATAGTGTCAGAGAGATTCAGAAAGTGTCAGAGAGTTTCCGAGAGTGTCTGAGAGTTTCAGAGAGTGTCAGAGAGTTTCAGAGCGTGTCAGAGATTGTCAGAGAGTATCAGAGAGTTTCAGAGACTGTCAGAGAGTTTCAGAGAGTGTCAGAGAGTTTCAGAGAGTGTCAGAGAGTTTCTGAGAGTTTCTGAGTTTGCCAGAGAGCGTCAGAGAGTGTCCGAGATTTTCAGAGAGTGTCACAGAGTGTCAGAGAGTGTCAGAGACTTTCAGAGAGTTTCTGAGTGTTTCTGAGAGTTTCAGAGAGTTTCAGAGAGCTTCAGAGAGTTTCAGAGAGTGTCAGAGCCTGTCAGAGAGTTTCAGAGAATGTCACGGGGTGTCAGAGAGTTTCAGAGAGCTTCAGAGAGTGTCAGAGAGTGTCAGAGAGAGTCAGAGAGTGTCAGAAAGTTTCAGAAAGTGTTAGATAGTGTCAGAGAGATTCAGAAAGTGTCAGAGAGTGTCAGAGAGTGGCTGAGAGTGTCAGAGAGTGTCAGAGAGTTTCAGAGCGTGTCAGAGATTGTCAGAGAGTATCAGAGAGTTTCAGAGAGTGTCAGAGAATTTCACAGATTGTCAGAGAATGTCAGAGAGTGTCTTAGAGTTTCAGAGAGTGTCAGAGAGTTTCAGAGAGTGTCAGAGAGTTTCTGAGAGTTTCTGAGTTTGACAGAGAGTGTCAGAGATTTTCAGAGAGTGTCACAGAGTGTCAGAGAGTGTCAGAGACTTTCAGGGAGTTTCTGAGAGTTTCTGAGAGTTTCAGAGAGTTTCAGAGAATTTCAGAGAGCTTCAGAGTGTTTCAGAGAATGTCAGAGAGTTTCAGATAGTTTCAGAGAGCTTCAGAGTGTGTCAGAGGGTGTCAGAGAGTGTCAGAGAGTTTCAGTCAGTTTCAGAGAGTGTCAGAGAGTTTCAGAGAGATTCAGACAGTGTCAGAGAGTGTCAAAGAGAGTCAGAGAGTTTCGAAGATCTTCAGAGATTTTCAGAGAGTGTCACAGAGTTTCAGAGAGTGTCAGGGTGTTTCAGAGAGTTTCAGAGAGTGTCGCAGAGTTTCGGAGAGTTTCAGAGATATTCACAGAGTGTCAGAGAATGTCAGAGATTGTCAGAGTGTTTCGGAAAGTGTCAGATAGTGTCAGAGAGTTTCAGAAATTATCTGTGAGTGTCAGAGTGTGTCAGAGCGTTTCAGAGACTGTCAGAGGGCTCTGAGATTTTCTGAGTGTGTCAGAGAGTGTCAGAGAGAATGCAGAGAGTGCCAGAGAGTGTCAGAGAGTTTCAGAGATTGTCACAGAGTGTCAGTGAGTGTCAGAGAGTTTCAGAGAGTGTCAGATAGTGTCAGTGAGTGTCAGAGAGTATCAGAGAGTGTCAGCGAGAGTTGGAGAGTATCAGCGAGTGTCAGAGAGTATCAGAGAGTGTCAGCGAGAGTCAGAGAGTGTCAGAGAGTTTCAGAGAGTGTCAGATACTGTCAGAGAGTTCCAGAGAGTGCCACAGAGTATCAGTGTCAGAGAGTGTCCGAGAGTTTCAGAGAGTGTCAGGGAGTGTTAGAGAGTTTCAGAGAGTGTCAGAGAGTGTCAGAGACTGTCAGAGAGTTTCAGAGAGTGTCACAGAGGGCCAGTGAGTGTCAGAGAGTGTCTGAGAGTGTCAGAGAGTTTCAGAGAGTTTCTGAGAGTTTCTGAGAGTGTCAGAGAGTTTCAGAGAGTTTCAGAGAGCTTCAGTGTGTTTCAGAGAGTGTCGGAATGTTTCGGAGTGCCAGAGAGTGTCAGAGCCTTTCAGAGAGTTTCAGAGAGTGTCACAGAGTGTCAGAGAGTATCAGAGAGCTTCAGAGAGTGTCAGAGAGTGTCAGAGAGAGTAGAGAGTTTCAGAGAGAGTCAGACAGTGTCTGAGAGAGTCAAAGAGTGTCAAAGGGTTTCAGAGAGTGTCAGAGAGTTACGGAGAGTTTCAGAGACTTTCTGAGAGTGTCAGAGAGTGCCTGAGAGTTTCTGACAGATTCTGAGTGTGTCGGAGAGTGTCATAGAGTTTCAGAGAGTGTCACAGAGTGGCAGAGAGTTTCAGAGAGTTTCAGAGCGCGTCAGAGATTGTCAGATGGTTTCAGAGAGTTTCAGAGATTGTCCAAGAGTGTCAGAAAGTTTCAGAGAGATTCAGAGAGTGTCAGGGAGAGTCAGAGAGTGTCAGAGAGTTTCAGAGAGTGTCAGAGAGTTTCAGCGAGTGTCAGACAGTATCTGAGAGTGTCAGAGAGTGTCAGAGAGTGTCAGAGAGTTTCAGAGAGTGTCAGAGAGTGTCCGAGAGTGTCAGAGAGTATCAGAGAGAGCCAGAGAGTGTCAGAGAGTGTCAGAGAGTGTCAGAACGTTTCAGAAAGTGTCAGATAGTGTCAGAGAGATTCAGAGAGATTCAGAAATTGTCAGAGAGTGTCAGAGAGTGTCAGAGAGTGTCAGCGAGTTTCAGAGCGTGTCAGAGATTGTCAGAGAGTATCAGAGAGTTTCAGAGAGTGTCAGAGAGTTTCAGAGAGTGTCAGAGAATGTCAGAGAGTGTCTGAGAGTTTCGGAGAGTGTCAGAGAGTGTGAGAGAGTTTCAGAGAGTGTCAGAGAGTTTCTGAGAGTTTCTCAGCTGGTCAGAGAGTGTCAGAGATTTTCATAGAGTGTCACAGAGTGTCAGAGAGTGTCAGAGACTTTCAGAGAGTTTCTGAGAGTTTCTGAGAGTTTCTGAGAGTTTCAGAGAGTTTCAGAGACTTTCAGAGAGCTTCAGAGAGTGTCACAGGGCGTCAGAGAGTTTCAGAGAGCTTCAGAGAGTGTCAGAGTGTGTCAGAGAGTTTCAGTCAGTTTCAGAGAGTGTCAGAGAGTTTCAGAGAGAGTCAGACAGTGTCTGAGAGTGTCAAAGAGTGCCAAAGTGTTTCAGAGAGTGTCAGAGAGTGTCAGAGAGTTTCAGAGAGTTTCAGAGAATGTCAGAGAGTCTCAAAGACTTTCCGAGAGTGTAAGAGAGTGCCAGAGAGTTTCTGAGAGTTTCTGAGTGTGTCGGAGAGTGTCAGAGAGTGTCAGAGATTGTCACAGAGTTTCAGTGCGTTTCGGAGATCTTCAGAGATTTTCAGAGAGTGTCACAGAGTTTCGGAGAGTTTCAGAGATATTCACAGAGTGTCAGAGAATGTCAGAGAGTGTCAGAGAGTTTCAGAAAGTGTCAGATAGTGTCAGAGAGTTTCAGAAATTATCTGTGAGTGTCAGAGTGTGTCAGAGAGTTTCAGAGACTGTCAGAGGGCTCTGAGATTTTCTGAGTGTGTCAGAGAGTGTCAGAGAGTGTCAGAGAGTTTCAGAGAATTTCAGAGACTTTCAGAGAGCTTCAGAGAGTTTCAGAGAATGTCAGAGAGTTTCAGATAGTTTCAGAGAGCTTCAGAGTGTGTCAGAGGGTGTCAGAGAGTGTCAGAGAGTTTCAGTCAGTTTCAGAGAGTGTCAGAGAGTTTCAGAGAGATTCAGACAGTGTCAGAGAGTGTCAAAGAGTGTCAAAGTGTTTCAGATTGTGTCAGAGAGTGTCACAGAGAGTCAGAGAGTTTCGGAGATCTTCAGAGATTTTCAGAGAGTGTTACAGAGTTTCAGAGAGTGTCAGAGAGTGTCAGGGTGTTTCAGAGAGTTTCAGAGAGTGTCAAAGAGTGTCAAAGTGTTTCAGATTGTGTCAGAGAGTGTCACAGAGAGTC
The DNA here is from genome assembly GCF_036365525.1 of Heterodontus francisci. Classification (NCBI taxonomy): domain Eukaryota; kingdom Metazoa; phylum Chordata; class Chondrichthyes; order Heterodontiformes; family Heterodontidae; genus Heterodontus; species Heterodontus francisci. The sequence goes on along the minus strand of NC_090395.1, from coordinate 9,228,123 downwards.
AGAGAGTTTCGGAGATCTTCAGAGATTTTCAGAGAGTGTTACAGAGTTTCAGAGAGTGTCAGGGAGTGTTAGAGAGTTTCAGAGAGTGTCAGAGAGTGTCAGATACTGTCAGAGAGTTTCAGAGAGTGCCACAGAGTATCAGTGTCAGAGAGTGTCCGAGAGTTTCAGAGAGTGTCATAGAGTGTCAGGGAGTGTTAGAGAGTTTCAGAGAGTGTCACAGAGTGCCAGTGAGTGTCAGAGAGTGTCAGAGAGTGTCAGAGAGTTTCAGAGAGTTTCTGAGAGTTTCTGAGAGTGACAGAGAGTTTCAGAGAGTTTCAGAGAGTGTCACAGAGTGTCAGAGAGTATCAGAGAGCTTCAGAGAGTGTCAGTGTGTTTCAGAGAGTGTCGGAAAGTTTCGGAGTGCCAGAGAGTGTCAGAGCCTTTCAGAGAGTTTCAGAGAGTGTCACAGAGTGTCAGAGAGTATCAGAGAGCTTCAGAGAGTGTCAGAGAGTGTCAGAGAGAGTAGAGAGTTTCAGAGAGAGTCAGACAGTGTCTGAGAGAGTCAAAGAGTGTCAAAGGGTTTCAGAGAGTGTCAGAGAGTTACAGAGAGTTTCAGAGACTTTCTGAGAGTGTCAGAGAGTGCCTGAGAGTTTCTGACAGATTCTGAGTGTGTCGGAGAGTGTCATAGAGTTTCAGAGAGTGTCACAGAGTGGCAGAGAGTTTCAGAGAGTTTCAGAGCGCGTCAGAGATTGTCAGATGGTTTCAGAGAGTTTCAGAGATTGTCCGAGAGTTTCAGAAAGTATCAGAGAGTTTCAGAGTGTGTCACAGGGTGTCAGAGGGTTTCAGAGAGCTTCAGAGAGTGTCAGAGAGTGTCAGAGAGTGTCTGAGAGTTTCAGAGAGTGTCACAGAGTTTCTGAAAGTTTCTGAGTTTGTCAGAGAGAGTCAGAGATTGTCAGAGAATTTCAGAGAGTTTCACAGAGTGTCAGCGAGTGTCAGAGAGTTTCAGAGAGTTTCTGAGTGTTTCTGAGAGAGTCAGAGAGTTTCAGAGAGTTTCAGAGAGCTTCAGTGAGTTTCAGAGAGTGTCAGAAAGTTTCAGAGAGTGTCAGAGAGTTTCAGAGAGTGTCACAGAGTGTCAGAGTGTTTCAGAGAGCTTCAGAGTGTGTCAGAGAGTTTCAGAGAGAGACAGACAGTGTCTGAGAGTGTCAAAGAGTGTCAAAGAGTTTCAGAGAGTTTCAGAGAGTGTCAGAGAGTTTCACAGAGTGTCAGAGAGTTTCAGAGACTTTCCGAGAGTGTCAGAGAGTGCCAGAGAGTTTCTGAGAGATTCTGAGTGTGTCGAAGTGTGTCTGCGTGAGTCAGAGAGTATCTGAGAGTGTCACAGAGTGTCAGAGAGTGTCAGAGAGTTACAGAGAGTGTCACAGAGTGTCAGAGAGATTCAGAGATCTTCAGAGAGTGTCTGAGAGTGTCTGAGAGTGCCAGAGATTGTCAGAGTGTTTCAGAGCGTGTCAGAGAGTGTCAGAGAGTTTCAGAGAGTTTCAGAGAGTGTCAGAGAGTTTCAGAGATCTTCAGAGAGTGTCAGAGAGTGCCAGAAAGTTTCAGAGAGTGTCACAGAGTGTCGGAGAGTTTCAGAGAGATTCAGAGTGTGTCCGAGAGATTCAGAAAGTGTCAGATAGTGTCAGAGAGTTTCAGAAAGTGTCAGAGAGTGTCAGAGAGTGTCTGAGAGTGTCAGAGATCGTCAGAGAGTTTCAAAGAGTGTCAGAGAGTTTCAGAGAGTTTCAGAGAGTGTCAGAGAGTGTCAGAGAGCTTCAGACAGTGTCAGGGAGTGTCAGAGAGTGTCAGAGAGTTTCAGATAGAGTCAGACAGTGTCTGAGATTGTCAAAGAGTGTCAGAGAGTTTCAGAGAGCGTCAGGGAGTGTCAGAGAGTGTCAGAGAGTTTCAGAGATGTTCACAGAGTGTCAGAAAGTTTCAGAGAGGTTCAGAGAGTTTCAGAGAGTGTCAGTGAGTTTCAGAGATATTCAGAGAGTGTCAGAGAGTGCCAGAAAGTTTCAGAGAGTGTCACAGAGTGTCGGAGAGTTTCAGAGAGATTCAGAGAGTGTCCAAGAGATTCAGAAAGTGTCAGATTCTGTCAGAGAGTTTCAGAAAGTGTCAGAGAGTGTCAGAGAGTGTCTGAGAGTGTCAGAGATCGTCAGAGAGTTTCAGAGAGTGTCAGAGAGTTTCAGAGAGTGTCAGAGAGTGTCAGAGAGCTTCAGACAGTGTCAGGGAGTGTCAGAGAGTGTCAGAGAGTTTCAGATAGAGTCAGACAGTGTCTGAGATTGTCAAAGAGTGTCAGAGAGTTTCAGAGAGTGTCAGGGAATGTCAGAGAGTGTCAGAGAGTTTCAGAGAGTTTCAGAGATGTTCACAGAGTGTCAGAGAGTGTCAGAAAGTTTCAGAGAGAGTCACAGAGTGTCAGGGAGTTTCAGAGAGTTTCAGAGAGTGTCACAGAGTGTCAGAGCTTTTCAGAGAGATTCAGAGAGTGTCAGAGAGTGTCACAGAGTGTCACAGAGTTGCAGAGTGTGTCAGAGAGTGTCCGAGCGTTTCAGAAATAGTCAGAGAGTGTCTGAGAGTGCCAGAGATCTTCAGAGAGTGTCAGAAAGTGCCAGAAAGTTTCAGAGAGTGTCATAGAGTGTCGGAGAGTTTCAGAGAGATTCAGAGAGTGTCCGAGAGATTCAGAAAGTGTCAGATAGTGTCAGAGAGTTTCAGAAAGTGTCACAGAGTGTCAGAGAGTGTATGAGAGTTTCTGAGAGTGTCGGAGAGTTTCAGAGAGTGTCAGAGAGTGTCAGAGAGTTTCAGAGAGTTTCAGAGAGTGTCAGAGAGTGCCAGAGAGTTTCAGAGAGTCTCAGATAGTGTCAGAGAGTGTCTGAGAGTGTCTGAGAGTTTCAGAGAGTATCAGAGAGTGTCAGAGAGCTTCAGAGAGCTTCTGAGAGTTTCTGAGAGTGTCAGAGAGTTACAAAGAGTTTCACAGACTTTCAGAGAGTGTCAGAAAGTTTCAGAGAGTGTCCGAGAGTTTCAGAGAGTTTCAGAGGGTGTCACAGAGTGTCATAGATTTTCCGAAATCTTCAGAGGGTGTCAGGGAGTTTCAGAGAGTGTCAGAGAGTGTCCGAGAGATTCAGAAAGTGTCAGATAGGGTCAGAGAGTTTCAGAAAGTGTCACAGAGTGTCAGAGAGTGTCAGAGTCCTTCAGAGAATGTCACAGAGTTTCAGAGAGTGTCAGAGATTTTCAGAGAGTGCCAGAGATCTTCAGAGAGTGTCAGAGAGTGCCAGAAAGTTTCAGAGAGTGTCATAGAGTGTCGGAGAGTTTCAGAGAGATTCAGAGAGTGTCCGAGAGATTCAGAAAGTGTCAGATAGTGTCAGAGAGTTTCAGAAAGTGTCACAGAGTGTCAGAGAGTGTATGAGAGTTTCTGAGAGTGTCGGAGAGTTTCAGAGAGTGTCAGAGAGTGTCAGAGAGTTTCAGAGAGTTTCAGAGAGTGTCAGAGAGTGCCAGAGAGTTTCAGAGAGTCTCAGATAGTGTCAGAGAGTGTCTGAGAGTGTCTGAGAGTTTCAGAGAGTATCAGAGAGTGTCAGAGAGCTTCAGAGAGCTTCTGAGAGTTTCTGAGAGTGTCAGAGAGTTACAAAGAGTTTCACAGACTTTCAGAGAGTGTCAGAAAGTTTCAGAGAGTGTCCGAGAGTTTCAGAGAGTTTCAGAGGGTGTCACAGAGTTTCATAGATTTTCCGAAATCTTCAGAGGGTGTCAGGGAGTTTCAGAGAGTGTCAGAGAGTTTCAGAGAGAGTCAGACAGTGTCTGAGAGTGTCAAAGAGTGTCAAAGATTTTCAGAGAGTGTCAGAGAGGGTCAGAGGGTTTCAGAGAGTGTCAGAGAGTTTCAGAGAATTTCTGCGAGTGTCAGAGAGTGCCTGAGATTTTCTGATAGTTTCTGAGTGTGCCGGAGAGTGTCAGAGAGTGTCAGAGTGTTTCAGAGAGTGTCACAGAGTTTCAGAGATTGTCAGAGACTTTCAGAGAGTTTCAGAGATCTTCAGAGAGTGTCAGAGAGTGCCAGAAAGTTTCAGAGAGTGTCACAGAGTGTCGGAGTGTTTCAGTGAGATTCAGAGAGTGTCCGAGAGATTCAGAAAGTGTCAGATAGTGTCAGAGAGTTTCAGAAAGTGTCAGAGAGTGTCTGAGAGTGTCAGAGATTGTCAGAGAGTTTCAGAGAGTGTCAGAGCGTGTCAGAGAGTTTCAGAGAGCTTCGGAGAGTGTCAGAGAGTGTCAGAGAGCTTCAGACAGTGTCAGGGAGTGTCAGACAGTTTCAGACGGAGTCAGACAGTGTCTGAGATTGTCAAAGAGTGTCAAAGAGTTTCAGAGAGTGTCAGAGAGTGCCAGAAAGTTTCCGAGAGTGTCACAGAGTGTCGGAGAGTTTCAGAGAGATTCGGAGAGTGTCCGAGAGATTCAGAAAGTGTCAGATTGTGTCAGAGAATTTCACAAAGTGTCAGAGAGTGTCAGAGAGTGTCTGAGAGTGTCAGAGATCGTCAGAGAGTTTCAGAGAGTGTCAGAGAGTTTCAGAGAGCTTCAGACAGTGTCAGGGAGTGTCAGAGAGTGTCAGAGAGTGTCAGAGAGTTTCAGATAGAGTCAGACAGTGTCTGAGATTGTCAAAGAGTGTCAGAGAGTGTCAGAAAGTATCAGAGAGAGTCACAGAGTGTCAGGGAGTTTCAGAGAGTTTCAGAGAGTGTCACAGAGTGTCAGAGCTTTTCAGAGAGATTCTGAGAGTGTCACAGAGTGTCACAGAGTGTCACAGAGTTGCAGAAAGTGTCACAGAGTGTCAGAGAGTTTCAGAAAGTGTCAGAGAGTGTCAGAGAGTGTCAGAGAGTGTCTGAGAGTGCCAGAGATCTTCAGAGAGTGTCAGAGAGTGCCAGAAAGTTTCAGAGAGTGTCATAGAGTGTCGGAGAGTTTCAGAGAGATTCAGAGAGTGTCCGAGAGATTCAGAAAGTGTCAGATAGTGTCAGAAAGTTTCAGAAAGTGTCACAGAGTGTCAGAGAGTGTCTGAGAGTGTCTGAGAGTGTCGGCGAGTTTCAGAGAGTGTCAGAGAGAGTCGGAGAGTTTCAGAGAGTTTCAGAGAGTGTCAGAGAGTGTCAGAGAGTTTCAGAGAGTCTCAGATAGTGTCAGAGAGTGTCTGAGAGTGTCTGAGAGTTTCAGAGAGTGTCAGAGAGTGTCAGAGAGCTTCAGAGAGCTTCTGAGAGTTTCTGAGAGTGTCAGAGAGGTACAAAGAGTGTCAGAGAGTTTCAGAGTGTGTCAGAAAGTTTCAGAGAGTGTCCGAGAGTTTCAGAGAGTTTCAGAGGGTGTCACAGAGTGTCATAGATTTTCCGAAAACTTTAGAGGGTGTCAGGGAGTTTCAGAGAGTGTCAGAGAGTTTCAGAGAGAGTCAGACAGTGTCTGAGAGTGTCAAAGAGTGTCAAAGATTTTCAGAGAGTGTCAGAGAGTGTCAGAGGGTTTCAGAGAGTGTCAGAGAGTGTATGAGAGTGTCAGAGAGTGTCAGAGTCCTTCAGAGAATGTCACAGAGTTTCAGAGAGTGTCAGAGATTTTCAGAGAGTGCCAGAGATCTTCAGAGAGTGTCAGAGAGTGCCAGAACGTTTCAGAGAGTGTCATAGAGTGTTGGAGAGTTTCAGAGAGATTCAGAGAGTGTCAGAGAGCTTCAGAGTGTGTCAGAGAGTTTCAGAGAGAGACAGACAGTGTCTGAGAGTGTCAAAGAGTGTCAAAGAGTTTCAGAGAGTTTCAGAGAGTGTCAGAGAGTGCCAGAAAGTTTCAGAGAGTGTCACAGAGTGTCGGAGAGTTTCAGAGAGATTCGGAGAGTGTCCGAGAGATTCAGAAAGTGTCAGATTGTGTCAGAGAGTTTCAGAAAGTGTCAGAGAGTGTCAGAGAGTGTCTGAGAGTGTTAGAGAGAGTCAGAGAGTGTCAGAGAGTGTCAGAGAGTGTCAGAGGGTTTCAGAGAGTGTCAGAGAGTTTCAGAGAATTTCTGCGAGTGTCAGAGAGTGCCTGATTTTTTCTGATAGTTTCTGAGTGTGCCAGAGAGTGTCAGAGAGTGTCAGAGTGTTTCAGAGAGTGTCACAGAGTTTCAGAGATTGTCAGAGATTTTCAGAGAGTTTCAGAGATCTTCAGAGAGTGTCAGTGAGTGCCACAGAGTTTCAGTGAGTTTAAGAGAGTTTCAGAGCGTGTCCGAGAGTTTCAGAGAGTTTCAGAGGGTGTCACAGAGTGTCATAGATTTTCCGAAATCTTCAGAGGGTGTCAGGGAGTTTCAGAGAGTGTCAGAGAGTTTCGGAGAGAGTTAGACAGTGTCTGAGAGTGTCAAAGAGTGTCAAAGAGTTTCAGAGAGTGTCAGAGGGTTTCAGAGAGTGTCAGAGAGTTTCAGAGAATTTCTGCGAGTGTCAGAGAGTGTCTGATTTTTTTCTGATAGTTTCTGAGTGTGCCAGAGTGTGTCAGAGAGTGTCAGAGTGTTTCAGAGAGTGTCAGAGAGTTTCAGAGAGTTTCAGAGAGTGTCTGAGAGAGTCTGAGAGTTTCAGAGAGTGTCAGAGAGTGTCAGAGAGCTTCAGAGAGCTTCTGAGAGTTTCTGAGAGTGTCAGAGAGTTACAAAGAGCGTCAGAGAGTTTCAGAGAGTGTCAGAAAGTTTCAGAGAGTGTCCGAGAGTTTCAGAGAGTTTCAGAGGGTGTCACAGAGTATCATAGATTTTCCGAAATCTTCAGAGGGTGTCAGGGAGTTTCAGAGAGTGTCAGAGAGTTTCAGAGAGAGTCAGACAGTGTCTGAGAGTGTCAAAGAGTGTCAAAGATTTTCAGAGAGTGTCAGAGAGTGTCAGAGGGTTTCAGAGAGTGTCAGAGAGTGTCAGAGAGTGTCTGAGAGTGCCAGCGATTGTCAGAGAGTTTCAGACAGTCTCAGAGAGTGTCAGAGAGTGTCAGAGAGTTTCAGAGAGTGTCGAGATTTTCAGAGAGTGCCAGAGATCTTCAGAGAGTGTCAGAGAGTGCCAGAAAGTTTCAGAGAGTGTCATAGAGTGTTGGAGAGTTTCAGAGAGATTCAGAGAGTGTCAGAGAGCTTCATAGTGTGTCAGAGAGTTTCAGAGAGAGACAGACAGTGTCTGAGAGTGTCAAAGAGTGTCAAAGAGTTTCAGAGAGTTTCAGAGAGTGTCAGAGAGTGCCAGAAAGTTTCAGAGAGTGTCACAGAGTGCCGGAGAGTTTCAGAGAGATTCGGAGAGTGTCCGAGAGATTCAGAAAGTGTCAGATTGTGTCAGAGAGTTTCCGAAAGTGTCAGAGAGTGTCAGAGAGTGTCTGAGAGTGTTAGAGAGAGTCAGAGAGTGTCAGAGAGTGTCAGAGAGTGTCAGAGGGTTTCAGAGAGTGTCAGAGAGTTTCAGAGAATTTCTGCGAGTGTCAGAGAGTGCCTGATTTTTTCTGATAGTTTCTGAGTGTGCCAGAGAGTGTCAGAGAGTGTCAGAGTGTTTCAGAGAGTGTCACAGAGTTTCAGAGATTGTCAGAGATTTTCAGAGAGTTTCAGAGATCTTCAGAGAGTGTCAGTGAGTGCCACAGAGTTTCAGTGAGTGTAAGAGAGTTTCAGAGCGTGTCCGAGAGTTTCAGAGAGTTTCAGAGGGTGTCACAGAGTGTCATAGATTTTCCGAAATCTTCAGAGGGTGTCAGGGAGTTTCAGAGAGTGTCAGAGAGTTTCGGAGAGAGTTAGACAGTGTCTGAGAGTGTCAAAGAGTGTCAAAGAGTTTCAGAGAGTGTCAGAGGGTTTCAGAGAGTGTCAGAGAGTTTCAGAGAATTTCTGCGAGTGTCAGAGAGTGCCTGATTTTTTTCTGATAGTTTCTGAGTGTGCCAGAGAGTGTCACAGAGTTTCAGAGATTGTCAGAGATTTTCAGAGAGTTTCAGAGATCTTCAGAGTGTGTCAGTGAGTGCCACAGAGTTTCAGTGAGTGTAAGAGAGTTTCAGAGCGTGTCAGAGATTTTCAGAGAGCTTCAGAGATCTTCAGAGAGTGTCAGAGAGTGCCAGAAATTTTCAGGGAGTGTCACAGAGTGTCGGAGAGTTTCAGTGAGATTCAGAGAGTGTCCGAGAGATTCAGAAAGTGTCAGAGAGTGTCAGAGAGTGTCTGAGAGTGTCAGAGATTGTCAGAGAGTTTCAGAGAGTGTCAGAGAGTGTCAGAGAGTTTCAGAGAGTTTCAGAGAGTTTCAGAGATTGTCAGAGAGTGTCAGAGAGCTTCAGACAGTGTCAGGGAGTGTCAGACAGTTTCAGATGGAGTCAGACAGTGTCTGAGATTGTCAAAGAGTGTCAAAGAGTTTCAGAGAGTGTCAGAGAGTGTCAGAGAGTGTCAGAGAGTTTCAGAGAGTGTCATGGGGTGTCAGAGAGTTTAAGAGAGAGTCAGACTGTGTCTGAGAGTGTCAAAGAGTGTCAAAGAGATTCAGAGAGTGTCAGAGAGTGTCAGAGAGTTTCAGAGAGTGTCAAAGAGTTTCAGAGAGTTTCTGAGAGTGTCAGAGAGTGCCAGAGAGTTTCTGAGAGTTTCTGAGTTTGTCGAAGTGTGTCTGCGGGAGTCAGAGAGTATCTGAGAGTGTCACAGAGTGTCAGAGAGTGTCAGAGATTTTCAGAGAGCTTCAGAGATGTTCAGAGAGTGTCAGGGAGTTTCAGAGAGTTCCAGAGAGTTTCAGAGAGTGTCAGAGAGTGTCACAGAGTGTCACAGAGTGACACAGAGTTGCAGAGTGTGTCAGAGAGTGTCCGAGAGTTTCAGAAAGTGTCAGATACTGTCAGAGAGTTTCAGAAAGTGTCAGAGAGTGTCAGAGAGTGTCTGAGAATGTCAGAGAGTGTCAGAGAGTGTCAGAGATCTTCAGAGAGTGTCAGAGAGTGCGAGAAAGTTTCAGAGAGTGTCACAGAGTGTCGGTGAGTTTCAGAGAGTTTCAGAGAGTGTCCGAGAGATTCAGAAAGTGTCAGATATTGTCAGAGAGTTTCAGAGATCTTCAGAGAGTGTCTGAGAGGGTCAGAGATTGTCAGAGAGTTTCAGAGAGTGCCAGTGAGTGTCAGAGACTTTCAGAGTGTTTCAGAGAGTGTCACAGAGTGTCAGCGAGTATCTGCTAGCTTCAGAGAGTGTCAGAGAGTTTCAGAGAGTGTAGAGAGTTCCAGAGAGAGTCAGACAGTGTCTGAGAGTGTCAAAGAATGTCAAAGACTTTCTGTGAGTGTCAGAGAGTGCCTGAGAGTTTCTGACAATTTCTGAGTGTGTCGGAGAGTTTCAGAGAGTTTCAGAGAGGGTCAGAGAGTTTCAGAGAGTGTCACAGAGTGTCAGAGAGTGTCAGAGATTTTCAGTGGATTTCAGAGATCTTCAGAGAGTGTCAGAGTGTCAGAAAGTTTCATTGAGTGTCACAGAGGGTCAGAGAGTTTCAGAGAGATTTAGAGAGTGTCAGGGAGTGTCAGAGAATGTCAGAGATTTTCAAAGAGTGTCAGATAGTATCTGAGAGTGCCAGAATGTGTCGAAGAGTTTCAATGAGTGTCAGAGAGTGTGAGAGTGTATCAGAGAGTGTCAGAGAGAGTCAGAGATTGTCAGAGAGTGTCAGAAAGTGTCAGAGAGTGTCAGAGAGTGTCTGAGAGTGTTAGAGAGAGTCAGAGAGTGTCAGAGAGTTTCAGAGAGTTTCAGAGGGTGCCAGAGAGTTTCAGAGAGTGTCAGAGAGCGTCAGAGAGTTTCAGAGAGTGTCAGAGAGTGTCAGAGAGTGTCTGCGAGATTTAGAGAGTGTCAGAGAGTGTCAGAGAGTTTCAGAGAGTTTCAGAGAGTGTCGGAGAGTGTCAGAGAGAGTCAGAGAGTTTCTGAGAGTTTCTGAGTTTGTCAGAGAGTGTCACAGAGTGTCAGAGAGTGTCAGAGACTTTCAGAAAGTTTCTGAGAGATTCTGAGAGTTTCAGAGAGTTTCAGAGAGTTTCAGAGAGTTTCAGAATGTTTCAGAGAGCTTCAGAGAGTTTCAGAGAGTGTCAGAGCCTGTCAGAGAGATTCAGAGAGAGTCACAGGGTGTCAGAGAGTTTGAGAGAGCTTCAGAGAGTGTCAGAAAGTGTCAGAGAGTGTCAGAGGGTGTCTGAGAGTTTCAGAGAGTGTCAGAGAGTGTCAGAGATTTTCAGAGAGTGTCAGAGAGTGTCAGTGAGATTCAGAGAGTGTCAGAGAGTGTCAGAGAGTGTCAGAGAGATTCAGAGAGTTTCAGAGAGTGTCTGAGAGTGTCAGAGAGAGTCAGAGAGTTTCTGAGATTATCAGAGAGTGTCAGAGAGTGTCAGAGAGAGTCAGGAAGTTTCAGAAAGTGTCAGATAGTGTCAGAGAGTTTCAGAGCGTGTCAGAGATTGTCAGAGAGTTTCAGATAGTGTCAGCGAGTTTCTGAGAGTTTCTGAGTTTGTCAGAGAGTGCCAGAGAGTGTTCAGAGATTTTCAGAGAGTTTCACAGAGTGTCAGAGAGTGTCAGAGAGTTTCTGACAGTTTCTGAGAGTTTCAGAGAGTTTCAGAATGTTTCAGAGAGCTTCAGAGAGTTTCAGAGAGTGTCAAAGAGTGTCAACGGGTGTCAGAGAGTTTCAGAGAGCTTCAGAGAGAGTCAGAGATTTTCAGAGAATGTCAGAGAGTCTCAGAGACTTTCTGAGAGTGTCAGACAGTGCCAGAGAGTTTCGGAGACTTTCTGAGTGTGTCGGAGTGTGTCAGAGAGTGTCAGAGTGTGTCACAGAGTTTCAGAGAGTTTCAGAGATCTTCAGAGATTTTCAGAGAGTGTAACAGAGTTTCAGAGATCTTCAGAGAGTTTCAGGGAGTTTCAGATAGTTTCAGAGAGTGTCACAGAGATTCGGAGGGTTTCAGAGAAATTCACAGAGTGTCAGAGAATGTCAGAGAGTGTCAGAGTGTTTCAGAAAGTTTCAGATAGTATCACAGAGTTTCAGAAATTATCTGTGAGTTTCAGAGAGTGTCAGAGAGTTTCAGAGACTTTCAGAGGGCTCTGAGATTTTCTGAGTGTGTCAGAGAGTGTCAGAGAGTTTCAGAGAGTGCCAGAGAGTGTCAGAGAGTTTCAGAGAGTGTCAGATAGTGTCAGTGAGTGTCAGAGATTATCAGAGAGTGTCAGCGAGTGTCAGAGAGTGTCAGAGAGTTTCAGAGAGTGTCAGAGAGTTTCTGAGAGTTTCTGAGTTTGTCAGAGAGTGTCAGATAGTGTCAGAGACTTTCAGAGGGCTCTGAGATTTTCTGAGTGTATCAGAGAGTGTCAGAGAGTTTCAGAGAGTGTCAGAGACTGTCAGAGAGTTTCAGAGAGTGCCACAGAGTGTCAGAGAATCTCGGAGAGTTTCAGAGAGTGTCAGATAGTGTCAAAGAGTGTTTGAGAGTTTCAGAGAGTGTCAGAGAGTGTCAGAGACTGTCAGAGAGATTCAGAGAGTGTCACAGAGTGTCAGAGAGTGTCAGAGAGTGTCAGAGAGTGTCAGAGAGTTTCAGAGAGTTTCTGAGAGTTTCTGAGAGTGTCAGAGAATTTCAGAGAGTTTTTGAGAGTTTCAGTGTGTTTCAGAGAGTGCCGGAAAGTTTCGGAGAGTGTCAGAGCCTTTCAGAGAGTTTCAGAGAGTGTCACAGAGTGTCAGAGAGTATCAGAGAGCTTCAGAGAGTGTCAGAGAGTTTCAGAGAGAGGAGAGAGTTTCAGAGACTTTCTGAGAGTGTCAGAGAGTGCCTGAGAGTTTCTGACAGATTCTGAGTGTGTCAGAGATTGTCATAGAGTTTCAGAGAGTGTCACAGAGTGTCAGAGAGTTTAAGAGCGCGTCAGAGAATGTGTGATGGTTTCAGAGAGTTTCAGAGAGTGTCAGAGTGTTTCAGATTGTGTCAGAGAGTGTCACAGAGAGTCAGAGAGTTTCGGAGATCTTCAGAGATTTTCAGAGAGTGTTACAGAGTTTCAGAGAGTGTCAGAGAGTGTCAGGGTGTTTCAGAGAGTTTCAGAGAGTGTCACAGAGTTTCGGAGAGTTTCAGAGATATTCACAGAGTGTCAGAGAATGTCAGAGATTGTCAGAGAGTTTCGGAAAGTGTCAGATAGTGTCAGAGAGTTTCAGAATTTATCTGTGAGTGTCAGAGTGTGTCAGAGTGTTTCAGAGACTGTCAGAGGGCTCTGAGATTTTCTGAGTGTGTCAGAGAGTGTCAGAGAGAATGCAGAGAGTGCCAGAGAGTGTCAGAGAGTTTCAGAGATTGTCACAGAGTGTCAGTGAGTGTCAGAGAGTTTCAGAGAGTGTCAGATAGTGTCAGTGAGTGTCAGAGAGTATCAGAGAGTGTCAGCGAGAGTTGGAGAGTATCAGCGAGTGTCAGAGAGTATCAGAGAGTGTCAGCGAGAGTCAGAGAGTGTCAGAGAGTTTCAGAGAGTGTCAGAGACTGTCAGAGAGTTTCAGAGAGTGCCACAGAGTATCAGTGTCAGAGAGTGTCCGAGAGTTTCAGAGAGTGTCATAGAGTGTCAGGGAGTGTTAGAGAGTTTCAGAGAGTGTCACAGAGTGCCAGTGAGTGTCAGAGAGTGTCAGAGAATTTCAGAGAGTGTCTAAGAGTTTCTGAGAGTGACAGAGAGTTTCAGAGAGTTTCAGAGAGTGTCACAGAGTGTCAGAGAGTATCAGAGAGCTTCAGAGAGTGTCAGTGTGTTTCAGAGAGTGTCGGAAAGTTTCGGAGTGCCAGAGAGTGTCAGAGCCTTTCAGAGAGTTTCAGAGAGTGTCACAGAGTGTCAGAGAGTATCAGAGAGCTTCAGAGAGTGTCAGAGAGTGTCAGAGAGAGTAGAGAGTTTCAGAGAGAGTCAGACAGTGTCTGAGAGAGTCAAAGAGTGTCAAAGGGTTTCAGAGAGTGTCAGAGAGTTACAGAGAGTTTCAGAGACTTTCTGAGAGTGTCAGAGAGTGCCTGAGAGTTTCTGACAGATTCGGAGTGTGTCGGAGAGTGTCAGAGAGTTTCAGAGAGTGTCAGATAGTGTCAGTGAGTGTCAGAGATTATCAGAGAGTGTCAGCGAGTGTCAGAGAGTGTCAGAGAGTTTCAGAGAGTGTCAGAGAGTTTCTGAGAGTTTCTGAGTTTGTCAGAGAGTGTCAGATAGTGTCAGAGACTTTCAGAGGGCTCTGAGATTTTCTGAGTGTATCAGAGAGTGTCAGAGAGTTTCAGAGAGTGTCAGAGACTGTCAGAGAGTTTCAGAGAGTGCCACAGAGTGTCAGAGATTCTCGGAGAGTTTCAGAGAGTGTCAGATAGTGTCAAAGAGTGTTTGAGAGTTTCAGAGAGTGTCAGAGAGTGTCAGAGACTGTCAGAGAGATTCAGAGAGTGTCACAGAGTGTCAGAGAGTGTCAGAGAGTGTCAGAGAGTGTCAGAGAGTGTCAGAGAGTTTCAGAGAGTTTCTGAGAGTTTCTGAGAGTGTCAGAGAATTTCAGAGAGTTTCAGAGAGTTTCAGTGTGTTTCAGAGAGTGTCGGAAAGTTTCGGAGAGTGTCAGAGCCTTTCAGAGAGTTTCAGAGAGTGTCACAGAGTGTCAGAGAGTATCAGAGAGCTTCAGATAGTGTCAGAGAGTTTCAGAGCGTGTCAGAGATTGTCAGAGAGTTTCAGATAGTGTCAGCGAGTTTCTGAGAGTTTCTGAGTTTGTCAGAGAGTGCCAGAGAGTGTTCAGAGATTTTCAGAGAGTTTCACAGAGTGTCAGAGAGTGTCAGAGAGTTCCTGACAGTTTCTGAGAGTTTCAGAGAGTTTCAGAATGTTTCAGAGAGCTTCAGAGAGTTTCAGAGAGTGTCAAAGAGTGTCAACGGGTGTCAGAGAGTTTCAGAGAGCTTCAGAGAGAGTCAGAGATTTTCAGAGAATGTCAGAGAGTCTCAGAGACTTTCTGAGAGTGTCAGACAGTGCCAGAGAGTTTCGGAGACTTTCTGAGTGTGTCGGAGTGTGTCAGAGAGTGTCAGAGTGTGTCACAGAGTTTCAGAGAGTTTCAGAGATCTTCAGAGATTTTCAGAGAGTGTAACAGAGTTTCAGAGATCTTCAGAGAGTTTCAGGGAGTTTCAGATAGTTTCAGAGAGTGTCACAGAGATTCGGAGGGTTTCAGAGAAATTCACAGAGTGTCAGAGAATGTCAGAGAGTGTCAGAGTGTTTCAGAAAGTTTCAGATAGTATCACAGAGTTTCAGAAATTATCTGTGAGTTTCAGAGAGTGTCAGAGAGTTTCAGAGACTTTCAGAGGGCTCTGAGATTTTCTGAGTGTGTCAGAGAGTGTCAGAGAGTTTCAGAGAGTGCCAGAGAGTGTCAGAGAGTTTCAGAGAGTGTCAGATAGTGTCAGTGAGTGTCAGAGATTATCAGAGAGTGTCAGCGAGTGTCAGAGAGTGTCAGAGAGTTTCAGAGAGTGTCAGAGAGTTTCTGAGAGTTTCTGAGTTTGTCAGAGAGTGTCAGATAGTGTCAGAGACTTTCAGAGGGCTCTGAGATTTTCTGAGTGTATCAGAGAGTGTCAGAGAGTTTCAGAGAGTGTCAGAGACTGTCAGAGAGTTTCAGAGAGTGCCACAGAGTGTCAGAGAATCTCGGAGAGTTTCAGAGAGTGTCAGATAGTGTCAAAGAGTGTTTGAGAGTTTCAGAGAGTGTCAGAGAGTGTCAGAGACTGTCAGAGAGATTCAGAGAGTGTCACAGAGTGTCAGAGAGTGTCAGAGAGTGTCAGAGAGTGTCAGAGAGTGTCAGAGAGTTTCAGAGAGTTTCAGAGAGTTTCAGTGTGTTTCAGAGAGTGTCGGAAAGTTTCGGAGAGTGTCAGAGCCTTTCAGAGAGTTTCAGAGAGTGTCACAGAGAGTCAGAGAGTATCAGAGAGCTGCAGAGAGTGTCAGAGAGTTTCAGAGAGAGGAGAGAGTTTCAGAGACTTTCTGAGAGTGTCAGAGAGTGCCTGAGAGTTTCTGACAGATTCTGAGTGTGTCAGAGATTGTCATAGAGTTTCAGAGAGTGTCACAGAGTGTCAGAGAGTTTAAGAGCGCGTCAGAGAATGTGAGATGGTTTCAGAGAGTTTCAGAGAGTGTCAGAGTGTTTCAGATTGTGTCAGAGAGTGTCACAGAGAGTCAGAGAGTTTCGGAGATCTTCAGAGATTTTCAGAGAGTGTTACAGAGTTTCAGAGAGTGTCAGAGAGTGTCAGGGTGTTTCAGAGAGTTTCAGAGAGTGTCACAGAGTTTCGGAGAGTTTCAGAGATATTCACAGAGTGTCAGAGAATGTCAGAGATTGTCAGAGAGTTTCGGAAAGTGTCAGATAGTGTCAGAGAGTTTCAGAAATTATCTGTGAGTGTCAGAGTGTGTCAGAGCGTTTCAGAGACTGTCAGAGGGCTCTGAGATTTTCTGAGTGTGTCAGAGAGTGTCAGAGAGAATGCAGAGAGTGCCAGAGAGTGTCAGAGAGTTTCAGAGATTGTCACAGAGTGTCAGTGAGTGTCAGAGAGTTTCAGAGAGTGTCAGATAGTGTCAGTGAGTGTCAGAGAGTATCAGAGAGTGTCAGCGAGAGTTGGAGAGTATCAGCGAGTGTCAGAGAGTATCAGAGAGTGTCAGCGAGAGTCAGAGAGTGTCAGAGAGTTTCAGAGAGTGTCAGAGACTGTCAGAGAGTTTCAGAGAGTGCCACAGAGTATCAGTGTCAGAGAGTGTCCGAGAGTTTCAGAGAGTGTCATAGAGTGTCAGGGAGTGTTAGAGAGTTTCAGAGAGTGTCACAGAGTGCCAGTGAGTGTCAGAGAGTGTCAGAGAGTGTCAGAGAGTTTCAGAGAGTGTCTGAGAGTTTCTGAGAGTGACAGAGAGTTTCAGAGAGTTTCAGAGAGTGTCACAGAGTGTCAGAGAGTATCAGAGAGCTTCAGAGAGTGTCAGTGTGTTTCAGAGAGTGTCGGAAAGTTTCGGAGTGCCAGAGAGTGTCAGAGCCTTTCAGAGAGTTTCAGTGAGTGTCACAGAGTGTCAGAGAGTATCAGAGAGCTTCAGAGAGTGTCAGAGAGTGTCAGAGAGAGTAGAGAGTTTCAGAGAGAGTCAGACAGTGTCTGAGAGAGTCAAAGAGTGTCAAAGGGTTTCAGAGAATGTCAGAGAGTTACAGAGAGTTTCAGAGACTTTCTGAGAGTGTCAGAGAGTGCCTGAGAGTTTCTGACAGATTCGGAGTGTGTCGGAGAGTGTCATGGAGTTTCAGAGAGTGTCACAGAGTGGCAGAGAGTTTCAGAGAGTTTCAGAGCGCGTCAGAGATTGTCAGATGGTTTCAGAGAGTTTCAGAGATTGTCCGAGAGTTTCAGAAAGTTTCAGAGAGTTTCAGAGTGTGTCACAGGGTGTCAGAGGGTTTCAGAGAGCTTCAGAGAGTGTCAGAGAGTGTCAGAGAGTGTCTGAGAGTTTCAGAGAGTGTCACAGGGTGTCAGGGATTGTCAGCGAATTTCAGAGAGTGTCACTGATTGTCAGAGAGTTTCAGAGAGTTTCAGAGAGTGTCAGAGAGTTTCAGAGAGTGTCTGAGAGTTTCAGAGAGTGTCACAGAGTTTCTGAAAGTTTCTGAGTTTGTCAGAGAGAGTCAGAGATTGTCAGAGAATTTCAGAGAGTGTCACAGAGTGTCAGCGAGTGTCAGAGAGTTTCAGAGAGTTTCTGAGTGTTTCTGAGAGAGTCAGAGAGTTTCAGAGAGTTTCAGAGAGCTTCAGAGAGTTTCAGAGAGTGTCAGAAAGTTTCAGAGAGTGTCAGAGAGTTTCAGAGAGTGTCACAGAGTGTCAGAGTGTTTCAGAGAGCTTCAGAGTGTGTCAGAGAGTTTCAGAGAGAGACAGACAGTGTCTGAGAGTGTCAAAGAGTGTCAAAGAGTTTCAGAGAGTTTCAGAGAGTGTCAGAGAGTTTCACAGAGTGTCAGAGAGTTTCAGAGACTTTCCGAGAGTGTCAGAGAGTGCCAGAGAGTTTCTGAGAGATTCTGAGTGTGTCGAAGTGTGTCTGCGGGAGTCAGAGAGTATCTGAGAGTGTCACAGAGTGTCAGAGAGTGTCAGAGAGTTACAGAGAGTGTCACAGAGTGTCAGAGAGATTCAGAGATCTTCAGAGAGTGTCTGAGAGTGTCTGAGAGTGCCAGAGATTGTCAGAGTGTTTCAGAGCGCGTCAGAGAGTGTCAGAGAGTTTCAGAGAGTTTCAGAGAGTGTCAGAGAGTTTCAGAGATCTTCAGAGAGTGTCAGAGAGTGCCTGAGAGTTTCTGACAGATTCGGAGTGTGTCGGAGAGTGTCATGGAGTTTCAGAGAGTGTCACAGAGTGGCAGAGAGTTTCAGAGAGTTTCAGAGCGCGTCAGAGATTGTCAGATGGTTTCAGAGAGTTTCAGAGATTGTCCGAGAGTTTCAGAAAGTTTCAGAGAGTTTCAGAGTGTGTCACAGGGTGTCAGAGGGTTTCAGAGAGCTTCAGAGAGTGTCAGAGAGTGTCAGAGAGTGTCTGAGAGTTTCAGAGAGTGTCACAGGGTGTCAGGGATTGTCAGCGAATTTCAGAGAGTGTCACTGATTGTCAGAGAGTTTCAGAGAGTTTCAGAGAGTGTCAGAGAGTTTCAGAGAGTGTCTGAGAGTTTCAGAGAGTGTCACAGAGTTTCTGAAAGTTTCTGAGTTTGTCAGAGAGAGTCAGAGATTGTCAGAGAATTTCAGAGAGTGTCACAGAGTGTCAGCGAGTGTCAGAGAGTTTCAGAGAGTTTCTGAGTGTTTCTGAGAGAGTCAGAGAGTTTCAGAGAGTTTCAGAGAGCTTCAGAGAGTTTCAGAGAGTGTCAGAGAGTTTCAGAGAGTGTCACAGAGTGTCAGAGTGTTTCAGAGAGCTTCAGAGTGTGTCAGAGAGTTTCAGAGAGAGACAGACAGTGTCTGAGAGTGTCAAAGAGTGTCAAAGAGTTTCAGAGAGTTTCAGAGAGTGTCAGAGAGTTTCACAGAGTGTCAGAGAGTTTCAGAGACTTTCCGAGAGTGTCAGAGAGTGCCAGAGAGTTTCTGAGAGATTCTGAGTGTGTCGAAGTGTGTCTGCGGGAGTCAGAGAGTATCTGAGAGTGTCACAGAGTGTCAGAGAGTGTCAGAGAGTTACAGAGAGTGTCACAGAGTGTCAGAGAGATTCAGAGATCTTCAGAGAGTGTCTGAGAGTGTCTGAGAGTGCCAGAGATTGTCAGAGTGTTTCAGAGCGCGTCAGAGAGTGTCAGAGAGTTTCAGAGAGTTTCAGAGAGTGTCAGAGAGTTTCAGAGATCTTCAGAGAGTGTCAGAGAGTGCCAGAAAGTTTCAGAGAGTGTCACAGAGTATCGGAGAGTTTCAGAGAGATTCAGAGTGTGTCCGAGAGATTCAGAAAGTGTCAGATAGTGTCAGAGAGTTTCAGAAAGTGTCAGAGAGTGTCAGAGAGTGTCTGAGAGTGTCAGAGATCGTCAGAGAGTTTCAAAGAGTGTCAGAGAGTTTCAGAGAGTTTCAGAGAGTGTCAGAGAGTGTCAGAGAGCTTCAGACAGTGTCAGGGAGTGTCAGAGAGTGTCAGAGAGTTTCAGATAGAGTCAGACAGTGTCTGAGATAGTCAAAGAGTGTCAGAGAGTTTCAGAGAGCGTCAGGGAGTGTCAGAGAGTGTCAGTGAGTTTCAGAGATGTTCACAGAGTGTCAGAGAGTGTCAGAAAGTTTCAGAGAGGTTCAGAGAGTTTCAGAGAGTGTCAGTGAGTTTCAGAGATATTCAGAGAGTGTCAGAGAGTGCCAGAAAGTTTCAGAGAGTGTCACAGAGTGTCGTAGAGTTTCAGAGAGATTCAGAGAGTGTCCAAGAGATTCAGAAAGTGTCAGATTCTGTCAGAGAGTTTCAGAAAGTGTCAGAGAGTGTCAGAGAGTGTCTGAGAGTGTCAGAGATCGTCAGAGAGTTTCAGAGAGTGTCACAGAGTGTCAGAGAGTATCAGAGAGCTTCAGAGAGTGTCAGAGAGTTTCAGAGAGAGGAGAGAGTTTCAGAGACTTTCTGAGAGTGTCAGAGAGTGCCTGAGAGTTTCTGACAGATTCTGAGTGTGTCGGAGATTGTCATAGAGTTTCAGAGAGTGTCACAGAGTGTCAGAGAGTTTAAGAGCGCGTCAGAGAATGAGAGATGGTTTCAGAGAGTTTCAGAGAGTGTCAGAGTGTTTCAGATTGTGTCAGAGAGTGTCACAGAGAGTCAGAGAGTTTCGGAGATCTTCAGAGATTTTCAGAGAGTGTTACAGAGTTTCAGAGAGTGTCAGAGAGTTTCAGGGTGTTTCAGAGAGTTTCAGAGAGTGTCACAGAGTTTCGGAGAGTTTCAGAGATATTCACAGAGTGTCAGAGAATGTCAGAGATTGTCAGAGAGTTTCGGAAAGTGTCAGATAGTGTCAGAGAGTTTCAGAAATTATCTGTGAGTGTCAGAGTGTGTCAGAGCGTTTCAGAGACTGTCAGAGGGCTCTGAGATTTTCTGAGTGTGTCAGAGAGTGTCAGAGAGAATGCAGAGAGTGCCAGAGAGTGTCAGAGAGTTTCAGAGATTGTCAGATAGTGTCAGTGAGTGTCAGAGAGTATCAGAGAGTGTCAGATAGTGTCAGTGAGTGTCAGAGAGTATCAGAGAGTGTCAGCGAGAGTTGGAGAGTATCAGCGAGTGTCAGAGAGTATCAGAGAGTGTCAGCGAGAGTCAGAGAGTGTCAGAGAGTTTCAGAGAGTGTCAGAGACTGTCAGAGAGTTTCAGAGAGTGCCACAGAGTATCAGTGTCAGAGAGTGTCCGAGAGTTTCAGAGAGTGTCATAGAGTGTCAGGGAGTGTTAGAGAGTTTCAGAGAGTGTCACAGAGTGCCAGTGAGTGTCAGAGAGTGTCAGAGAGTTACAGAGAGTGTCACAGAGTGTCAGAGAGATTCAGAGATCTTCAGAGAGTGTCTGAGAGTGTCTGAGAGTGCCAGAGATTGTCAGAGTGTTTCAGAGCGTGTCAGAGAGTGTCAGAGAGTTTCAGAGAGTTTCAGAGAGTGTCAGAGATTTTCAGAGATCTTCAGAGAGTGTCAGAGAGTGCCAGAAAGTTTCAGAGAGTGTCACAGAGTGTCGGAGAGTTTCAGAGAGATTCAGAGTGTGTCCGAGAGATTCAGAAAGTGTCAGATAGTGTCAGAGAGTTTCAGAAAGTGTCAGAGAGTGTCAGAGAGTGTCTGAGAGTGTCAGAGATCGTCAGAGAGTTTCAAAGAGTGTCAGAGAGTTTCAGAGAGTTTCAGAGAGTGTCAGAGAGTGTCAGAGAGCTTCAGACAGTGTCAGGGAGTGTCAGAGAGTGTCAGAGAGTTTCAGATAGAGTCAGACAGTGTCTGAGATTGTCAAAGAGTTTCAGAGAGTTTCAGAGAGCGTCAGGGAGTGTCAGAGAGTGTCAGAGAGTTTCAGAGATGTTCACAGAGTGTCAGAGAGTGTCAGAAAGTTTCAGAGAGGTTCAGAGAGTTTCAGAGAGTGTCAGTGAGTTTCAGAGATATTCAGAGAGTGTCAGAGAGTGCCAGAAAGTTTCAGAGAGTGTCACAGAGTGTCGGAGAGTTTCAGAGAGATTCAGAGAGTGTCCAAGAGATTCAGAAAGTGTCAGATTCTGTCAGAGAGTTTCAGAAAGTGTCAGAGAGTGTCAGAGAGTGTCTGAGAGTGTAAGAGATCGTCAGAGAGTTTCAGAGAGTGTCAGAGAGTTTCAGAGAGTGTCAGAGAGTGTCAGAGAGCTTCAGACAGTGTCAGGGAGTGTCAGAGAGTGTCAGAGAGTTTCAGATAGAGTCAGACAGTGTCTGAGATTGTCAAAGAGTGTCAGAGAGTTTCAGAGAGTGTCAGGGAATGTCAGAGAGTGTCAGAGAGTTTCAGAGAGTTTCAGAGATGTTCACAGAGTGTCAGAGAGTGTCAGAAAGTTTCAGAGAGAGTCACAGAGTGTCAGGGAGTTTCAGAGAGTTTCAGAGAGTGTCACAGAGTGTCAGAGCTTTTCAGAGAGATTCAGAGAGTGTCAGAGAGTGTCACAGAGTGTCACAGAGTTGCAGAGTGTGTCAGAGAGTGTCCGAGCGTTTCAGAAATAGTCAGAGAGTGTCTGAGAGTGTCAGAGAGTGTCAGAGTCCTTCAGAGAATGTCACAGAGTTTCAGAGAGTGTCAGAGATTTTCAGAGAGTGCCAGAGATCTTCAGAGAGTGTCAGAAAGTGCCAGAAAGTTTCAGAGAGTGTCATAGAGGTCGGAGAGTTTCAGAGAGATTCAGAGAGTGTCCGAGAGATTCAGAAAGTGTCAGATAGTGTCAGAGAGTTTCAGAAAGTGTCACAGAGTGTCAGAGAGTGTATGAGAGTTTCTGAGAGTGTCGGAGAGTTTCAGAGAGTGTCAGAGAGTGTCAGAGAGTTTCAGAGAGTTTCAGAGAGTGTCAGAGAGTGCCAGAGAGTTTCAGAGAGTCTCAGATAGTGTCAGAGAGTGTCTGAGAGTGTCTGAGAGTTTCAGAGAGTATCAGAGAGTGTCAGAGAGCTTCAGAGAGCTTCTGAGAGTTTCTGAGAGTGTCAGAGAGTTACAAAGAGTTTCACAGACTTTCAGAGAGTGTCAGAAAGTTTCAGAGAGTGTCCGAGAGTTTCAGAGAGTTTCAGAGGGTGTCACAGAGTGTCATAGATTTTCCGAAATCTTCAGAGGGTGTCAGGGAGTTTCAGAGAGTGTCAGAGAGTTTCAGAGAGAGTCAGACAGTGTCTGAGAGTGTCAAAGAGTGTCAAAGATTTTCAGAGAGTGTCAGAGAGGGTCAGAGGGTTTCAGAGAGTGTCAGAGAGTTTCAGAGAATTTCTGCGAGAGTCAGAGAGTGCCTGAGATTTTCTGATAGTTTCTGAGTGTGCCGGAGAGTGTCAGAGAGTGTCAGAGTGTTTCCGAGAGTGTCACAGAGTTTCAGAGATTGTCAGAGACTTTCAGAGAGTTTCAGAGATCTTCAGAGAGTGTCAGAGAGTGCCAGAAAGTTTCAGAGAGTGTCACAGAGTGTCAGAGTGTTTCAGTGAGATTCAGAGAGTGTCCGAGAGATTCAGAAAGTGTCAGATAGTGTCAGAGAGTTTCAGAAAGTGTCAGAGAGTGTCTGAGAGTGTCAGAGATTGTCAGAGAGTTTCAGAGAGTGTCAGAGAGTGTCAGAGAGTTTCAGAGAGCTTCAGAGAGTGTCAGAGAGTGTCAGAGAGCTTCAGACAGTGTCAGGGAGTGTCAGACAGTTTCAGATGGAGTCAGACAGTGTCTGAGATTGTCAAAGAGTGTCAAAGAGTTTCAGAGAGTGTCAGAGAGTGCCAGAAAGTTTCAGAGAGTGTCACAGAGTGTCGGAGAGTTTCAGAGAGATTCGGAGAGTGTCCGAGAGATTCAGAAAGTGTCAGATTGTGTCAGAGAGTTTCAGAAAGTGTCAGAGAGTGTCAGAGAGTGTCTGAGAGTGTCAGAGATCGTCAGAGAGTTTCAAAGAGTGTCAGAGAGTTTCAGAGAGCTTCAGACAGTGTCAGGGAGTGTCAGAGAGTGTCAGAGAGTGTCAGAGAGTTTCAGATAGAGTCAGACAGTGTCTGAGATTGTCAAAGAGTGTCAGAGAGTGTCAGAAAGTATCAGAGAGAGTCACAGAGGGTCAGGGAGTTTCAGAGAGTTTCAGAGAGTGTCACAGAGTGTCAGAGCTTTTCAGAGAGATTCTGAGAGTGTCACAGAGTGTCACAGAGTGTCACAGAGTTGCAGAAAGTGTCAGAGAGTGTCAGAGAGTTTCAGAAAGTGTCAGAGAGTGTCAGAGAGTGTCAGAGAGTGTCTGAGAGTGTCAGAGAGTGTCAGAGTCTTTCAGAGAGTGTCACAGAGTTTCAGAGAGTGTCAGAGATTTTCAGAGAGTGCCAGAGATCTTCAGAGAGTGTCAGAGAGTGCCAGAAAGTTTCAGAGAGTGTCATAGAGTGTCGGAGAGTTTCAGAGAGATTCAGAGAGTGTCCGAGAGATTCAGAAAGTGTCAGATAGTGTCAGAAAGTTTCAGAAAGTGTCACAGAGTGTCAGAGAGTGTCTGAGAGTGTCTGAGAGTGTCGGCGAGTTTCAGAGAGTGTCAGAGAGTTTCAGAGAGTTTCAGAGAGTGTCTGAGAGTGTCTGAGAGTTTCAGAGAGTGTCAGAGAGTGTCAGAGAGCTTCAGAGAGCTTCTGAGAGTTTCTGAGAGTGTCAGAGAGTTACAAAGAGCGTCAGAGAGTTTCAGAGAGTGTCAGAAAGTTTCAGAGAGTGTCCGAGAGTTTCAGAGAGTTTCAGAGGGTGTCACAGAGTGTCATAGATTTTCCGAAATCTTCAGAGGGTGTCAGGGAGTTTCAGAGAGTGTCAGAGAGTTTCAGAGAGAGTCAGACAGTGTCTGAGAGTGTCAAAGAGTGTCAAAGATTTTCAGAGAGTGTCAGAGAGTGTCAGAGGGTTTCAGAGAGTGTCAGAGAGTGTCAGAGAGTGTCTGAGAGTGCCAGCGATTGTCAGAGAGTTTCAGACAGTCTCAGAGAGTGTCAGAGAGTGTCAGAGAGTTTCAGAGAGTGTCAGAGATTTTCAGAGAGTGCCAGAGATCTTCAGAGAGTGTCAGAGAGTGCCAGAAAGTTTCAGAGAGTGTCATAGAATGTTGGAGAGTTTCAGAGAGATTCAGAGAGTGTCAGAGAGCTTCAGAGTGTGTCAGAGAGTTTCAGAGAGAGACAGACAGTGTCTGAGAGTGTCAAAGAGTGTCAAAGAGTTTCAGAGAGTTTCAGAGAGTGTCAGAGAGCGCCAGAAAGTTTCAGAGAGTGTCACAGAGTGCCGGAGAGTTTCAGAGAGATTCGGAGAGTGTCCGAGAGATTCAGAAAGTGTCAGATTGTGTCAGAGAGTTTCAGAAAGTGTCAGAGAGTGTCAGAGAGTGTCTGAGAGTGTTAGAGAGAGTCAGAGAGTGTCAGAGAGTGTCAGAGAGTGTCAGAGGGTTTCAGAGAGTGTCAGAGAGTTTCAGAGAATTTCTGCGAGTGTCAGAGAGTGCCTGATTTTTTCTGATAGTTTCTGAGTGTGCCAGAGAGTGTCAGAGAGTGTCAGAGTGTTTCAGAGAGTGTCACAGAGTTTCAGAGATTGTCAGAGATTTTCAGAGAGTTTCAGAGATCTTCAGAGAGTGTCAGTGAGTGCCACAGAGTTTCAGTGAGTGTAAGAGAGTTTCAGAGCGTGTCCGAGAGTTTCAGAGAGTTTCAGAGGGTGTCACAGAGTGTCATAGATTTTCCGAAATCTTCAGAGGGTGTCAGGGAGTTTCAGAGAGTGTCAGAGAGTTTCAGAGAGAGTTAGACAGTGTCTGAGAGTGTCAAAGAGTGTCAAAGAGTTTCAGAGAGTGCCAGAGGGTTTCAGAGAGTGTCAGAGAGTTTCAGAGAATTTCTGCGAGTGTCAGAGAGTGCCTGATTTTTTCTGATAGTTTCTGAGTGTGCCAGAGAGTGTCAGAGAGTGTCAGAGTGTTTCAGAGAGTGTCACAGAGTTTCAGAGATTGTCAGAGATTTTCAGAGAGTTTCAGAGATCTTCAGAGTGTGTCAGTGAGTGCCACAGAGTTTCAGTGAGTGTAAGAGAGTTTCAGAGCGTGTCAGAGATTTTCAGAGAGCTTCAGAGATCTTCAGAGAGTGTCAGAGAGTGCCAGAAAGTTTCAGAGAGTGTCACAGAGTGTCGGAGAGTTTCAGTGAGATTCAGAGAGTGTCCGAGAGATTCAGAAAGTGTCAGAGAGTGTCAGAGAGTGTCTGAGAGTGTCAGAGATTGTCAGAGAGTTTCAGAGAGTGTCAGAGAGTGTCAGAGAGTTTCAGAGAGTTTCAGAGATTGTCAGAGAGTGTCAGAGAGCTTCAGACAGTGTCAGGGAGTGTCAGACAGTTTCAGATGGAGTCAGACAGTGTCTGAGATTGTCAAAGAGTGTCAAAGAGTTTCAGAGAGTGTCAGAGAGTGTCAGAGAGTTTCAGAGAGTGTCATGGAGTGTCAGAGAGTTTCAGAGAGTTTCAGAGAGAGTCAGACAGTGTCTGAGAGTGTCAAAGAGTGTCAAAGAGATTCAGAGAGTGTCAGAGAGTGTCAGGGAGTTTCAGAGAGTGTCAAAGAGTTTCAGAGAGTTTCTGAGAGTGTCAGAGAGTGCCAGAGAGTTTCTGAGAGTTTCTGAGTGTGTCGAAGTGTGTCTGCGGGAGTCAGAGAGTATCTGAGAGTGTCACAGAGTGTCAGAGAGTGTCAGAGATTTTCAGAGAGCTTCAGAGATGTTCAGAGAGTGTCAGGGAGTTCCAGAGAGTTCCAGAGAGTTTCAGAGAGTGTCAGAGAGTGTCACAGAGTGTCACAGAGTGACACAGAGTTGCAGAGTGTGTCAGAGAGTGTCCGAGAGTTTCAGAAAGTGTCAGATACTGTCAGAGAGTTTCAGAAAGTGTCAGAGAGTGTCAGAGAGTGTCTGAGAATGTCAGAGAGTGTCAGAGAGTGTCAGAGATCTTCAGAGAGTGTCAGAGAGTGCGAGAAAGTTTCAGAGAGTGTCACAGAGTGTCGGAGAGTTTCAGAGAGTTTCAGAGAGTGTCCGAGAGATTCAGAAAGTGTCAGATATTGTCAGAGAGTTTCAGAGATCTTCAGAGAGTGTCTGAGAGTGTCTGAGAGTGTCAGAGATTGTCAGAAAGTTTCAGAGAGTGCCAGTGAGTGTCAGAGACTTTCAGAGTGTTTCAGAGAGTGTCACAGAGTGTCAGCGAGTATCAGCTAGCTTCAGAGAGTGTCAGAGAGTTTCAGAGAGTGTAGAGAGTTCCAGAGAGAGTCAGACAGTGTCTGAGAGTGTCAAAGAATGTCAAAGAGTTTCAGAGAGTGTCAGAGAGTGTCAGAGAGTTTCAGAGACTTTCTGTGAGTGTCAGAGAGTGCCTGAGAGTTTCTGACAATTTCTGAGTGTGTCGGAGAGTGTCAGAGAGTTTCAGAGAGGGTCAGAGAGTTTCAGAGAGTGTCACAGAGTGTCAGAGAGTGTCAGAGATTTTCAGTGGATTTCAGAGATCTTCAGAGAGTGTCAGAGTGTCAGAAAGTTTCATTGAGTGTCACAGAGGGTCAGAGAGTTTCAGAGAGATTTAGAGAGTGTCAGGGAGTGTCAGAGAATGTCAGAGATTTTCAAAGAGTGTCAGATAGTATCTGAGAGTGCCAGAATGAGTCGAAGAGTTTCAATGAGTGTCAGAGAGTGTGAGAGTGTATCAGAGAGTGTCAGAGAGAGTCAGAGATTGTCAGAGAGTGTCAGAAAGTGTCAGAGAGTGTCAGAGAGTGTCTGAGAGTGTTAGAGAGAGTCAGAGAGTGTCAGAGAGTTTCAGAGAGTTTCAGAGGGTGCCAGAGAGTTTCAGAGAGTGTCAGAGAGCGTCAGAGAGTTTCAGAGAGTTTCAGAGAGTGTCAGAGAGTGTCAGAGAGTGTCTGCGAGATTTAGAGAGTGTCAGAGAGTGTCAGAGAGTTTCAGAGAGTTTCAGAGAGTGTCGGAGAGTGTCAGAGAGAATCAGAGAGTTTCTGAGAGTTTCTGAGTTTGTCAGAGAGTGTCAGAGATTTTCAGAGAGTGTCACAGAGTGTCAGAGAGTGGCAGAGACTTTCAGAAAGTTTCTGAGAGATTCTGAGAGTTTCAGAGAGTTTCAGAGAGTTTCAGAGAGTTTCAGAATGTTTCAGAGAGCTTCAGAGAGTTTCAGAGAGTGTCAGAGCCTGTCAGAGAGATTCAGAGAGAGTCACAGGGTGTCAGAGAGTTTGAGAGAGCTTCAGAGAGTGTCAGAGAGTGTCAGAAAGTGTCAGAGAGTGTCAGAGGGTGTCTGAGAGTTTCAGAGAGTGTCAGAGATTTTCAGAGAGTGTCAGAGAGTGTCAGTGAGATTCAGAGAGTGTCAGAGAGTGTCAGAGAGTGTCAGAGAGATTCAGAGAGTTTCAGAGAGTGTCTGAGAGTGTCAGAGAGAGTCAGAGAGTTTCTGAGATTATCAGAGAGTGTCAGAGAGTGTCAGAGAGAGTCAGGAAGTTTCAGAAAGTGTCAGATAGTGTCAGAGAGTTTCAGAGCGTGTCAGAGATTGTCAGAGAGTTTCAGATAGTGTCAGCGAGTTTCTGAGAGTTTCTGAGTTTGTCAGAGAGTGCCAGAGAGTGTTCAGAGATTTTCAGAGAGTTTCACAGAGTGTCAGAGAGTTTCAGAGAGTTTCTGACAGTTTCTGAGAGTTTCAGAGAGTTTCAGAATGTTTCAGAGAGCTTCAGAGAGTTTCAGAGAGTGTCAAAGAGTGTCAACGGGTGTCAGAGAGTTTCAGAGAGCTTCAGAGAGAGTCAGAGATTTTCAGAGAATGTCAGAGAGTCTCAGAGACTTTCTGAGAGTGTCAGACAGTGCCAGAGAGTTTCGGAGAATTTCTGAGTGTGTCGGAGTGTGTCAGAGAGTGTCAGAGTGTGTCACAGAGTTTCAGAGAGTTTCAGAGATCTTCAGAGATTTTCAGAGAGTGTAACAGAGTTTCAGAGATCTTCAGAGAGTTTCAGGGAGTTTCAGATAGTTTCAGAGAGTGTCACAGAGATTCGGAGGGTTTCAGAGAAATTCACAGAGTGTCAGAGAATGTCAGAGAGTGTCAGAGTGTTTCAGAAAGTTTCAGATAGTATCACAGAGTTTCAGAAATTATCTGTGAGTTTCAGAGAGTGTCAGAGTGTTTCAGAGACTTTCAGAGGGCTCTGAGATTTTCTGAGTGTGTCAGAGAGTGTCAGAGAGTTTCAGAGAGTGCCAGAGAGTGTCAGAGAGTTTCAGAGAGTGTCAGATAGTGTCAGTGAGTGTCAGAGATTATCAGAGAGTGTCAGCGAGTGTCAGAGAGTGTCAGAGAGTTTCAGAGAGTGTCAGAGAGTTTCTGAGAGTTTCTGAGTTTGTCAGAGAGTGTCAGATAGTGTCAGAGACTTTCAGAGGGCTCTGAGATTTTCTGAGTGTATCAGAGAGTGTCAGAGAGTTTCAGAGAGTGTCAGAGACTGTCAGAGAGTTTCAGAGAGTGCCACAGAGTGTCAGAGAATCTCGGAGAGTTTCAGAGAGTGTCAGATAGTGTCAAAGAGTGTTTGAGAGTTTCAGAGAGTGTCAGAGAGTGTCAGAGACTGTCAGAGAGATTCAGAGAGTGTCACAGAGTGTCAGAGAGTGTCAGAGAGTGTCAGAGAGTGTCAGAGAGTTTCAGAGAGTTTCTGAGAGTGTCAGAGAATTTCAGAGAGTTTCAAAGAGTGTCAGAGAGTGTCACAGAGTGACACAGAGTTGCAGAGTGTGCCAGAGAGTGTCCGAGAGTTCCATAAAGTGTCAGATAGTGTCAGAGAGCTTCAGAAAGTGTCAGAGAGTGTCAGAGAGTGTCTGAGAATGTCAGAGAGTGTCAGAGTGTTTCAGAGAGTGTCACAGAGTTTCAGAGAGTGTCAGAGATTTTCAGAGAGTTTCAGAGATCTTCAGAGAGTGTCAGAGAGTGCCAGAAAGTTTCAGAGTTTGTCACAGAGTGTCGGAGAGTTTCAGAGAGATTCAGATAGTGTCCGAGAGATTCAGAAAGTGTCAGATAGTGTCAGAGAGTTTCAGAAAGTGTCAGAGA
Organism: Heterodontus francisci; assembly: GCF_036365525.1. NCBI lineage: Eukaryota > Metazoa > Chordata > Chondrichthyes > Heterodontiformes > Heterodontidae > Heterodontus > Heterodontus francisci. The sequence continues at coordinate 9,199,816 of NC_090395.1, read as the reverse complement.
GTGTCAGAGAGTGTCAGAGAGTGTCTGAGAGTGTCAGAGATTTCAGAGCGTTTCAGAGAGTGTCAGAGAGTTCCAGAGAGTTTCAGAGAATGTCAGAGAGTGTCAGAGAGTTTAAGAGAGTCTCAGAGAGTGTCAGAGAGTGTCAGAGTGCTTCAGAGAGATTCAGAGAGTGTCAGAGATCTTCAGAGAGTGTCAGAGAGTGTCAGAGTGTTTCAGAGATCTTCAGAGAGTTTCTGAGTGTTTCTGAGTGAGTCACAGAGTTTCTGATAGTGTCAGAGATTTTCAGAGAGTTTCAGAGATCTTCAGAGAGTGTCAGAGAGTGCGAGAAAGTTTCAGTGAGTGTCACAGAGTGTCGGAGAGTTTCAGGGAGATTCAGAGAGTCTCCGAGAGATTCAGAAAGTTTCAGATAGTGTCAGAGAGTTTCAGAGATCTTCAGAGAGTGTCTGAGAGTGTCTGAGAGTGCCAGAGATTGTCAGAGAGTTTCAGAGAGTGTCAGAGAGTGTCAGAGAGTTTCAGAGAGTTTCAGAGAGTTTCAGAGAGTGTCAGAGAGTGTCAGAGAGTTTCAGAGATGTTCAGAGAGTGTCAGAGAGAGCCAGAAAGTTTCAGAGAGTGTCACAGAGTGTCGGAGAGTTTCAGATAGATTCAGAGAGTGTCCGAGAGATTCAGAAAGTGTCAGATTGTGTCAGAGAGTTTCAGAAAGTGTCAGAGAGTGTCAGAGAGTGTCAGAGAGTTTCAGAGAGTGTCAGAGAGTTTCAGAGAGTTTCAGAGAGTGTCAGAGAGTTTCAGAGAGTTTCAGATAGTGTCAGAGAGTGTCAGAGAGCTTCAGACAGTGTCAGGGAGTGTCAGAGAGTTTCAGAGAGTTTCAGATAGTGTCAGAGAGTGTCAGAGAGCTTCAGACAGTGTCAGGGAGTGTCAGAGAGTGTCAGAGAGTTTCAGATAGAGTCAGACAGTGTCTGAGATTGTCAAAGAGTGTCAAAGAGTTGCAGAGAGTGTCAGAGAGTTTCAGAGAGTGTCAGGGAGTGTCAGAGAGTGTCAGAGAGTTTCAGAGAGTTTCAGAGATGTTCAGAGAGTGTCAGAGAGTGTCAGAAAGTTTCAGAGAGAGGCAGAGAGTGTCAGGGAGTTTCAGAGTGTTTCAGAGAGTGTCACAGAGAGTCAGAGCTTTTCACAGAGATTCAGAGAGTGTCAGAGAGTGTCACAGAGTGTCATAGAGTTGCAGAGTGTGTCAGAGAGTGTCCGAGAGTTTCAGAAAGAGTCAGATAGTGTCAGAGAGTTTCAGAAAGTGTCAGAGAGTGTCAGAGAGTGTCTGAGTGTGTCAGAGAGTGTCAGAGTCTTTCAAAGAGTGTCACATAGTTTCAGAGAGTGTCAGAGGTTTTCAGAGAGTGCCAGAGATCTTCAGAGAGTGTCAGAGAGTGCCAGAAAGTTTCAGAGAGTGTCATAGAGTGTCGGAGAGTTTCAGAGAGATTCAGAGAGTGTCCGAGAGATTCAGAAAGTGTCAGATAGTGTCAGAGAGTTTGAGAGAGTGTCAGAGAGTGTCAGAGAGTGTCAGAGGGTTTCAGAGAGTGTCAGAGATTTTCAGAGAATTTCTGAGAGTGTCAGAGAGTGCCTGAGAGTTTCTGTCAGTTTCTGAGTGTGCCGGAGAGTGTCAGAGAGTGTCAGAGTGTTTCAGAGAGTGTCACAGAGTTTCAGAGAGTGTCAGAGATTTTCAGAGAGTTTCAGAGATCTTCAGAGAGTGTCAGTGAGTGCCACAGAGTGTCAGTGAGTGTCAGAGAGTTTCAGAGAGTGTCAGAGATTTTCAGAGAGTTTCAGAGATCTTCAGAGAGTGTCAGAGAGTGCCAGAAAGTTTCAGATTGATTCAGACAGTGTCTGAGATTGTCAAAGAGTGTCAAAGAGTTTCAGAGAGTGTCAGAGAGTTTCAGAGACTTTCTGAGAGTTTCAGAGAGTGTCAGAGAGTTTCAGAGACTTTCTGAGAGTGTCAGAGAGTGCCAGAGAGTTTCTCAGAGTTTCTGAGTGCGTCGAAGTGTGTCTGCGGGAGTCGGAGAGTATCTGAGAGTGTCACAGAGTGTCAGAGAGTGTCAGAGATTTTCAGAGAGTTTCAGAGATGTTCAGAGAGTGTCAGAGAGTGTCAGAAAGTTTCAGAGAGAGGCAGAGAGTGTCAGGGAGTTTCAGAGTGTTTCAGAGAGTGTCACAGAGAGTCAGAGCTTTTCAGAGAGATTCAGAGAGTGTCAGAGAGTGTCACAGAGTGTCATAGAGTTGCAGAGTGTGTCAGAGAGTGTCCGAGAGTTTCAGAAAGAGTCAGATAGTGTCAGAGTGTTTCAGAAAGTGTCAGAGAGTGTCAGAGAGTGTCTGAGTGTGTCAGAGAGTTTCAGAGTCTTTCAAAGAGTGTCACATAGTTGCAGAGAGTGTCAGAGATTTCAGAGAGTGCCAGAGATCTTCAGAGAGTGTCAGAGAGTGCCAGAAAGTTTCAGAGAGTGTCATAGAGTGTCGGAGAGTTTCAGAGAGATTCAGAGAGTGTCCGAGAGATTCAGAAAGTGTCAGATAGTGTCAGAGAGTGTCAGAGTGTTTCAGAGAGTGTCACAGAGTTTCAGAGAGTGTCAGAGCTTTTCAGAGACTTTCAGAGATCTTCAGAGAGTGGCAGTGAGTGCCACAGAGTGTCAGTGAGTGTCAGAGAGTTTCAGAGAGTGTCAGAGATGTTCAGAGAGTTTCAGAGATCTTCAGAGAGTGTCAGAGAGTGCCAGAAAGTTTCAGATTGAGTCAGACAGTGTCTGAGATTGTCAAAGAGTGTCAAAGAGTTTCAGAGAGTGTCAGAGAGTTTCAGAGACTTTCTGAGAGTTTCGGAGAGTGTCAGAGAGTTTCAGAGACTTTCTGAGAGTTTCAGAGATGTTCAGAGTGTGTCAGAGAGTGTCAGAAAGTTTCAGAGTGTGTCAGAGAGAGTCAGGGTGTTTCAGAGAGTTACAGAGAGTGTCACAGAGTGTCAGAGAGTTTCAGAGAGATTCAGAGAGTGTCAGAGAGTGTCACAGAGTGACACAGAGTTGCAGACTGTGTCAGAGAGTGTCCGAGAGTTTCAGAAAGTGTCAGATAATGTCAGAGAGTTTCAGAAAGTGTCAGAGAGTGTCTGAGAATGTCAGAGAGTGTCAGAGTATTTCAGAGAGTGTCACAGAGTTTCAGAGAGTGTCAGAGATTTTCAGAGAGTTTCAGAGATCTTCAGAGAGTGTCAGAGAGTGCCAGAACGTTTCAGAGAGTATCACAGACTGTAGGAGAGTTTCAGAGAGATGCAGAGAGTGTCCGAGAGATTCAGAAAGTGTCAGATAGTGTCAGAGAGATTCAGAAAGTGTCAGAGAGTGTCAGAGAGTGTCTGAGAGTGTCGGAGATTTTCAGAGAGTTTCAGAGAGTGTCAGAGAGTGTCAGAGAGTTTCAGAGAGTTTCAGAGAGTGTCAGAGAGTGTCAGAGAGCTTCAGACAGTGTCAGGGAGTGTCAGAGAGTTTCAGATGGAGTCAGACAGTGTCTGAGATTGTCAAAGAGTGTCAAAGAGTTTCAGAGAGTGTCAGAGAGTTTCAGAGACTTTCTGAGAGTGTCAGAGAGTGCCAGAGAGTTTCTCAGAGTTTCTGAGTGCGTCGAAGTGTGTCTGCGGGAGTCGGAGAGTATCTGAGAGTGTCACAGAGTGTCAGAGAGTGTCAGAGATTTTCAGAGAGTTTCAGAGATGTTCAGAGAGTGTCAGAGAGTGTCAGAAAGTTTCAGAGAGTGTCAGAGAGAGTCAGGGAGTTTCAGAGAGTTACAGAGAGTGTCACAGAGTGTCAGAGAGTTTCAGAGAGATTCAGAGAGCGTCAGAGAGTGTCACAGAGTGTCACAGAGTGACACAGAGTTGCAGAGAGTGTCAGAGATTTTCAGAGAGTTTCAGAGTTCTTCAGAGACTGAGAATGTCAGAGAGTGTCAGAGTGTTTCAGAGAGTGTCAGAGAGTTTCAGAGAGTGTCAGAGATTTTCAGAGAGTTTCAGACTTCTTCAGAGACTGTCAGAGAGTGCCAGAACGTTTCAGAGAGTGTCACAGAGTGCTGGAGAGCTTCAGAGAGATTCAGAGAGTGTCCGAGAGATTCAGAATGTGTCAGATAGTGTCAGAGAGTTTCAGAAAGTGTCAGAGAGTGTCAGAGAGTGTCTGAGAGTGTCAGAGATTGTAGTGAGTTTCATAGAGTGTCAGAGAGTGTCAGAGAGTTTCAGAGAGTTTCAGAGAGAGTCAGAGAGTGTCAGAGAGCTTCAGATAGAGTCAGACAGTGTCTGGAATTGTCAAAAAGTGTCAAAGAGGTTCAGAGAGTGTCAGAGAGTGTCAGAGAGTTTCAGAGAGTGTCAGGGAGTGTCAGAGAGTGTCAGAGAGTTTCCGAGAGAGTCAGAGTGTTTCAGAGAGTGTCACAGAGTTTCAGAGAGTGTCAGAGATTTTCAGAGAGTTTCAGAGATCTTCAGAGAGTGTCAGTGAGTGCCACCGAGTGTCAGTGAGTGTCAGAGAGTTTCAGAGAGTGTCAGAGATTTTCAGAGAGTTTCAGAGATCTTCAGAGAATGTCAGAGAGTGCCAGAAAGTTTCAGAGAGTGTCACAGAGTGTCGGAGAGTTTCAGAGAGATTCAGAGAGTGTCCGAGAGATTCAGAAAGTGTCAGATAGTGTCACAGAGTTTCAGAAAGTATCAGAGAGTGTCAGAGAGTGTCTGAGAGTTTCAGAGATTGTCAGAGAGTTTCAGAGAGTGTCAGAGAGTGTCAGAGTGTTTCAGAGAGTTTCAGAGAGTGTCAGAGAGTGTCAGAGAGCTTCAGACAGTGTCAGGGAGTGTCTGAGAGTGTCAGAGAGTTTCAGATAGAGTCAGACAGTGTCGGAGATTGTTAGAAAGTGTCAAAGAGTTTCAGAGAGTGTCAGAGAGTGTCTGAGAGTGTCAAAGAGTGTCAAAGAGTTTCAGAGAGTGTCAGAGAGTGTCAAAGAGTGTCTGAGAGTTTCAGAGAGTGTCACAGAGTTTCTGAAAGTTTCTGAGTTTGTCAGAGAGAGTCAGAGATTGTCAGAGAATTTCAGAGAGTGTCACAGACTGTCAGAGAGTGTCAGAGAGTTTCAGAGAGTTTCTGAGTGTTTCTGAGAGAGTCAGAGAGTTTCTGAGTGTTTCAGAGAGCTTCAGAGAGAGTCAGAGAGTGACAGAGAGTGTCAGACAGTTTCAGAGTGTTTCAGAGAGTGTCAGAGAGTTTCAGAGAGAGACAGACAGTGTCTGAGAGTGTCAAAGAGTGTCAAAGAGTTTCAGAGAGTTTCAGAGAGTGTCAGAGAGTTTTATAGAGTGTCAGAGAGTTTCAGAGACTTTCCGAGAGTGTCAGAGAGTGCCAGAGAGTTTCTGAGAGATTCTGAGTGTGTCGAAGTGTGTCTGCGGGAGTCAGAGAGTATCTGAGGGTGTCACAGAGTGTCAGAGACTGTCAGAGAGTTACAGAGAGTGTCACAGAGTGTCAGAGAGATTCAGAGAGTTTCAAAGAGTGTCAGAGAGTGTCACAGAGTGACACAGAGTTTCATCGATGTTCAGAAAGTGTCAGAAAGTTTCAGAGAGTGTCAGCGAGAGTCAGAGAGTTTCAGAGAGTTACAGAGAGTTTCACAGATTGTCAGAGAGTTTCAGAGAGATTCAGAGAGTGTCAGAGAGTGTCACAGAGTGACACAGAGTGTTGAAGAGTGTGCCAGAGAGTGTCCGAGAGTTTCAGAAAGTGTCAGAGAGTGTCTGAGAATGTCAGAGAGTGTCAGAGTGTTTCAGAGAGTGTCACAGAGTTTCAGAGAGTGTCAGAGATTTTCAGAGAGTTTCAAAGATCTTCAGAGAGTGTCAGAGAGTGCCAGAAAGTTTCAGAGTGTGTCACAGAGTGTCGGAGAGTTTCAGAGAGATTCAGATAGTGTCCGAGAGATTCCGAAAGTGTCAGATAGTGTCAGAGAGTTTCAGAAAGTGTCAGAGAGTGTCAGATAGTGTCTGAGAGTGTCAGAGATTGTCAGAGAGTTTCAGACAGTGTCAGAGAGTCTCAGAGAGTTCCAGAGAGTTTCAGAGAGTGTCAGAGAGTGTCAGAGAGTGTCAGAGAGTCTCAGAGAGTGTCAGAGAGTGTCAGAGTGTTTCAGAGACTTTCAGAGAGTTTCTGAGTGTTTCTGAGAGAGTCAGAGAGTTTCAGAGAGTTTCAGAGAGCTTCAGAGAGTTTCAGAGAGTGTCAGAAAGTTTCAGAGAGTGTCAGAGAGTTTCAGAGAGTGTCACAGAGTGTCAGAGTGCTTCAGAGAGATTCACAGAGTGTCAGAGATTGTCACAGAGTGTCAGACAGTTTCAGAGAGTGTCAGAGAGTTTCTGAGAGTGTCCGAGAGATTCCAAAAGTGTCAGATAGCGTCAGAGAGTTTCAGAAAGTGTCAGAGAGTGTCAGAGAGTGTCTGAGAGTGCCAGAGATTGTTAGAGAGTTTCAGACAGTCTCAGAGAGTGTCAGAGAGTTTCAGACAGTGTCAGAGAGTGTCAGAGAGCTTCAGACAGTGTCAGAGAGTGTCAGAGAGTTTCAGATAGAGTCAGACAGTGTCTGAGATTGTCAAAATGTGTCAAAGAGTTTCAGAGAGTGTCAGAGAGTGTCAGAGAGTTTCAGAGAGTGTCAGTGAGTGTCAGAGAGTGTCAGAGAGTTTCATAGAGTGTCAGACAGTGTCTGAGAGTGTCAAAGAGTGTCAAAGAGTTAAAGAGAGTGTCAGAGAGTGTCAGAGAGTGCCAGAGAGTTTCAGAGAGTGTCAGAGAGTTTCAGAGACTTTCTGAGAGTGTCAGAGTGCCAGAGAGTTTCTGAGAGTTTCTGAGTGTGTCGAAGTGTGTCTGCGGGAGTCAGAGAGTATTTGAGAGTGTCACAGAGTGTCAGAGAGTGTCAGAGATGTTCAGAGAGTGTCAGAGAGTGTCAGAAAGTTTCAGAGAGTGTCAGAGAGTGTCAGGGAGTTTCAGAGAGTTACAGATAGTGTCACAGAGTGTCAGCGAGTTTCAGAGAGCTTCAGAGAGTTTCAGAGAGTGCCAGAAAGTTTCAGAGAGTGTCAGAAAGTTTCAGAGAGTGTCACAGAGTGTCAGAGAGTGTCCGCGAGTTTCAGAAAGTGTCAGATAGTGTCAGAGAGTTTCAGAAAGTGTCAGAGAGTGTCAGATAGTGTCTGAGAGTGTCAGAGATTGTCAGAGAGTTTCAGACAGTGTCAGAGAGTCTCAGAGAGTTCCAGAGAGTTTCAGAGAGTGTCAGAGAGTGTCAGAGAGTGTCAGAGAGTGTCAGAGTGTTTCAGAGACTTTCAGAGAGTTTCTGAGTGTTTCTGAGAGAGTCAGAGAGTTTCAGAGAGTTTCAGAGATCTTCAGAGAGTTTCAGAGAGTGTCAGAAAGTTTCAGAGAGTGTCAGAGAGTTTCAGAGAGTGTCACAGAGTGTCAGAGTGCTTCAGAGAGATTCACAGAGTGTCAGAGATTGTCACAGAGTGTCAGACAGTTTCAGAGAGTGTCAGAGAGTTTCTGAGAGTGTCCGAGAGATTCAGAAAGTGTCAGATAGCGTCAGAGAGTTTCAGAAAGTGTCAGAGAGTGTCAGAGAGTGTCTGAGAGTGCCAGAGATTGTTAGAGAGTTTCAGACAGTCTCAGAGAGTGTCAGAGAGTTTCAGACAGTGTCAGAGAGTGTCAGAGAGCTTCAGACAGTGTCAGAGAGTGTCAGAGAGTTTCAGATAGAGTCAGACAGTGTCTGAGATTGTCAAAATGTGTCAAAGAGTTTCAGAGAGTGTCAGAGAGTGTCAGAGAGTTTCAGAGAGTGTCAGTGAGTGTCAGAGAGTGTCAGAGAGTTTCATAGAGTGTCAGACAGTGTCTGAGAGTGTCAAAGAGTGTCAAAGAGTTAAAGAGAGTGTCAGAGAGTGTCAGAGAGTGCCAGAGAGTTTCAGAGAGTGTCAGAGAGTTTCAGAGACTTTCTGAGAGTGTCAGAGTGCCAGAGAGTTTCTGAGAGTTTCTGAGTGTGTCGAAGTGTGTCTGCGGGAGTCAGAGAGTATCTGAGAGTGTCACAGAGTGTCAGAGAGTGTCAGAGATGTTCAGAGAGTGTCAGAGAGTGTCAGAAAGTTTCAGAGAGTGTCAGAGAGTGTCAGGGAGTTTCAGAGAGTTACAGATAGTGTCGCAGAGTGTCAGCGAGTTTCAGAGAGCTTCAGAGAGTTTCAGAGAGTGTCAGAAAGGTTCAGAGAGTGTCAGAAAGTTTCAGAGAGTGTCACAGAGTGTCAGAGAGTGTCCGAGAGTTTCAGAAAGTGTCAGATAGTGTCAGAGAGTTTCAGGAAGTGTCAGAGAGTGTCAGAGAGTGTCTGAGAATGTCAGAGAGTGTCAGAGTGTTTCAGAGAGTTTCACAGTGTTTCTGATATTGTCAGAGATTTTCAGAGAGCTTCAGAGAACTTCAGATAGTGTCAGAGAGTGCGAGAAAGTTTCAGAGTTTCACAGAGTGTCGGAGAGTTTCAGAGAGATTCAGAGAGTGTCCGAGAGATTCAGAAAGTGTCAGATAGTGTCAGAGAGTTTCAGAGATCTTCAGAGAGTGTCTGAGAGTGTCTGAGAGTGCCAGAGATTGTCAGAGAGTTTCAGAGAGTGTCAGAGAGCGTCAGAGAGTTTAAGAGAGTTTCAGAGAGATTCAGAGAGTGTCAGAGAGTGTCAGAGAGTTTCAGAGATCTTCAGAGAGTGCCAGAAAGTTTCAGAGAGTGTCACAGAGTGTCGGAGAGTTTCAGAGAGATTCACAGAGTGTCCGAGAGAATCAGAAAGTGTCAGATTGTGTCAGAGAGTTTCAGAAAGTGTCAGAGAGTGTCAGAGATTGTCAGAGAGTTTCAGAGAGTGTCAGAGAGTTTCAGAGAGTTTCAGAGAGTGTCAGAGAGTGTCAGAGAGCTTCAGACAGTGTCAGGGAGTGTCAGAGAGTGTCAGAGAGTTTCAGATAGAGTCAGACAGTGTCTGAGATTGTCAAAGAGTGTCAAAGAGTTGCAGAGAAGGTCAGAGAGTGTCAGAGAGTGTCTGAGAGTGCCAGCGATTGTCAGAGAGTTTCAGACAGTCTCAGAGAGTGTCAGAGAGTGTCAGAGAGTTTCAGAGAGTTTCAGAGATTTTCAGAGAGTTTCAGAGATCTTCAGAGAGTGTCAGAGAGTGCCAGAAAGTTTCAGAGAGTGTCACAGAGTGTCGGAGAGTTTCAGAGAGTTTCAGAAAGTGTCAGAGAGTGTCAGAGATTGTCAGAGAGTTTCAGAGAGTGTCACAGAGTTTCAGAGAGTGTCAGAGAGTGTCAGAGAGCTTCAGACAGTGCCATGGAGTGTCAGAGAGTGTCAGAGAGTTTCAGATAGAGTCAGACAGTGTCTGAAATTGTCAAAGAGTGTCAAAGAGTTTCAGAAAGTGTCAGAGAGTGTCAGAGAGTGTCTGAGAGTGCCAGAGATTGTCAGAGAGTTTCAGACAGTCTCAGAGAGTGTCAGAGAGTGTCAGAGAGTTTCAGAGAGTTACAGATAGAGTCACAGAGTGTCAGCGAGTTTCAGAGAGATTCAGAGAGTGTCAGAGAGTGTCGCCGAGTGACACAGAGTTTCAGAGTGTGTCAGAGAGTGTCCGAGAGTTTCAGAAAGTGTCAGATAGTGTCAGAGAGTTTCAGAAAGTGTCAGAGAGTGTCAGAGAATGTCTGAGAATGTCAGAGAGTGTCAGAGTGTTTCAGAGAGTTTCACAGAGTTTCTGATATTGTCAGAGATTTTCAGAGAGTTTCAGAGATCTTCAGATAGTGTCAGAGAGTGCGTGAAAGTTTCAGAGAGTGTCACAGAGTGTCGGAGAGTTTCAGAGAGATTCAGAGAGTGTCCGAGAGATTCAGAAAGTGTCAGATAGTGTCAGAGAGTTTCAGAGATCTTCAGAGAGTGTCTGAGAGTGTCTGAGAGTGCCAGAGATTGTCAGAGATTTTCAGAGAGTGTCAGAGAGTGTCAAAGAGTTTCAGAGAGTTTCAGAGAGTTTCAGAGAGTGTCAGAGATTGTCAGAGAGTTTCAGAGATCTTCAGAGAGTGCCAGAAAGTTTCAGAGAGTGTCACAGAGTGTCGGAGAGTGTCAGAGAGATTCAGAGAGTGTCCGAGAGATTCAGAAAGTGTCAGATTGTGTCAGAGAGTTTCAGAAAGTGTCAGAGAGTGTCAGAGATTGTCAGAGAGTTTCAGAGCGTGTCAGAGAGTTTCAGAGAGTTTCAGAGAGTGTCAGAGAGTGTCAGAGAGCTTCAGAGAGTGCCAGGGAGTGTCAGAGAGTGTCTGAGAGTTTCAGATAGAGTCAGACAGTGTCTGAGATTGTCAAAGAGTGTCAAAGAGTTGCAGAGAGTGTCAGAGAGTTTCAGAGAGCGTCAGGGAGTGTCAGAGAGTGTCAGAGAGTTTCAGAGAGTTTTCGAGATGGTCAGAGAGTGCCAGAGAGTTTCAGAAAGTTTCAGAGAGAGTCAGAGTGTGTCAGGGAGTTTCAGAGAGATTCAGAGAGTGTCACAGAGTGTCAGAGCTTTTCAGAGAGATTCAGAGAGTGTCAGAGAGTGTCACAGAGTGTCATAGAGTTGCAGAGTGTGTCAGAGAGTGTCCGAGAGTTTCAGAAAGAGTCAGATAGTGTCAGAGAGTTTCAGAAAGTGTCAGAGAGTGTCTGAGAGTGTCAGAGTGTGTCAGAGTCTTTCAGAGAGTGTCACAGAGTTTCAGAGAGTCTCAGAGATTTTCAGAGAGTTTCAGAGATCTTCAGAGAGTGTCAGAGAGTGCCAGAAAGTTTCAGAGAGTGTCATATAGTGTCGGAGAGTTTCAGAGAGATTCAGAGAGTGTCCGAGAGATTCAGAAAGTGTCAGATAGTGTCAGAGAGTTTCAGAGAGTGTCAGAGAGTGTCAGAGGGTTTCAGAGAGTGTCAGAGAGTTTCAGAGAATTTCTGAGAGTGTCCGAGAGTGCCTGAGAGTTTCTGACAGTTTCTGAGTGTGCCGGAGAGTGTCAGAGAGTGTCAGAGTGTTTCAGAGAGTGTCACAGAGTTTCAGAGAGTGTCAGAGATTTTCAGAGAGTTTCAGAGATCTTCAGAGAGTGTCAGTGAGTACCACAGAGTGTCAATCAGTGTCAGAGAGTTTCAGAGAGTGTCAGAGATTTTCAGAGAGTTTCAGAGATCTTCAGACAGTGTCAGAGATTGCCAGAAAGTTTCAGAGAGTGTCACAGAGTGTCGGAGAGTTTCAGAGAGATTCAGAGAGTGTCCGAGAGATTCAGAAAGTGTCAGATAGTGTCAGAGAGTTTCAGAAAGTGTCAGAGAGTGTCAGAGAGTGTCTGAGAGTGGCAGAGATTGTCAGAGAGTTTCAGAGAGTGTCAGAGAGTGTCAGAGAGTTTCAGAGAGTTTCAGAGAGTGTCAGAGAGTGCCAGAGAGCTTCAGACGGTGTCAGGGAGTGTCAGAGAGTTTCAGATGAAGTCAGACAGTGTCTGAGATTGTCAAAGAGTGTCAAAGAGTTTCAGAGAGTGTCAGAGAGTTTCAGAGACTTTCTGAGAGTGTCAGAGAGTTCCAGAGAGTTTCTCAGAGTTTCAGAGTGCGTCGAAGTGTGTCTGCGGGAGTCGGAGAGTATCTGAGAGTGTCACAGAGTGTCAGATAGTGTCAGAGATTTTCAGAGAGTTTCAGAGATGTTCAGAGAGTGTCAGAGAATGTCAGAAAGTTTCAGAGAGTGTCAGAGAGAGTCAGGGAGTTTCAGAGAGTTACAGAGATTGTCACAGAGTGTCAGAGAGTTTCAGAGAGATTCAGAGAGTGTCAGAGAGTGTCAGAGAGTGTCACAGAGTGTCACAGAGTTGCAGAGTGTTTCAGAGAATGTCACAGAGTTTCAGAGAGTGTCAGAGATTTTCAGAGAGTTTCAGAGATCTTCAGAGAGTGTCAGAGAGTGCCAGAAATTTTCAGAGAGTGTCACAGAGTGACGGAGAGTTTCATAGAGATTCAGAGAGTGTCCGAGAGATTCAGAAAGTGTCAGATAGTGTCAGAGAGTTTCAGAAAGTGTCAGAGAGTGTCAGAGAGCGTCTGAGAGTGTCAGAGATTGTCAGAGAGTTTCAGAGAGTGTCCGAGAGTGTCAGAGAGCTTCTGACAGTGTCAGGGAGTGTCAGAGAGTTTCAGATAGAGTCAGACAGTGTCTGAGATTGTCAAAAAGTGTCAAAGAGTTTCAGAGAGTGTCAGAGAGTGTCAGAGAGTTTCAGAGAGTGTCAGGGAGTGTCAGAAAGTTTCAGAAAGTGTCAGAGAGTGTCAGAGAGTGTCTGAGAGTGTCAGAGATTGTCAGAGAGTTTCAGAGAGTGTCAGAGAGTTTCAGAGAGTTTCAGAGAGTTTCAGAGAGTGTCACAGAGTGTCAGAGTGCTTCAGAGAGATTCACAGAGTGTCAGAGATTGTCACAGAGTGTCAGACAGTTTCAGAGAGTGTCAGAGAGTTTCTGAGAGTGTCCGAGAGATTCAGAAAGTGTCAGATAGCGTCAGAGAGTTTCAGAAAGTGTCAGAGAGTGTCAGAGAGTGTCTGAGAGTGCCAGAGATTGTTAGAGAGTTTCAGACAGTCTCAGAGAGTGTCAGAGAGTTTCAGACAGTGTCAGAGAGTGTCAGAGAGCTTCAGACAGTGTCAGAGAGTGTCAGAGAGTTTCAGATAGAGTCAGACAGTGTCTGAGATTGTCAAAATGTGTCAAAGAGTTTCAGAGAGTGTCAGAGAGTGTCAGAGAGTTTCAGAGAGTGTCAGTGAGTGTCAGAGAGTGTCAGAGAGTTTCATAGAGTGTCAGACAGTGTCTGAGAGTGTCAAAGAGTGTCAAAGAGTTAAAGAGAGTGTCAGAGAGTGTCAGAGAGTGCCAGAGAGTTTCAGAGAGTGTCAGAGAGTTTCAGAGACTTTCTGAGAGTGTCAGAATGCCAGTGAGTTTCTGAGAGTTTCTGAGTGTGTCGAAGTGTGTCTGCGGGAGTCAGAGAGTATCTGAGAGTGTCACAGAGTGTCAGAGAGTGTCAGAGATGTTCAGAGAGTGTCAGAGAGGGTCAGAAAGTTTCAGAGAGTGTCAGAGAGTGTCAGGGAGTTTCAGAGAGTTACAGATAGTGTCGCAGAGTGTCAGCGAGTTTCAGAGAGCTTCAGAGAGTTTCAGAGAGTGTCAGAAAGTTTCAGAGAGTGTCAGAAAGTTTCAGAGAGTGTCGCAGAGTGTCAGAGAGTGTCCGAGAGTTTCAGAAAGTGTCAGAGAGTGTCAGAGAGTGTCTGAGAGTGGCAGAGATTGTCAGAGAGTTTCAGAGAGTGTCAGAGAGTGTCAGAGAGTTTCAGAGAGTTTCAGAGAGTGTCAGAGAGTGCCAGAGAGCTTCAGACGGTGTCAGGGAGTGTCAGAGAGTTTCAGATGGAGTCAGACAGTGTCTGAGATTGTCAAAGAGTGTCAAAGAGTTTCAGAGAGTGTCAGAGAGTTTCAGAGACTTTCTGAGAGTGTCAGAGAGTTCCAGAGAGTTTCTCAGAGTTTCAGAGTGCGTCGAAGTGTGTCTGCGGGAGTCGGAGAGTATCTGAGAGTGTCACAGAGTGTCAGATAGTGTCAGAGATTTTCAGAGAGTTTCAGAGATGTTCAGAGAGTGTCAGAGAATGTCAGAAAGTTTCAGAGAGTGTCAGAGAGAGTCAGGGAGTTTCAGAGAGTTACAGAGAGTGTCACAGAGTGTCAGAGAGTTTCAGAGAGATTCAGAGAGTGTCAGAGAGTGTCAGAGAGTGTCACAGAGTGTCACAGAGTTGCAGAGTGTTTCAGAGAATGTCACAGAGTTTCAGAGAGTGTCAGAGATTTTCAGAGAGTTTCAGAGATCTTCAGAGAGTGTCAGAGAGTGCCAGAAATTTTCAGAGAGTGTCACAGAGTGTCGGAGAGTTTCATAGACATTCAGAGAGTGTCCGAGAGATTCAGAAAGTGTCAGATAGTGTCAGAGAGTTTCAGAAAGTGTCAGAGAGTGTCAGAGAGCGTCTGAGAGTGTCAGAGATTGTCAGAGAGTTTCAGAGAGTGTCCGAGAGTGTCAGAGAGCTTCTGACAGTGTCAGGGAGTGTCAGAGAGTTTCAGATAGAGTCAGACAGTGTCTGAGATTGTCAAAAAGTGTCAAAGAGTTTCAGAGAGTGTCAGAGAGTGTCAGAGAGTTTCAGAGAGTGTCAGGGAGTGTCAGAGAGTGTCAGAGAGTTTCCGAGAGAGTCAGAGTGTTTCAGAGAGTGTCACAGAATTTCAGAGATTGTCAGAGATTTTCAGAGAGTTTCAGAGATCTTCAGAGAGTGTCAGAGAGTGCCAGAAAGTTTCAAAGAGTGTCACAGAGTGTCGGAGAGTTTCAGAGAGATTCAGAGAGTGTCCGAGAGATTCAGAAAGTGTCAGATAGTGTCAGAAAGTTTCAGAAAGTGTCAGAGAGTGTCAGAGAGTGTCTGAGAGTGTCAGAGATTGTCAGAGAGTTTCAGAGAGTGTCAGAGAGTTTCAGAGAGTTTCAGAGAGTTTCAGAGAGTGTCACAGAGTGTCAGAGTGCTTCAGAGAGATTCACAGAGTGTCAGAGATTGTCACAGAGTGTCAGACAGTTTCAGAGAGTGTCAGAGAGTTTCTGAGAGTGTCCGAGAGATTCAGAAAGTGTCAGATAGCGTCAGAGAGTTTCAGAAAGTGTCAGAGAGTGTCAGAGAGTGTCTGAGAGTGCCAGAGATTGTTAGAGAGTTTCAGACAGTCTCAGAGAGTGTCAGAGAGTTTCAGACAGTGTCAGAGAGTGTCAGAGAGCTTCAGACAGTGTCAGAGAGTGTCAGAGAGTTTCAGATAGAGTCAGACAGTGTCTGAGATTGTCAAAATGTGTCAAAGAGTTTCAGAGAGTGTCAGAGAGTGTCAGAGAGTTTCAGAGAGTGTCAGTGAGTGTCAGAGAGTGTCAGAGAGTTTCATAGAGTGTCAGACAGTGTCTGAGAGTGTCAAAGAGTGTCAAAGAGTTAAAGAGAGTGTCAGAGAGTGTCAGAGAGTGCCAGAGAGTTTCAGAGAGTGTCAGAGAGTTTCAGAGACTTTCTGAGAGTGTCAGAGTGCCAGAGAGTTTCTGAGAGTTTCTGAGTGTGTCGAAGTGTGTCTGCGGGAGTCAGAGAGTATCTGAGAGTGTCACAGAGTGTCAGAGAGTGTCAGAGATGTTCAGAGAGTGTCAGAGAGTGTCAGAAAGTTTCAGAGAGTGTCAGAGAGTGTCAGGGAGTTTCAGAGAGTTACAGATAGTGTCGCAGAGTGTCAGCGGGTTTCAGAGAGCTTCAGAGAGTTTCAGAGAGTGTCAGAAAGTTTCAGAGATTGTCAGAAAGTTTCAGAGAGTGTCGCAGAGTGTCAGAGAGTGTCCGAGAGTTTTAGAAAGTGTCAGATAGTGTCAGAGAGTTTCAGGAAGTGTCAGAGAGTGTCAGAGAGTGTCTGAGAATGTCAGAGAGTGTCAGAGTGTTTCAGAGAGTTTCACAGTGTTTCTGATATTGTCAGAGATTTTCAGAGAGTTTCAGAGAACTTCAGATAGTGTCAGAGAGTGCGAGAAAGTTTCAGAGTTTCACAGAGTGTCGGAGAGTTTCAGAGAGATTCAGAGAGTGTCCGAGAGATTCAGAAAGTGTCAGATAGTGTCAGAGAGTTTCAGAGATCTTCAGAGAGTGTCTGAGAGTGTCTGAGAGTGCCAGAGATTGTCAGAGAGTTTCAGAGAGTGTCAGAGAGCGTCAGAGAGTTTCAGAGAGTTTCAGAGAGATTCAGAGAGTGTCAGAGAGTGTCAGAGAGTTTCAGAGATCTTCAGAGAGTGCCAGAAAGTTTCAGAGAGTGTCACAGAGTGTCGGAGAGTTTCAGAGAGATTCAGAGAGTGTCCGAGAGAATCAGAAAGTGTCAGATTGTGTCAGAGAGTTTCAGAAAGTGTCAGAGAGTGTCAGAGATTGTCAGAGAGTTTCAGAGAGTGTCAGAGAGTTTCAGAGAGTTTCAGAGAGTGTCAGAGAGCTTCAGACAGTGTCAGGGAGTGTCAGAGAGTGTCAGAGAGTTTCAGATAGAGTCAGACAGTGTCTGAGATTGTCAAAGAGTGTCAAAGAGTTGCAGAGAAGGTCAGAGAGTGTCAGAGAGTGTCTGAGAGTGCCAGCGATTGTCAGAGAGTTTCAGACAGTCTCAGAGAGTGTCAGAGAGTGTCAGAGAGTTTCAGAGAGTTTCAGAGATTTTCAGAGAGTTTCAGAGATCTTCAGAGAGTGTCAGAGAGTGCCAGAAAGTTTCAGAGAGTGTCACAGAGTGTCGGAGAGTTTCAGAGAGTTTCAGAAAGTGTCAAAGAGTGTCAGAGATTGTCAGAGAGTTTCAGAGAGTGTCAGAGAGTTTCAGAGAGTGTCATAGAGTTTCAGAGAGTGTCAGAGAGTGTCAGAGAGTTTCAGAGAGTGTCAGAGAGTTTCAGAGAGTTTCAGAGAGTTTCAGAGAGTGTCAGAGAGTGTCAGAGAGCTTCAGACAGTGCCATGGAGTGTCAGAGAGTGTCAGAGAGTTTCAGATAGAGTCAGACAGTGTCTGAGATTGTCAAAGAGTGTCAAAGAGTTTCAGACAGTCTCAGAGAGTGTCAGAGAGTGTCAGAGAGTTTCAGAGAGTTACAGATAGAGTCACAGAGTGTCAGCGAGTTTCAGAGAGATTCAGAGAGTGTCAGAGAGTGTCACCGAGTGACACAGAGTTTCAGAGTGTGTCAGAGAGTGTCCGAGAGTTTCAGAAAGTGTCAGATAGTGTCAGAGAGTTTCAGAAAGTGTCAGAGAGTGTCAGAGAATGTCTGAGAATGTCAGAGAGTGTCAGAGTGTTTCAGAGAGTTTCACAGAGTTTCTGATATTGTCAGAGATTTTCAGAGAGTTTCAGAGATCTTCAGATAGTGTCAGAGAGTGTGTGAAAGTTTCAGAGAGTGTCACAGAGTGTCGTAGAGTTTCAGAGAGATTCAGAGAGTGTCCGAGAGATTCAGAAAGTGTCAGATAGTGTCAGAGAGTTTCAGAGATCTTCAGAGAGTGTCTGAGAGTGTCTGAGTGTGCCAGAGATTGTCAGAGATTTTCAGAGAGTGTCAGAGAGTGTCAAAGAGTTTCAGAGAGTTTCAGAGAGTTTCAGAGAGTGTCAGAGATTGTCAGAGAGTTTCAGAGATCTTCAGAGAGTGCCAGAAAGTTTCAGAGAGTGTCACAGAGTGTCGGAGAGTGTCAGAGAGATTCAGAGAGTGTCCGAGAGATTCAGAAAGTGTCAGATTGTGTCAGAGAGTTTCAGAAAGTGTCAGAGAGTGTCAGAGATTGTCAGAGAGTTTCAGAGCGTGTCAGAGAGTTTCAGAGAGTTTCAGAGAGTGTCAGAGAGTGTCAGAGAGCTTCAGAGAGTGCCAGGGAGTGTCAGAGAGTGTCTGAGAGTTTCAGATAGAGTCAGACAGTGTCTGAGATTGTCAAAGAGTGTCAAAGAGTTGCAGAGAGTGTCAGAGAGTTTCAGAGAGCGTCAGGGAGTGTCAGAGAGTGTCAGAGACTTTCAGAGAGTTTCCGAGATGGTCAGAGAGTGCCAGAGAGTTTCAGAAAGTTTCAGAGAGAGTCAGAGTGTGTCAGGGAGTTTCAGAGAGTTTCAGAGAGTGTCACAGAGTGTCAGAGCTTTTCAGAGAGATTCAGAGAGTGTCAGAGAGTGTCACAGAGTGTCATAGAGTTGCAGAGTGTGTCAGAGAGTGTCCGAGAGTTTCAGAAAGAGTCAGATAGTGTCAGAGAGTTTCAGAAAGTGTCAGAGAGTGTCTGAGAGTGTCAGAGTGTGTCAGAGTCTTTCAGAGAGTGTCACAGAGTTTCAGAGAGTCTCAGAGATTTTCAGAGAGTTTCAGAGATCTTCAGAGAGTGTCAGAGAGTGCCAGAAAGTTTCAGAGAGTGTCATATAGTGTCGGAGAGTTTCAGAGAGATTCAGAGAGTGTCCGAGAGATTCAGAAAGTGTCAGATAGTGTCAGAGAGTTTCAGAGAGTGTCAGAGAGTGTTAGAGGGTTTCAGAGAGTGTCAGAGAGTTTCAGAGAATTTCTGAGAGTGTCCGAGAGTGCCTGAGAGTTTCTGACAGTTTCTGAGTGTGCCGGAGAGTGTCAGAGAGTGTCAGAGTGTTTCAGAGAGTGTCACAGAGTTTCAGAGAGTGTCAGAGATTTTCAGAGAGTTTCAGAGATCTTCAGAGAGTGTCAGTGAGTACCACAGAGTGTCAATCAGTGTCAGAGAGTTTCAGAGAGTGTCAGAGATTTTCAGAGAGTTTCAGAGATCTTCAGACAGTGTCAGAGATTGCCAGAAAGTTTCAGAGAGTGTCACAGAGTGTCGGAGAGTTTCAGAGAGATTCAGAGAGTGTCCGAGAGATTCAGAAAGTGTCAGATAGTGTCAGAGAGTTTCAGAAAGTGTCAGAGAGTGTCAGAGAGTGTCTGAGAGTGGCAGAGATTGTCAGAGAGTTTCAGAGAGTGTCAGAGAGTGTCAGAGAGTTTCAGAGAGTTTCAGAGAGTGTCAGAGAGTGCCAGAGAGCTTCAGACGGTGTCAGGGAGTGTCAGAGAGTTTCAGATGGAGTCAGACAGTGTCTGAGATTGTCAAAGAGTGTCAAAGAGTTTCAGAGAGTGTCAGAGAGTTTCAGAGACTTTCTGAGAGTGTCAGAGAGTTCCAGAGAGTTTCTCAGAGTTTCAGAGTGCGTCGAAGTGTGTCTGCGGGAGTCGGAGAGTATCTGAGAGTGTCACAGAGTGTCAGATAGTGTCAGAGATTTTCAGAGAGTTTCAGAGATGTTCAGAGAGTGTCAGAGAATGTCAGAAAGTTTCAGAGAGTGTCAGAGAGAGTCAGGGAGTTTCAGAGAGTTACAGAGAGTGTCACAGAGTGTCAGAGAGTTTCAGAGAGATTCAGAGAGTGTCAGAGAGTGTCACAGAATGTCACAGAGTGACACAGAGTTGCAGAGTGTGTCAGAGAGTGTCCGAGAGTGTCCGAGATTTTCAGAAAGTGTCAGATAGTGTCAGAGAGTGTCAGAAAGTGTCAGAGAGTGTCAGAGAGTGTCTGAGAATGTCAGAGAGTGTCAGAGTGTTTCAGAGAGTGTCACAGAGTTTCAGAGATTGTCAGAGATTTTCAGAGAGTTTCAGAGATCTTCAGAGAGTGTCAGAGAGTGCCAGAAAGTTTCAAAGAGTGTCACAGAGTGTCGGAGAGTTTCAGAGAGATTCAGAGAGTGTCCGAGAGATTCAGAAAGTGTCAGATAGTGTCAGAAAGTTTCAGAAAGTGTCAGAGAGTGTCAGAGAGTGTCTGAGAGTGTCAGAGATTGTCAGAGAGTTTCAGAGAGTGTCAGAGAGTTTCAGAGAGTTTCAGAGAGTTTCAGAGAGTGTCACAGAGTGTCAGAGACCTTCAGACAGTGTCATGGAGTGTCAGAGAGTTTCAGATGGAGTCAGACAGTGTCTGATATTGTCAAAGAGTTTCAAAGAGTTTCAGAGAGTGTCCGAGAGATTCAGAAAGTGTCAGATAGTGTCAGAGAGTTTCAGAAAGTGTCAGAGAGTGTCAGAGTGTGTCTGAGAGTGTCAGAGATTGTCAGAGAGTTTCTGAGAGTGTCAGAGAGTGTCAGAGAGTTTCAGAGAGTGTCAGAGAGTGTCAGAGAGTGTCTGAGAGTGTCAGAGATTGTCAGAGAGTTTCAGAAAGTGTCAGAGAGTGTCAGAGAGTGTCTGAGAGTGTCAGAGAGTTTCAGAGACATTCTGAGAGTGTCAGAGAGTGCCAGAGAGTTTCTGAGAGTTTCTGAGTGCGTCGAAGTGTGTCTGCGGGAGTCGGAGTGTATCTGAGAGTGTCACAGAGTGTCAGAGAGTGTCAGAGATTTTCAGAGAGTTTCAGAGATGTTCAGAGAGTGTCAGAGAGTGTCAGAAAGTTTCAGAGAGTGTCAGAGAGAGTCAGGGAGTTTCAGAGAGTTACAGAGAGTGTCACAGAGTGTCAGAGAGTTTCAGAGAGATTCAGAGAGTGTCAGAGAGTGTCACAGAATGTCACAGAGTGACACAGAGTTGCAGAGTGTGTCAGAGAGTGTCCGAGAGTGTCCGAGATTTTCAGAAAGTGTCAGATAGTGTCAGAGAGTGTCAGAAAGTGTCAGAGCGTGTCAGAGAGTGTCTGAGAATGTCAGAGAGTGTCAGAGTGTTTCAGAGAGTGTCACAGAGTTTCAGAGAGTGTCAGAGATTTTCAGAGAGTTTCAGAGATCTTCAGAGAGTGTCAGAGAGTGCCAGAAAGTTTCAGAGAGTGTCACAGAGTGTCGGTGAGTTTCATAGAGATTCAGAGAGTGTCCGAGAGATTCAGAAAGTGTCAGATAGTGTCAGAGAGTTTCAGAAAGTGTCAGAGAGTGTCAGAGAGTGTCTGAGAGTGTCAGAGATTGTCAGAAAGTTTCAGAGAGTGTCAGAGAGAGTCAGGGAGTTTCAGAGAGTTACAGAGAGTGTCACAGAGTGTCAGAGAGTTTCAGAGAGATTCAGAGAGTGTCAGAGAGTGTCAGAGAGCTTCTGACATTGTCAGGGAGTGTCAGAGAGTGTCAGAGGGTTTCAGATTGAGTCAGACAGTGTCTGAGATTGTCAAAAAGTGTCAAAGAGTTTCAGAGAGTGTCAGAGAGTGTCAGAGAGTTTCAGAGAGTGTCAGGGAGTGTCAGAGAGTGTCAGAGAGTTTCCGAGAGAGTCAGAGTATTTCACAGAGTGTCACAGAGTTTCAGAGAGTGTCAGAGATTTTTAGAGCGTTTCAGAGATCTTCAGAGAGTGTCACAGAGTGTTAGAGAGTTTCAGAGAGATTCAGAGAGTGTCCGAGAGATTCAGAAAGTGTCAGATAGTGTCAGAGAGTTTCAGAAAGTGTCAGAGAGTGTCAGAGAGTGTCTGAGAGTGTCAGAGATTGCCAGAGAGTTTCAGAGAGTGTCAGAGAGTGTCAGAGAGCTTCAGACAGTGTCAGGGAGTGTCAGAGAGTTTCAGATGGAGTCAGACAGTGTCTGAGATTGTCAAAGAGTGTCAAAGAGTTTCAGAGAGTGTCAGAGAGTTTCAGAGATGTTCACAGAGTGTCAGAGAGTGCCAGAGAGTTTCTGAGAGTTTCTGAGTGCGTCGAAGTGTGTCTGCGGGAGTCGGAGAGTATCTGAGTGTGTCACAGAGTGTCAGACAGTGTCAGAGATTTTCAGAGAGTTTCAGAGATGTACAGAGAGTGTCAGAGAGTGTCAGAAAGTTTCAGAGAGTGTCAGAGAGAGTCAGGGAGTTTCAGAGAGTTACAGAGAGTGTCACAGAGTGTCAGAGAGTTTCAGAGAGATTCAGAGAGTGTCAGAGAGTGTCACAGAGTGTCACAGAGTGACACAGAGTTGCAGCGTGTGTCAGAGAGTTTCAGAAAGTGTCAGATAGTGTCAGAGAGTTTCGGAAAGTGTCAGAGAGTGTCAGAGAGTCTCTGAGAATGTCAGAGAGTGTCAGTGTGTTTCAGAGAATGTCACAGATTTTCAGAGAGTGTCAGAGATTTTCAGAGAGTTTCAGAGATCTTCAGAGAGTGTCAGAGAGTGCCAGAAAGTTTCAGAGAGTGTCACAGAGTGTCGGAGAGTTTCAGAGAGATTCAGAGAGTGTCCGAGAGATTCAGAAAGTGTCAGATAGTGTCAGAGAGTTTCAGAAAGTGTCAGAGAGTGTCAGAGAGTGTCTGAGAGTGTCAGAGATTGCCAGAGAGTTTCAGAGAGTGTCAGAGAGTGTCAGAGAGCTTCAGACAGTGTCAGGGAGTGTCAGAGAGTTTCAGATGGAGTCAGACAGTGTCTGAGATTGTCAAAGAGTGTCAAAGAGTTTCAGAGAGTGTCAGAGAGTTTCAGAGATGTTCACAGAGTGTCAGAGAGTGCCAGAGAGATTCTGAGAGTTTCTGAGTGCGTCGAAGTGTGTCTGCGGGAGTCGGAGAGTATCTGAGTGTGTCACAGAGTGTCAGAGAGTGTCAGAGATTTTCAGAGAGTTTCAGAGATGTACAGAGAGCGTCAGAGAGTGTCAGAAAGTTTCAGAGAGTGTCAGAGAGAGTCAGGGAGTTTCAGAGAGTTACAGAGAGTGTCACAGAGTGTCAGAGAGTTTCAGAGAGATTCAGAGAGTGTCAGAGAGTGTCACAGAGTGTCACAGAGTGACACAGAGTTGCAGCGTGTGTCAGAGAGTTTCAGAGAGTTTCAGAAAGTGTCAGATAGTGTCAGAGAGTTTCGGAAAGTGTCAGAGAGTGTCAGAGAGTCTCTGAGAATGTCAGAGAGTGTCAGTGTGTTTCAGAGAATGTCACAGATTTTCAGAGAGTGTCAGGGATTTTCAGAGAGTTTCAGAGATCTTCAGAGAGTGTCAGAGAGTGCCAGAAAGTTTCAGAGAGTGTCACAGAGTGTCGGAGAGTTTCAGAGAGATTCAGAGAGTGTCCGAGAGATTCAGAAAGTGTCAGATAGTGTCAGAGAGTTTCAGAAAGTGTCAGAGAGTGTCAGAGAGTGTCTGAGAGTGTCAGAGATTGTCAGAGAGTTTCAGAGAGTGTCAAAGAGTGTCAGAGAGTTTCAGAGAGTTTCAGAGAGTGTCAGAGAGTGTCAGAGAGCTTCTGACAGTGTCAGAAAGTGTCAGATAGTGTCAGAGAGTTTCAGAAAGTGTCAGAGAGTGTCAGAGAGTGTCTGAGAGTGTCAGAGATTGTCAGAGAGTTTCAGAGAGTGTCAAAGAGTGTCAGAGAGTTTCAGAGAGTTTCAGAGAGTGTCAGAGAGTGTCAGAGAGCTTCTGACAGTGTCGGAGAGTTTCAGAGAGATTCAGAGAGTGTCCGAGAGATTCAGAAAGTGTCAGAGAGTGTCAGAGAGTTTCAGATATAGTCAGACAGTGTCTGAGATTGTCAAAAAGTGTCAAAGAGTTTCAGAGAGTGTCAGAGAGTGTCAGAGAGTTTCAGAGAGTGTCAGGGAGTGTCAGAGAGTGTCAGAGAATTTCCGAGAGAGTCAGAGTGTTTCCGAGAGTGTCACAGTGTTTCAGAGAGTGTCAGAGATTTTCAGAGAGTTTCAGAGATCTTCAGAGAGTGTCAGAGAGTGCCAGAAAGTTTCAGAGAGTGTCACAGAGTGTCGGAAAGTTTCAGAGAGATTCAGAGAGTGTCCGAGAGATTCAGAAAGTGTCAGATAGTGTCAGAGAGTTTCAGAAAGTGTCAGAGAGTGTCAGAGAGTGTCTGAGAGTGTCAGAGATTGTCAGAGAGTTTCAGAGAGTGTAAGAGAGTGTCCGAGAGTTTCAGAGAGTTTCAGAGTGTGTCAGAGAGTGTCAGAGAGCTTCAGACAGTGTCAGGGAGTGTCAGAGAGTTTCAGATGGAGCCAGACAGTGTCTGAGATTGTCAAAGAGTGTCAAAGAGTTTCAGAGTGTGTCAGAGAGTTTCAGTGACTTTCTGAGAGTGTCAGAGAGTGCCAGAGAGTTTCTGAGAGTTTCTGAGTGCGTCGAAGTGTGTCTGCGGGAGTCGGAGAGTATCTGAGAGTGTCACAGAGTGTCAGAGAGTGTCAGAGATTTTCAGAGAGTTTCAGAGATGTTCAGAGAGTGTCAGAGAGTGTCAGAAAGTTGCAGAGAGAGTCAGAGAGTGTCAGGGAGTTTCAGAGAGTTACAGAGAGTATCACAGAGTGTCAGACAGTTTCAGAGAGATTCAGAGAGTGTCAGAGAGTGTCACAGAGTGACACAGAGTTCAGAGTGTGTCAGAGAGTGTTTCAGAAAGTGTCAGATAGTGTCAGAGAGTGTCTGAGAATGTCAGAGAGTGTCAGAGTGTTTCAGAGAGTGTCACAGAGTTTCAGAGATCTTCAGAGAGTGTCAGAGAGTGCCAGAAAGTTTCAGAGAGTGTCACAGAGTGTCAGAGAGTTTCAGAGAGTGTCAGTGAGTGTCCGAGAGATTCAGAAAGTGTCAGAAAGTGTCAGAGAGTTTCAGAAAGTGTCAGAGAGTGTCAGAGAGTTTCTGGGAGTGTCTGAGAGTGTCAGAGATTGTCAGAGAGTTTCAGAGAGTGTCAGAGAGTTTCAGAGAGTTTCAGAGAGTGTCAGAGAGTGTCAGAGAGCTTCTGACAGTGTCAGGGAGTGTCAGAGAGTGTCAGAGAGGTTCAGATAGAGTCAGACAGTGTCTGAGATTGTCAAAAAGTGTCAAAGAGTTTCAGAGAGTGTCAGAGAGTGTCAGAGAGTTTCAGAGAGTGTCAGGGAGTGTCAGAGAGTGTCAGAGAGTTTCCGAGAGAGTCAGAGTGTTTCAGAGAGTGTCACAGAGTTTCAGACAGTGTCAGAGATTTTCAGAGAGTTTCAGAGATCTTCAGAGAGTGTCAGAGAGATTCAGAAAGTGTCCGATAGTGTCAGAGAGTTTCAGAAAGTGTCAGAGAGTGTCAGAGAGTGCCTGAGAGTGTCAGAGATTGTCAGAGAGTTTCAGAGAGTGTCAGAGAGTGTCAGAGAGTTTCAGAGAGTTTCAGAGAGTGTCAGAGAGTGTCAGAGAGCTTCAGACAGTGTCAGACAGTGTCAGAGAGTTTCAGATGGAGTCAGACAGTGTCTTAGATTGTCAAAGAGTGTCAAAGAGTTTCAGAGAGTGTCCGAGATATTCAGAAAGTGTCAGATAGTGTCAGAGAGTTTCAGAAAGTGCCAGAGAGTGTCAGTGAGTGTCTGAGAGTGTCAGAGATTGTCAAAGAGTTTCAGAGAGTGTCAGAGAGTGTCATAGAGTTTCAGAGAGTTTCAGAGAGTGTCAGAGAGTGTCAGAGAGCTTCAGACAGTGTCAGGGAGTGTCAGAGAGTTTCAGATGGAGTCAGACAGTGTCTGAGATTGTCAAAGAGTGTCAAAGAGTTTCAGAGAGTGTCAGAGAGTTTCAGAGACTTTCTGAGAGTGTCAGAGAGTGCCAGAGAGTTACTCAAAGTTTCTGAGTGCGCCGAAGTGTGTCTGCAGGAGTCGGAGAGTATCTGAGAGTGTCACAGTGTGTCAGAGAGTGTCAGAGAGTGTCAGAGATTGCCAGAGAGTTTCAGAAAGTGTCAGAGAGTGTCAGAGAGTGTCTGAGAGTGTCAGAGATTGCCAGAGAGTTTCAGAGAGTGTCAGAGAGTGTCAGAGAGTTTCAGAGATTTTCAGAGAGTGTCAGAGAGTGTCAGAGAGCTTCAGACAGTGTCAGGGAGTGTCAGAGAGTTTCAGATGGAGTCAGACAGTGTCTGAGATTGTCAAAGAGTGTCAATGAGTTTCAGAGAGTGTCAGAGAGTTTCAGAGATGTTCACAGAGTGTCAGAGAGTGCCAGAGAGTTTCTGAGAGTTTCTGAGTGCGTCGAAGTGTGTCTGCGGGAGTCGGAGATTATCTGAGTGTGTCACAGAGTGTCAGAGAGTGTCAGAGATTTTCAGAGAGTTTCAGAGATGTACAGAGAGTGTCAGAGAGTGTCAGAAAGTTTCAGAGAGTGTCAGAGAGAGTCAGGGAGTTTCAGAGAGTTACAGAGAGTGTCACAGAGTGTCAGAGAGTTTCAGAGAGATTCAGAGAGTGTCAGAGAGTGTCACAGAGTGTCTGAGAGTGTCAGAGATTGTCAGAGAGTTTCAGAGAGTGTCAGAGAGTGTCAGAGAGTTTCAGAGACTTTCAGAGAGTGTCAGAGAGTGTCACAGAGTGTCGGAGAGTTTCATAGAGATTCAGAGAGTGTCCGAGAGATTCAGAAAGTGTCAGATAGTGTCAGAGAGTTTCAGAAAGTGTCAGAGAGTGTCAGAGAGTGTCTGAGAGTGTCAGAGATTGTCAGAGAGCTTCTGACAGTGTCAGGGAGTGTCAGAGAGTGTCAGAGAGTATCAGATAGAGTCAGACAGTGTCTGAGATTGTCAAAAAGTGTCAAAGAGTTTCAGAGAGTGTCAGGGAGTGTCAGAGAGTGTCAGAGAGTTTCCGAGAGAGTCAGAGTGTTTCAGAGAGTGTCAGAGTTTCAGAGAGTGTCAGAGATTTTCAGAGAGTTTCAGAGATCTTCAGAGAGTGTCACAGAGTGCCAGAAAGTTTCAGAGAGTGTCACAGAGTGTCGGAATGTTTCAGAGAGATTCAGAGAGTGTCCGAGAGATTCAGAAAGTGTCAGATAGTGTCAGAGAGTTTCAGAAAGTGTCAGAGAGTGTCCGAGAGTGTCAGAGAGTTTCAGAGAGTTTCAGAGAGTTTCAGAGAGTTTCAGAGTGTGTCCGAGAGTGTCAGTGTGCTTCAGACAGTGTCAGGGAGTGTCAGAGAGTTTCAGATGGAGTCAGACAGTGTCTGAGATTGTCAAAGAGTGTCAAAGAGTTTCAGAGAGTGTCAGAGAGTTTCAGAGACTTTCTGAGAGTGTCAGAGAGTGAGAGAGAGTTTCTGAGAGTTTCTGAGTGCGTCAAAGTGTGTCTGCGGGAGTCGGAGAGTATCTGAGTGTGTCACAGAGTGTCAGACAGTGTCAGAGATTTTCAGAGAGTTTCAGAGATGTTCAGAGAGTGTCAGAGAGTGTCAGAAAGTTTCAGAGAGAGTCAGAGAGTGTCAGGGAGTTTCAGAGAGTTACAGAGAGTATCACAGCTTGTCAGAGAGTTTCAGAGAGATTCAGAGAGTGTCAGATAGTGTCAGAGAGTGTCACAGAGTGACACAGAGTTGCAGAGTGCGTCAGAGAGTGTCCGAGTGTTTCAGAAAGTGTCAGCTAGTGTCAGAGAGTTTCAGAAAGGGTCAGAGAGTGTCAGAGAGTGTCTGAGAATGTCAGAGAGTGTCAGAGTGTTTCAGAGAGTGTCACAGAGTTTCAGAGAGTGTCAGAGATTTTCAGAGAGTTTCAGAGATCTTCACAGAGTGTCAGAGAGCGCCAGAAAGTTTCAGAGAGTGTCACAGAGTGTCGGAGCGTTTCAGAGAGATTCAGAGAGTGTCCGTGAGATTCAGAAAGTGTCAGATAGTGTCAGAGAGTTTCAGAAAGTGTCAGAGAGTGTCAGAGAGTGTCTGGGAGTGTCTGAGAGTGTCAGAGATTGTCAGAGAGTTTCAGAGGGTGTCAGAGAGTGTCAGAGAGTTTCAGAGAGTTTCAGAGAGTGTCAGAGAGTGTCAGAGAGCTTCTGACAGTGTCAGGGTGTGTCAGAGAGTGTCAGAGAGTTTCAGATAGAGTCAGACAGTGTCTGAGATTGTCAAAAAGTGTCAAAGAGTTTCAGAGAGTGTCAGAGAGTATCAGAGAGTTTCAGAGAGTGTCAGGGAGTGTCAGAGAGTGTCAGAGAGTTTCCGAGAGAGTCAGAGTGTTTCAGAGAGTGTCACAGAGTTTCAGAGAGTGTCAGAGATTTTCAGAGAGTTTCAGAGATCTTCAGAGAGTGTCAGAGAGTGCCAGAAAGTTTCAGAGAATGTCACAGAGTGTCGGAGAGTTTCAGAGAGTATCAGAGAGTGTCCGAGAGATTCAGAAATTGTCAGATAGTGTCAGAGAGTTTCAGAAAGTGTCAGAGAGTGTCAGAGAGTATCGGAGAGTGTCAGAGATTGTCAGAGAGTTTCAGAGAGTGTCAGAGAGTGTCCGAGAGTTTCAGAGAGTTTCAGAGAGTGTCAGAGAGTGTCAGAGAGCTTCAGACAGTGTCAGGGAGTGTCAGAGAATTTCAGATGGAGTCAGACAGTGTCTGAGATTGTCAAAGAGTGTCAAAGAGTTTCAGAGAGTGTCCGAGAGATTCAGAAAGTGTCAGATAGTGTCAGAGAGTTTCAGAAAGTGTCAGAGAGTGTCAGAGAGTGTCTGAGAGTGTCAGAGATTGTCAGAGAGTTTCAGAGAGTGTCAGAGAGTGTCTGAGAGTTTCAGAGAGTTTCAGAGAGTGTCAGAGAGTTTCAAAAAGTGTCAGAGAGTGTCCGAGAGTGTCAGAGAGTTTCAGAGAGTTTCAGAGAGTTTCAGAGACTTTCAGAGAGTTTCAGAGTGTGTCAGAGAGCTTCAGAGAGCTTCAGACAGTGTCAGGGAGTGTCAGAGAGTTTCAGATGGAGTCAGACAGTGTCTGAGATTGTCAAAGAGTGTCAAAGAGTTTCAGAGAGTATCAGAGAGTTTCAGAGACTTTCTGAGAGTGTCAGAGAGTGCCAGAGAGTTTCTCAGAGTTTCTGAGTGCGTCGAATTGTGTCTACAGGAGTCGGAGAGTATCTGAGAGTGTCACAGAGTGTCAGAGAGTGTCAGAGATTTTCGGAGAGTTTCAGAGATGTTCAGAGAGTGTCAGAGAGTGTCAGAAAGTTTCAGAGAGTGTCAGAGAGAGTCAGGGAGTTTCAGAGAGTTACAGAGAGTGTCACAGAGTGTCAGAGAGTTTCAGAGAGATTCAGAGAGTGTCAGAGAGTGTCACAGAGTGTCACAGAGTGATACAGAGTTGCAGAGTGTGTCAGAGAGTGTCCGAGAGTTTCAGATAGTGTCAGATAGTGTCAGAGAGTTTCAGAAAGTGTCAGAGAGTGTCAGAAAGTGTCTGAGAATGTCAGAGAGTGTCAGAGTGTTTCAGAGAGTGTCACAGAGTTTCAGAGAATGTCAGAGATTTTCAGAGAGTTTCAGAGATCTTCAGAGAGTGTCAGAGAGTGCCAGAAAGTTTCAGAGAGTGTCACAGAGTGTCCCAGAGTTTCATAGAGATTCAGAGAGTGTCCGAGAGATTCAGAAAGTGTCAGATAGTGTCAGAGAGTTTCAGAAAGTGTCAGAGAGTGTCAGAGAGTGTCTGAGAGTGTCAGAGATTGTCAGAGAGTTTCAGAGAGTGTCAGAGAGTGTCAGAGAGTTTCAGAGAGTTTCAGAGAGTGTCAGAGAGTGTCAGAGAGCTTCTGACAGTGTCAGGGAGTGTCAGAGAGTGTCAGAGAGTTTCAGATAGAGTCAGACATTGTCTGAGATTGTCAAAAAGTGTCAAAGAGTTTCATAGAATGTCAGAGAGTGTCAGAGAGTTTCAGAGAGTGTCAGGGAGTGTCAGAGAGTGTCAGAGAGTTTCCGAGAGAGTCAGAGTGTTTCAGAGAGTGTCACAGAGTTTCAGAGAGTGTCAGAGATTTTCAGAGAGTTTCAGAGATCTTCAGATAGTGACAGAGAGTGCCAGAAAGTTTCAGAGAGTGTCACAGAGTCTCGGAGAGTTTCAGAGAGATTCAGAGAGTGGCCGAGAGATTCAGAAAGTGTCAGATAGTGTCAGAGAGTTTCAGAGAGTGTCAGAGAGTGTCATAGAGCTTCAGACAGTGTCAGGGAGTGTCTGAGAGTGTCAGAGAGTTTCAGATAGAGTCAGACAGTGTCTGAGATCGTCAAAAAGTGTCAAAGAGTTTCAGAGAGTGTCAGAGAGTGACAGAGAGTTTCAGAGAGTGTCAGGCAGTGTCAGAGAGTGTCAGAGATTTTCAGAGAGAGTCAGACTGTGTTTGAGAGTATCAAAGAGTGTCAAAGAGTTTCAGAGAGTGTCAGAGAGTGTCAGTGAGTGTCAGTGAGTTTCAGAGAGTGTCAGAGAGTTTCAGAGACTTTCTGAGAGTGTCAGAGAGTGCCAGAGAGTTTCTGAGAGTTTCTGAGTGTGTCGAAGTGTGTCTGCGGGAGTCAGAGAGTATCTGAGAGTGTCACAGAGTGTCAGAGAGTGTCAGAGATTTTCAGAGAATTTCAGAGATGTTCAGAGAGTGTCAGAGAGTGTCAGAAAGTTTCAGAGAATGTCAGAGAGTGTCAGGGAGTTTCAGAGAGTTACAGAGAGTGTCACAGAGTGTCAGCGAGTTTCAGAGAGATTCAGCGATCGTCACAGAGTGTCCGAGAGAGTCACATTTTGACACAGAGTTGCAGACTCTGTCAGAGAGTGTCCGAGACTTTCAGAAAGTGTTAGATAGTGTCAGAGAGTTTCAGAGAGTGTCAGAGAGTGTCAGAGAGTGTCTGAGAATGTCAGAGAGTGTCAGAGTGTTTCAGAGAGTTTCAGAGAGTTTCTGATAGTGTCAGAGAATTTCAGAGATGTTCAGAGATCTTCAGAGAGTGTCAGAGAGTGTGAGAAAGTTTCAGAGAGTGTCACAGAGTGTCGGAGAGTTTCAGAAAGATTCAGAGAGTGTCCAAGAGATTCAGAAAGTGTCAGATAGTGTCAGAGAGATTCAGAGATCTTCAGAGAGTGTCTGAGAGTGTCTGAGAGTGCCAGAGATTGTCAGAGAGTTTCAGAGCGTGTCAGAGAGTGTCAGAGAGTTTCAGAGAGTTTCAGAGAGTGTCAGAGAGTGTCAGAAAGTTTCATAGATCTTCAGAGAGTGTCAGAGAGTGCCAGAAAGTTTCAGAGAGTGTCACAGAGTGTCGGAGAGTTTCAGAGAGATTCAGAGAGTGTCCGAGAGATTCAGAAAGTGTCAGATTGTGTCAGAGAATTTCAGAAAGTGTCAGAGAGTGTCAGAGAGTGTCTGAGAGTTTCAGAGATTGTCAGAGAGTTTCAGAGAGTGTCAGAGAGTGTCAGAGAGTTTCAGAGAGTGTCAGAGAGCTTCAGACAGTGTCAGGGAGTGTCAGAGAGTGTCAGCGAGTTTCAGATAGAGTCAGACAGTGTCTGAGATTGTCAAAGAGCTTCAAAGAGTTTCAGAGAGTGTCAGAGAGTGTCAGAGAGTTTCAGAGAGTGTCAGGGAGTGTCAGAGAGTGTCAGAGAGTTTCAGAGAGTTTCAGAGATGTTCAGAGAGTGTCAGAGAGTGTCAGAGAGTTTCAGAGAAAGTCAGAGAGTGTCAGGGAGTTTCAGAGAGTTTCAGAGAGTGTCACAGAGTGTCAGAGCTTTTCAGAGAGATTCAGAGAGTGTCAGAGAGTGTCACAGAGTGTCATAGAGTTGCAGAGTGTGTCAGAGAGTGTCCGAGTGTTTCAGAAAGAGTCAGAGAGTGTCAGAGAGTTTCAGAAAGTGTAAGAGAGTGTCAGAGAGTGTCTGAGAGTGTCAGAGAGTGTCAGAGTCTTTCAGAGAGTGTCACAGAGTTTCAGAGAGTGTCAGAGATTTTCAGAGAGTGCCAGAGATCTTCAGAGAGTGTCAGAGAGTGCCAGAAAGTTTCAGAGAGTGTCATAGAGTGTCGGCGAGTTTCAGAGAGATTCAGAGAGTGTCCGAGAGATTCAGAAACTGTCAGATAGTGTCCGAGAGTTTCAGAGAGTTTCAGAGGGTGTCACAGAGTGTCAGAGAGTTTCCGAAAACTTCAGAGGGTGTCAGGGAGTTTCAGAGAGTGTCAGAGAGTTTCAGAGAGTTTCAGAGAGAGTCAGACAGTGTCTGAGAGTGTCAAAGAGTGTCAAAGAGTTTCAGAGAGTGTCAGAGAGTGTCAGAGGGTTTCAGAGAGTTTCAGAGAGTTTCAGAGAATTTCTGAGAGTTTCAGAGAGTGCCTGAGAGTTTCTGACAGTTTCTGAGTGTGCCGGAGCGTGTCAGAGAGTGTCAGAGTGTTTCAGAGAGTGTCACAGAGTTTCAGAGTGTGTCACAGATTTTCAGAGAGTTTCAGAGATCTTCAGAGAGTGTCAGTGAGTGCCACAGAGTGTCAGTGAGTGCCACAGAGTGTCAGTGAGTGTCAGAGATTTTCAGAGAGTTTCAGAGATCTTCATAGAGTGTCAGAGAGTGCCAGAAAGTTTCAGAGTGTGTCACAGAGTGTCGGAGAGTTTCAGAGAGATTCAGAGAGTGTCCGAGAGATTCAGAAAGTGTCAGATAGTGTCAGAGAGTTTCAGAAAGTGTCAGAGAGTGTCTGAGAGTGTCAGAGATTGTCAGAGAGTTTCAGAGTGTCAGAGAGTGTCAGAGAGTGTCAGAGAGTGTCACAGAGTGACACAGAGTTGCAGAGTGTGTCAGTGAGTGTCCGAGTGTTTCAGAAAGTGTCAGATAGTGTCAGAGAGTTTCAGAAAGGGTCAGAGAGTGTCAGAGAGTGTCTGAGAATGTCAGAGAGTGTCAGAGTGTTTCAGAGTGTGTCACAGAGTTTCAGAGAGTGTCAGAGATTTTCAGAGAGTTTCAGAGATCTTCAGAGAGTGTCAGAGAGTGCCAGAAAGTTTCAGAGAGTGTCACAGAGTGTCGGAGAGTTTCAGAGAGATTCAGAGAGTGTCCGAGAGATTCAGAAAGTGTCAGATAGTGTCAGAGAGTTTCAGAATGTGTCAAAGAGTGTCAGAGAGTGTCTGAGAGTGTCAGAGATTGTCAGAGAGTTTCAGAGAGTTTCAGAGAGCGTCAGAGAGTGTCAGAGAGTGTCAGAGAGCTTCAGACAGTGTCAGGGAGTGTCAGAGAGTGTCAGAGAGTTTCAGATGGTGTCAGACAGTGTCTGAGATTGTCAAAGTGTGTCAAAGAGTTTCAGACAGTTTCAGAGAGTTTCAGAGAGTGTCAGAGATTTTCAGAGAGTTTCAGAGATCTTCAGAGAGTGTCAGTGAGTGCCACAGAGTGTCAGTGAGTGTCAGAGATTCTCAGAGAGTTTCAGAGATCTTCATAGAGTGTCAGAGAGTGCCAGAAAGTTTCAGAGTGTGTCACAGAGTGTCGGAGAGTTTCAGAGAGATTCAGAGAGTGTCCGAGAGATTCAGAAAGTGTCAGATAGTGTCAGAGAGTATCATAAAGATGTCAGAGAGTGTCTGAGAGTGTCAGAGATTGTCAGAGAGTTTCAGAGAGTGTCAGAGAGTGTCAGAGAGTGTCACAGAGTGACACAGAGTTGCAGAGTGTTTCAGTGAGTGTCCGATTGTTTCAGAAAGTGTCAGATAGTGTCAGAGAGTTTCAGAAAGGGTCAGAGAGTATCAGAGAGTGTCTGAGATTGTCAGATAGTTTCAGAGATCTTCAGAGAGTGTCAGAGAGTGCCAGAAAGTTTCAGAGAGTGTCACAGAGTGTCGGTGAGTTTCAGAGAGATTCAGAGAGTGTCCGAGAGATTCAGAAAGTGTCAGATAGTGTCAGAGAGTTTCAGAAAGTGTCACAGAGTGTCAGAGAGTGTCTGAGAGTGTCCGAGAGTGTTAGAGAGTTTCAGAGAGGATCAGAGAGTTTCAGACAGTGTCAGAGAGTTTCAGAGAGTCTCAGATAGTGTCAGAGAGTGTCAGAGAGTGTCTGAGAGTGTCTGAGAGTTACAGAGAGTTGCAGACAGTGTCAGAGAGTTTCAGAGAGCTTCTGAGAGTTTCTGAGAGTGTCAGAGAGTTACAAAGTATTTCAGAGAGTTTCAGAGAGTGTCAGAAAGTTTCAGAGAGTGTCCGAGAGTTTCAGAGAGTTTCAGAGGGTGTCACAGAGTGTCAGAGAGTTTCAGGAAACTTCAGAGAGTGTCACGGAGTTTGAGAGAGTTTCAGAGAGAGTCAGACAGTGTCTGAGAGTGTCAAAGAGTGTCAAAGAGTTTCAGAGAGTGTCAGAGAGTGTCAGAGGGTTTCAGAGTGTGTCAGAGAGTTTCAGAGACTTCCGGAGAGTGTCAGAGAGTGCCTGAGAGTTTCTGACAGTTTCTGAGTGTGCCGGAGAGTGTCAAAGAGTGTCAGAGTGTTTCAGAGAGTGTCACAGAGTTTCAGAGAGTGACAGAGATTTTCAGAGAGTTTCAGAGATCTTCAGAGAGTGTCAGTGAGTGCCACAGAGTGTCAGTGAGTTTCAGAAAGTTTCAGAGAGTGTCAGAGAGTGCCAGAAAATTTCAGAGAGTGTCACAGAGTGTCGGAGAGTTTCAGAGAGTGTCCGAGAGATTCAGAAAGTGTCAGATAGTGTCAGAGAGTTTCAGAATGTGACAGAGAGTGTCAGAGAGTGTCTGAGAGTGTCAGAGATTGTCAGAGAGTTTCAGAGAGTTTCAGAGAGTGTCAGAGAGTGTCAGAGAGTTTCCGATAGTTTCAGAGAGTGTCAGAGAGTGTCAGAGAGCTTCAGACAGTGTCAGGGAGTGTCAGAAAATGTCAGAGAGTTTCAGATAGAGTCAGACAGTGTCTGAGATTGTCAAAGTGTGTCAAAGAGTTTCAGAGAGTGTCAGAGAGAGTCAGAGAGTTTCAGAGAGTTTCAGGGAGTGTCAGAGAGTGTCAGAGAGTTTCAGAGAGAGTCAGACAGTGTCTGAGAGTGTGAAATAGTGTCAAAGAGTTTCAGAGAGTGTCAGAGAGTGTCAGAGAGTGTCAGAGAGATTCAGAGAGTTTCAAAGAGTTTCAGAGAGTTTCTGAGAGTGTCAGAGAGTGCCAGAGAGTTTCTGAGAGTTTCTCAGTGTGTCGAAGTGTGTCTGCGGGAGTCAGAGAGTATCTGAGAGTGTCACTGTGTGTCAGAGAGTTTCAGAGATTTTCAGAGAGTTTCAGAGATGTTCAGAGAGTGTCAGAGAGTGTCAGAAAGTTTCAGAGAGTGTCAGAGAGTGTCAGGGAGTTTCAGAGAGTTACAGAGTGTCACAGAGCGTCAGAGAGTTTCAGAGAGATTCAGAGAGTGTCAGAGAGTGTCAGAGAGTGTCACAGAGTCACACAGAGTTGCAGAGTGTGTCCGAGAGTGTCCGAGAGTTTCAGAAAGTGTCAGAGAATGTCAGAGAGTGTCTGAGAATGTCAGAGAGTGTCAGAGTATTTCAGAGAGTTTCACAGAGTTTCAGAGAGTGTCAGAGATTTTCAGAGAGTATCAGAGAGTGCGAGAAAGTTTCAGAGAGTGTCACAGAGTGTCGGAGATTTTCAGAGAGATTCAGAGAGGGTCCGAGAGATTCAGAAAGTGTCAGATAGTGTCAGAGAGTTTCAGAGATCTTCAGAAAGTGTCTGAGAGTGTCTGAGAGTGCCAGAGATTGTCAGAGTTTCAGAGAGTGTCAGATACTGTCAGAGAGTTTCAGAGAGTTTCAGAGAGTTTCAGAGAGTGTCAGAGAGTTTCAGAGAGCTTCAGAGAGTTTCAGAGAGTGTCAGAAAGTTTCAGAGTGTTTCAGAGGGTTTCAGAGAGCGTCAGAGAGTTTCAGAGAGTTTCAGAGAGTGTCAGAGAGTTTCAGAGACCTTCTGAGAATGTCAGAGAGTTCCAGAGGGTTTCTGAGAGTTTCTGAGTGTGTCGGAGTGTGTCTGAGAGAGTCAGAGAGTATCTGAGAGTGTCACAGAGTGTCAGAGAGTGTCAGAGATTTTCAGAGAGTTTCAGAGATGTTCCGAGAGTGTCAGAGAGTGTCAGAAAGTTTCAGAGAGAGTCAGAGAGTGTCAGGGAGTTTCAGAGAGAGTCAGAGAGTGTCAGGGAGTTTCAGAGAGTTTCAGAGAGTGCCACAGAGTGTCAGAGCTTTTCAGAGAGATTCAGAGAGTGTCAGAGTGTGTCACAGAGTGTCATAGAGTTGCAGAGTGTGTCAGAGAGTGTCCGAGAGTTTCAGAAAGAGTCAGATAGTGTCAGAGAGTTTCAGAAAGTGTCAGAGAGTGTCAGAGAGTGTCTGAGAGTGTCAGAGAGTGTCAGAGTCTTTCAGAGAGTGTCACAGAGTTTCAGAGAGTGTCAGAGATTTTCAGAGAGTGCCAGAGATCTTCAGAGAGTGTCAGAGAGTGCCAGAAAGTTTCAGAGAGTGTCACAGAGTGTCGGAGAGTTTCAGAGAGACTCAGAGAGTGTCCGAGAGATTCAGAAAGTGTCAGATAGTGTCAGAGAGTTTCAGAAAGTGTCACAGAGTGTCAGAGAGTGTCAGAGAGGTTCAGAGAGTGTCAGAGAGTTTCAGAGAATTTCAAAGAGTGTCAGAGAGTGTCAGATAGTCTCAGATAGTGTCGGAGAGTGTCAGAGAGTGTCTGAGAGTGTCTGAGAGTTTCAGAGAGTGTCAGAGAGTGTCAGAGAGTTTCAGTGAGCTTATGAGAGTTTCTGAGAGTGTCAGAGAGTTACAAAGAGTTTCAGAGAGTTTCAGAGAGTGTCAGAAAGTTTCAGAGAGTGTCCGAGAGTTTCACAGAGTTTCAGAGGGTGTCACAGAGTGTCAGAGAGTTTCAGAAAGCTTCAGAGAGTTTCAGGGAGTGTCAGAGAGTGTCAGAGAGTTTCAGAGAGTTTCAGAGAGAGTCAGACTGTGTCTGAGAGTGTCAAAGAGTGTCATAGTGTTTCAGAGAGTGTCAGAGAGTGTCAGAGGGTTTCAGAGAGTGTCAGAGAGTTTCAGAGAATTTCTGAGAGTGTCAGAGAGTGCCTGAGAGTTTCTGACAGTTTCTGAGTGTGCCGGAGAGTGTCAGAGAGTGTCAGAGTGTTTCAGAGAGTGTCACAGAGTTTCAGAGAGTGTCAGAGATTTTCAGAGAGTTTCAGAGATCTTCAGAGAGTGTCTGTGAGTGCCAAAGAGTGTCAGTGAGTGTCAGAGAGTTTCAGAGAGTGTCAGAAATTTTCAGAGAGTTTCAGAGATCTTCAGAGAGTGTCAGAGAGTGCCAGAATGTTTCAGAGAGTGTCACAGAGTGTCTATGAGTTTCAGAGAGATTCAGAGAGTGTCCGAGAGATTCAGAAAGTGTCAGATAGTGTCAGAGAGTTTCAGAGATCTTCAGAGAGTGCCTGAGAGTGTCTGAGAGTGCCAGAGATTGCCAGAGAGTTTCAGAGAGTGTCAGAGAGTGTCAGAGAGTTTCAGAGAGTTTCAGAGAGTTTCAGAGAGTTTCAGAGAGCTTCAGAGAGTTTCAGAGAGTGTCAGAAAGTTTCAGAGTGTTTCAGAGAGTTTCAGATAGTGTCAGAGAGTTTCAGAGAGAGTCAGTGAGTGTCAGCGAGTGTCAAAGAGTGTCACAGAGTTTCAGAGAGTGTCAGAGAGATTCAGAGAGTGTCAGAGAGTTTCAGAGACTTTCTGAAAGTGTGAGAGAGTTCCAGAGGGTTTCTGAGAGTTTCTGAGTGTGTCAGAGTGTGTTTGAGAGAGTCAGAGTGTATCTGAGAGTGTCAGAGAGTGTCAGAGATTTTCAGAGAGTTTCAGAGATATTCAGAGAGTGTCAGAGAGTGTCAGAAAGTTTCAGAGAGAGTCAGAGAGTGTCAGGGAGTTTCAGAGAGTTTCAGAGAGTGTCACAGAGTGTCAGAGCTTTTCAGAGAGATTCAGAGAGTGTCAGAGAGTGTCACAGAGTGTCTTCGAGTTGCAGAGTGTGTCAGAGAGTGTCAGAGAGTTTCAGAAAGAGTCAGATAGTGTCAGAGAGTTTCAGAATGTGTCAGAGAGTGTCAGAGAGTCTCTGTGAGTGTCAGAGAGTGTCAGAGTCTTTCAGAGAGTGTCACAGAGTTTCAGAGAGTGTCAGAGACTTTCAGAGAGTGCCAGATAACTTCAGAGAGTGTCAGAGAGTGACAGAAAGTTTCAGAGTGTCACAGAGTGTCAGAGAGTTTCAGAGAGATTCAGAGAGTGTCCGAGAGATTCAGAAAGTGTCAGATAGTGTCAGAGAGTTTCAGAAAGTGTCACAGAGTGTCAGAGAGTGTCTGAGAGTGTCAGAGAGTGTCAGAGAGTTTCAGAGAATGTCAGAGAGTGTCAGAGAGTTTCAGAGAATTTCAGAGAGTGTCAGAGAGTTTCAGAGAGTCTCAGATAGTGTCGGAGAGTGTCAGAGAGTCTCTGTGAGTGTCTGAGAGTTTCAGAGAGTGTCAGAGAGTGTCAGAGAGTTTCAGTGAGCTTCTGAGAGTTTCTGAGAGTTTCAGAGAGTTACAAAGAGTTTCAGAGAGTTTCAGAGAGTGTCAGAAAGTTTCAGAGAGTGTCCGAGAGTTTCACAGAGTTTCAGAGGGTGTCACAGAGTGTCAGAGAGTTTCAGAAAGCTTCAGAGAATGTCAGGGAGTGTCAGAGAG
This sequence comes from Heterodontus francisci, assembly GCF_036365525.1. Classification (NCBI taxonomy): domain Eukaryota; kingdom Metazoa; phylum Chordata; class Chondrichthyes; order Heterodontiformes; family Heterodontidae; genus Heterodontus; species Heterodontus francisci. The sequence goes on along the minus strand of NC_090395.1, from coordinate 9,162,550 downwards.
TGTCAGAGAGTTTCAGAGAGTTTCAGAGAGAGTCCGACTGTGTCTGAGAGTGTCAAAGTGTGTCAAAGAGTTTCAGAGAGTGTCAGAGAGTGTCAGAGGGTTTCAGAGAGTGTCAGAGAGTTTCAGAGAATTTCTGAGAGTGTCAGAGAGTGCCTGAGAGTTTCTGACAGTTTCTGAGTGTGCCGGAGAGTGTCAGAGAGTGTCAGAGTGTTTCAGAGAGTGTCACAGAGTTTCAGAGAGTGTCAGAGATTTTCAGAGAGTTTCAGAGATCTTCAGAGAGTGTCTGAGAGTGTCTGAGAGTGCCAGAGATTGTCAGAGAGTTTCAGAGATTGTCAGAGAGTTTCAGAGAGTTTCAGAGAGCTTCAGAGAGTTTCAGAGAGTGTCAGAAAGTTTCAGAGTTTTTCAGAGAGTTTCAGAGAGTGTCCGAGAGTTTCAGAGAGAGTCAGTGAGTGTCAGCGAGTGTCAAAGAGTGTCACAGAGTTTCAGAGAGTGTCAGAGAGCGTCAGAGAGTGTCAGAGAGTTTCAGGGAGTGTCTGAGAGTGTCAGAGAGTTTCAGAGAGTTTCAGAGAGAGTCCGACTGTGTCTGAGAGTGTCAAAGTGTGTCAAAGAGTTTCAGAGAGTGTCAGAGAGTGTCAGAGGGTTTCAGAGAGTGTCAGAGAGTTTCAGAGAATTTCTGAGAGTGTCAGAGAGTGCCTGAGAGTTTCTGACAGTTTCTGAGTGTGCCGGAGAGTGTCAGAGAGTGTCGGAGTGTTTCAGAGAGTGTCACAGAGTTTCAGAGAGTGTCAGAGATTTTCAGAGAGTTTCAGAGATCTTCAGAGATCTTCAGAGAGTGTCTGAGAGTGTCTGAGAGTGCCAGAGATTGTCAGAGAGTTTCAGAGAGTGTCAGAGAGTTTGAGAGAGTTTCAGAGAGTTTCAGAGAGTTTCAGAGAGCTTCAGAGAGTTTCAGAGAGTGTCAGAAAGTTTCAGAGTGTTTCAGAGAGTTTCAGAGAGTGTCAGAGAGTTTCAGAGAGAGTCAGTGAGTGTCAGCGAGTGTCAAAGAGTGTCACAGAGTTTCAGAGAGTGTCAGAGAGCGTCAGAGAGTGTCAGAGAGTTTCAGAGAGTGTCAGAGAGTTTTAGAGAGTGTCACAGAGTGTCAGAGCTTTTCAGAGAGATTCAGAGAGTGTCAGAGAGTGTCACAGAGTTTCATAGAGTTGCAGAGTGTGTCAGAGAGTGTCCGAGAGTTTCAGAAAAAATCAGATAGTGTCAGAGAGTTTCAGAAAGTGTCAGAGAGTGTCAGAGTGTGTCTGTGAGTGTCAGAGAGTGTCAGAGTCTTTCAGAGAGTGTCACAGAGTTTCAGAGAGTGTCAGAGATTTTCAGAGAGTGCCAGAGATCTTCAGAGAGTCTCAGATAGTGTCGGACAGTGTCAGAGAGTGTGTGAGAGTGTCTGAGACTTTCAGAGAGTGTCAGAGAGTGTCAGAGAGTTTCAGTGAGCTTCTGAGAGTTTCTGAGAGTTTCAGAGAGTTACAAAGAGTTTCAGAGAGTTTCAGAGAGTGTCAGAAAGTTTCAGAGAGTGTCCGAGAGTTTCACAGAGTTTCAGAGGGTGTCACAGAGTGTCAGAGAGTTTCAGAAAGCTTCAGAGAGTGTCAGGGAGTGTCAGAGAGTGTCAGAGAGTTTCAGAGAGTTTCAGAGAGAGTCAGACTGTGTCTGAGAGTGTCAAATAGTGTCAAAGAGTTTCAGAGAGTGTCAGAGAGTGTCAGAGGGTTTCAGAGAGTGTCAGAGAGTTTCAGAGAATTTCTGAGAGTGTCAGAGAGTTTCAGAGTGTATCAGAGTGTTTCAAAGAGTGTCACAGAGTTTCAGAGAGTGTCAGAGATTTTCAGAGAGTTTCAGAGATCTTCAGAGAGTGTCAGAGAGTGCCAGAAAGTTTCAGAGAGTGTCACAGAGTGTCGGAGAGTTTCAGAGAGATTCAGAGAGTGTCCGAGAGATTCAGAAAGTGTCAGATAGTGTCAGAGAGTTTCAGAAAGTGTCACAGAGTGTCAGAGAGTGTCTGAGAGTGTCAGAGAGTTTCAGAGAGTGTCGGAGAGTGTCAGAGAGTTTCAGAGAATTTCAGAGAGTTTCAGAGAGTTTCGGAGAGTCTCCGATAGTGTCGGAGAGTGTCAGAGAGTGTCTGAGAGGGTCTGAGAGTTTCAGAGAGTGTCAGAGAGTGTCAGAGAGTTTCAGTGAGCTTCTGAGGGTTTCTGAGAGTTTCAGAGAGTTACAAAGAATTTCAGAGAGTTTCAAAGAGTGTCAGAAAGTTTCAGGGAGTGTCCGAGAGTTTCACAGAGTTTCAGAGGGTGTCACAGAGTGTCAGAGAGTTTAAGAAAGCTTCAGAGAGTGTCAGGGAGTGTCAGAGAGTGTCAGAGAGTTTCAGAGAGTTTCAGAGAGAGTCAGACTGTGTCTGAGAGTGTCAAAGTGTGTCAAAGAGTTTCAGAGAGTGTCAGAGAGTGTCAGAGGGTTTCAGAGAGTGTCAGAGAGTTTCAGAGAATTTCTGAGAGTGTCAGAGGGTTTCAGAAACTTTCTGAGAATGTCAGAGAGTTCCAGAGGGTTTCTGAGTGTTTCTGAGTGTGTCGGAGTGTGTCTGAGAGAGTCAGAGAGTATCTGAGAGTGTCACAGAGTGTCAGAGAGTGTCAGAGATTTTCAGAGAGTTTCAGAGATGTTCCGAGAGTGTCAGAGAGTGTCAGAAAGTTTCAGAGAGAGTCAGAGAGTGTCAGGGAGTTTCAGTGAGTTTCAGAGAGTGCCACAGAGTGTCAGAGCTTTTCAGAGAGATTCAGAGAGTGTCAGAGTGTGTCACAGAGTGTCATGGAGTTGCAGAGTGTGTCAGAGAGTGTCCGAGAGTTTCAGAAAGAGTCAGATAGTGTCAGAGAGTTTCAGAAAGTGTCAGAGAGTGTCAGAGAGTGTCTGAGAGTGTCAGAGAGTGTCAGAGTCTTTCAGAGAGTGTCACAGAGTTTCAGAGAGTGTCAGAGATTTTCAGAGAGTGCCAGAGATCTTCAGAGAGTCTCAGAGAGTGCCAGAAAGTTTCAGAGAGTGTCACAGAGTGTCGGAGAGTTTCAGAGAGATTCAGAGAGTGTCCAAGAGATTCAGAAAGTGTCAGATAGTGTCAGAGAGTTTCAGAAAGTGTCACAGAGTGTCAGAGAGTGTCAGAGAGGTTCAGAGAGTGTCAGAGAGTTTCAGAGAATTTCAGAGAGTGTCAGAGAGTTTCAGAGAGTCTCAGATAGTGTCGGAGAGTGTCAGAGAGTCTCTGAGAGTGTCTGAGAGTTTCAGAGAGTGTCAGAGAGTGTCAGAGAGTGTCAGAGAGTTTCAGTGAGCTTCTGAGAGTTTCTGAGAGTTTCAGAGAGTTGCAAAGAGTTTCAGAGAGTTTCAGAGAGTGTCAGAAAGTTTCAGAGAGTGTCCGAGAGTTTCACAGAGTTTCAGAGGGTGTCACAGAGTGTCAGAGAGTTTCAGAAAGCTTCAGAGAGTGTCAGGGGTGTCAGAGAGTGTCAGAGAGTTTCAGAGAGTTTCAGAGAGAGTCCGACTGTGTCTGAGAGTGTCAAAGTGTGTCAAAGAGTTTCAGAGAGTGTCAGAGAGTGTCAGAGGGTTTCAGAGAGTGTCAGAGAGTTTCAGAGAATTTCTGAGAGTGTCAGAGAGTGCCTGAGAGTTTCTGACAGTTTCTGAGTGTGCCGGAGAGTGTCAGAGAGTGTCAGAGTGTTTCAGAGAGTGTCACAGAGTTTCAGAGAGTGTCAGATAGTGTCGGAGAGTGTCAGAGAGTCTCTGAGAGTGTCTGAGAGTTTCAGAGAGTGTCACAGAGTTTCAGAGAGTGTCAGATAGTGTCGGAGAGTGTCAGAGAGTCTCTGAGAGTGTCTGAGAGTTTCAGAGAGTGTCAGAGAGTGTCAGAGAGTTTCAGTGAGCTTCTGAGAGTTTCTGAGAGTTTCAGAGAGTTTCAGAGAGAGTCCGACTGTGTCTGAGAGTGTCAAAGTGTGTCAAAGAGTTTCAGAGAGTGCCTGAGAGTTTCTGACAGTTTCTGAGTGTGCCGGAGAGTGTCAGAGAGTGTCAGAGTGTTTCAGAGAGTGTCACAGAGTTTCAGAGAGTGTCAGATAGTGTCGGAGAGTGTCAGAGAGTCTCTGAGAGTGTCTGAGAGTTTCAGAGAGTGTCAGAGAGTGTCAGAGAGTTTCAGTGAGCTTCTGAGAGTTTCTGAGAGTTTCAGAGAGTTTCAGAGAGTGTCAGAGGGTTTCAGAGAGTGTCAGAGAGTTTCAGAGAATTTCTGAGAGTGTCAGAGAGTGCCTGAGAGTTTCTGACAGTTTCTGAGTGTGCCGGAGAGTGTCAGAGAGTGTCAGAGTGTTTCAGAGTGTGTCCGAGAGATTCAGAAAGTGTCACAGAGTGTCAGAGAGTGTCTGAGAGTGTCAGAGAGTGTCAGAGAGTTTCAGAGAATATCAGAGAGTGTCAGAGAGTTTCAGAGAATTTCAGAGAGTGTCAGAGAGTTTCAGAGAGTCTCAGATAGTGTCGGAGAGTGTCAGAGAGTTTCAGTGAGCTTCTGAGAGTTTCTGAGAGTTTCAGAGAGTTACAAAGAGTTTCAGAGAGTGTCAGAAAGTTTCAGAGAGTGTCCGAGAGTTTCACAGAGTTTCAGAGGGTGTCACAGATTGTCAGAGAGTTTCAGAAAGCTTCAGAGAATGTCAGGGAGTGTCAGAGAGTGTCAGAGAGTTTCAGAGAGTTTCAGAGAGAGTCCGACTGTGTCTGAGAGTGTCAAAGTGTGTCAAAGAGTTTCAGAGAGTGTCAGAGAGTGTCAGAGGGTTTCAGAGAGTGTCAGAGAGTTTCAGAGAATTTCTGAGAGTGTCAGAGAGTGCCTGAGAGTTTCTGACAGTTTCTGAGTGTGCCGGAGAGTGTCAGAGAGTGTCAGAGTGTTTCAGAGAGTGTCACAGAGTTTCAGAGAGTGTCAGAGATTTTCAGAGAGTTTCAGAGATCTTCAGAGAGTGTCTGAGAGTGTCTCAGAGTGCCAGAGATTGTCAGAGAGTTTCAGAGAGTGTCAGAGAGTGTCAGAGAGTTTCAGAGAGTTTCGGAGAGTTTCAGAGAGCTTCAGAGAGTTTCAGAGAGTGTCAGAAAGTTTCAGAGTGTTTCAGAGAGTGTCAGAGAGTTTCAGAGAGAGTCAGTGAGTGTCAGCGAGTGTCAAAGAGTGTCACAGAGTTTCAGACAGTGTCAGAGAGCGTCAGAGAGTGTCAGAGTGTTTCAGAGAGTGTCAGAGATTTTCAGAGAGTGTCACAGAGTGTCAGAGCTTTTCAGAGAGATTCAGAGAGTGTCAGACAGTGTCACAGAGTGTCATAGAGTTGCAGAGTGTGTCAGAGAGTGTCCGAGAGTTTCAGAAAAAGTCAGATAGCGTCAGAGAGTTTCAGAAAGTGTCAGAGAGTGTCAGAGAGTGTCTGTGAGTGTCAGAGAGTGTCAGAGTCTTTCAGAGAGTGTCACAGAGTTTCAGAGAGTGTCAGAGATTTTCAGAGAGTGCCAGAGATCTTCAGAGAGTGTCAGAGAGTGCCAGAAAGTTTCAGAGAGTGTCACAGAGTGTCGGAGAGTTTCAGAGAGATTCAGGGAGTGTCTGAGAGATTCAGAAAGTGTCAGATAGTGTCAGAGAGTTTCAGAAAGTGTCACTGAGTGTCAGAGAGTGTCTGAGAGTGTCAGAGAGTGTCAGAGAGTTTCAGAGTGTGTCAGAGAGTGTCAGAGAGCTTCAGAGAATTTCAGAGAGTGTCAGAGAGTTTCAGAGAGTCTCAGATAGTGTCGGAGAGTGTCAGAGAGTGTCTGAGAGTGTCTGAGAGTTTCAGAGAGTGTCAGAGAGTGTCAGAGAGTTTCATAAAGTGTCACAGAGTGTCAGAGAGTGTCAGAGAGGTTCAGAGAGTGTCAGAGAGTTTCAGAGAATTTCAGAGAGTGTCAGAGAGTTTCAGATAGTCTCAGATAGTGTCGTAGAGTGTCAGAGAGTCTCTGAGAGTGTCAGAGAGTGCCAGAACGTTTCAGAGAGTGTCACAGAGTGTCGGAGAGTTTCAGAGAGATTCAGAGAGTGTCCAAGAGATTCAGAAAGTGTCAGATAGTGTCAGAGAGATTCAGAAAGTGTCACAGAGTGTCAGAGAGTGTCAGAGAGGTTCAGAGAGTGTCAGAGAGTTTCAGAGAATTTCAGAGAGTGTCAGAGAGTTTCAGAGAGTCTCAGATAGTGTCGGAGAGTGTCAGAGAGTCTCTGAGAGTGTCTGAGAGTTTCAGAGAGTGTCAGAGAGTGTCAGAGAGTGTCAGAGAGTTTCAGTGAGCTTCTGAGAGTTTCTGAGAGTTTCAGAGAGTTACAAAGAGTTTCAGAGAGTTTCAGAGAGTGTCAGAAAGTTTCAGAGAGTGTCCGAGAGTTTCACAGAGTTTCAGAGGGTGTCACAGAGTGTCAGAGAGTTTCAGAAAGCTTCAGAGAGTGTCAGGGAGTGTCAGAGAGTGTCAGAGAGTTTCAGAGAGTTTCAGAGAGAGTCCGACTGTGTCTGAGAGTGTCAAAGTGTGTCAAAGAGTTTCAGAGAGTGTCAGAGAGTGTCAGAGGGTTTCAGAGAGTGTCAGAGAGTTTCAGAGAATTTCTGAGAGTGTCAGAGAGTGCCTGAGAGTTTCTGACAGTTTCTGAGTGTGCCGGAGAGTGTCAGAGAGTGTCAGAGTGTTTCAGAGAGTGTCACAGAGTTTCAGAGAGTGTCAGATAGTGTCGGAGAGTGTCAGAGAGTCTCTGAGAGTGTCTGAGAGTTTCAGAGAGTGTCACAGAGTTTCAGAGAGTGTCAGATAGTGTCGGAGAGTGTCAGAGAGTCTCTGAGAGTGTCTGAGAGTTTCAGAGAGTGTCAGAGAGTGTCAGAGAGTTTCAGTGAGCTTCTGAGAGTTTCTGAGAGTTTCAGAGAGTTTCAGAGAGAGTCCGACTGTGTCTGAGAGTGTCAAAGTGTGTCAAAGAGTTTCAGAGAGTGCCTGAGAGTTTCTGACAGTTTCTGAGTGTGCCGGAGAGTGTCAGAGAGTGTCAGAGTGTTTCAGAGAGTGTCACAGAGTTTCAGAGAGTGTCAGATAATGTCGGAGAGTGTCAGAGAGTCTCTGAGAGTGTCTGAGAGTTTCAGAGAGTGTCAGAGAGTGTCAGAGAGTTTCAGTGAGCTTCTGAGAGTTTCTGAGAGTTTCAGAGAGTTTCAGAGAGTGTCAGAGGGTTTCAGAGAGTGTCAGAGAGTTTCAGAGAATTTCTGAGAGTGTCAGAGAGTGCCTGAGAGTTTCTGACAGTTTCTGAGTGTGCCGGAGAGTGTCAGAGAGTGTCAGAGTGTTTCAGAGTGTGTCCGAGAGATTCAGAAAGTGTCACAGAGTGTCAGAGAGTGTCTGAGAGTGTCAGAGAGTGTCAGAGAGTTTCAGAGAATGTCAGAGAGTGTCAGAGAGTTTCAGAGAATTTCAGAGAGTGTCAGAGAGTTTCAGAGAGTCTCAGATAGTGTCGGAGAGTGTCAGAGAGTCTCTGAGAGTGTCTGAGAGTTTCAGAGAGTGTCAGAGAGTGTCAGAGAGTTTCAGTGAGCTTCTGAGAGTTTCTGAGAGTTTCAGAGAGTTACAAAGAGTTTCAGAGAGTTTCAGAGAGTGTCAGAAAGTTTCAGAGAGTGTCCGAGAGTTTCACAGAGTTTCAGAGGGTGTCACAGAGTGTCAGAGAGTTTCAGAAAGCTTCAGAGAATGTCAGGGAGTGTCAGAGAGTGTCAGAGAGTTTCAGAGAGTTTCAGAGAGAGTCCGACTGTGTCTGAGAGTGTCAAAGTGTGTCAAAGAGTTTCAGAGAGTGTCAGAGAGTGTCAGAGGTTTTCAGAGAGTGTCAGAGAGTTTCAGAGAATTTCTGAGAGTGTCAGAGAGTGCCTGAGAGTTTCTGACAGTTTCTGAGTGTGCCGGAGAGTGTCAGAGAGTGTCAGAGTGTTTCAGAGAGTGTCACAGAGTTTCAGAGAGTGTCAGAGATTTTCAGAGAGTTTCAGAGATCTTCAGAGAGTGTCTGAGAGTGTCTCAGAGTGCCAGAGATTGTCAGAGAGTTTCAGAGAGTGTCACAGAGTTTCAGAGAGTGTCAGAGATTTTCAGAGAGTTTCAGAGATCTTCAGAGAGTGTCTGAGAGTGTCTCAGAGTGCCAGAGATTGTCAGAGAGTTTCAGAGAGTGTCAGAGAGTGTCAGAGAGTTTCAGAGAGTTTCGGAGAGTTTCAGAGAGCTTCAGAGAGTTTCAGAGAGTGTCAGAAAGTTTCAGAGTGTTTCAGAGAGTGTCAGAGAGTTTCAGAGAGAGTCAGTGAGTGTCAGCGAGTGTCAAAGAGTGTCACAGAGTTTCAGACAGTGTCAGAGAGCGTCAGAGAGTGTCAGAGTGTTTCAGAGAGTGTCAGAGATTTTCAGAGAGTGTCACAGAGTGTCAGAGCTTTTCAGAGAGATTCAGAGAGTGTCAGACAGTGTCACAGAGTGTCATAGAGTTGCAGAGTGTGTCAGAGAGTGTCCGAGAGTTTCAGAAAAAGTCAGATAGCGTCAGAGAGTTTCAGAAAGTGTCAGAGAGTGTCAGAGAGTGTCTGTGAGTGTCAGAGAGTGTCAGAGTCTTTCAGAGAGTGTCACAGAGTTTCAGAGAGTGTCAGAGATTTTCAGAGAGTGCCAGAGATCTTCAGAGAGTGTCAGAGAGTGCCAGAAAGTTTCAGAGAGTGTCACAGAGTGTCGGAGAGTTTCAGAGAGATTCAGAGAGTGTCTGAGAGATTCAGAAAGTGTCAGATAGTGTCAGAGAGTTTCAGAAAGTGTCACTGAGTGTCAGAGAGTGTCTGAGAGTGTCAGAGAGTGTCAGAGAGTTTCAGAGTGTGTCAGAGAGTGTCAGAGAGCTTCAGAGAATTTCAGAGAGTGTCAGAGAGTTTCAGAGAGTCTCAGATAGTGTCGGAGAGTGTCAGAGAGTGTCTGAGAGTGTCTGAGAGTTTCAGAGAGTGTCAGAGAGTGTCAGAGAGTTTCAGAAAGTGTCACAGAGTGTCAGAGAGTGTCAGAGAGGTTCAGAGAGTGTCAGAGAGTTTCAGAGAATTTCAGAGAGTGTCAGAGAGTTTCAGATAGTCTCAGATAGTGTCGTAGAGTGTCAGAGAGTCTCTGAGAGTGTCAGAGAGTGCCAGAACGTTTCAGAGAGTGTCACAGAGTGTCGGAGAGTTTCAGAGAGATTCAGAGAGTGTCCAAGAGATTCAGAAAGTGTCAGATAGTGTCAGAGAGTTTCAGAAAGTGTCACAGAGTGTCAGAGAGTGTCAGAGAGGTTCAGAGAGTGTCAGAGAGTTTCAGAGAATTTCAGAGAGTGTCAGAGAGTTTCAGAGAGTCTCAGATAGTGTCGGAGAGTGTCAGAGAGTCTCTGAGAGTGTCTGAGAGTTTCAGAGAGTGTCAGAGAGTGTCAGAGAGTGTCAGAGAGTTTCAGTGAGCTTCTGAGAGTTTCTGAGAGTTTCAGAGAGTTACAAAGAGTTTCAGAGAGTTTCAGAGAGTGTCAGAAAGTTTCAGAGAGTGTCCGAGAGTTTCACAGAGTTTCAGAGGGTGTCACAGAGTGTCAGAGAGTTTCAGAAAGCTTCAGAGAGTGTCAGGGAGTGTCAGAGAGTGTCAGAGAGTTTCAGAGAGTTTCAGAGAGAGTCCGACTGTGTCTGAGAGTGTCAAAGTGTGTCAAAGAGTTTCAGAGAGTGTCAGAGAGTGTCAGAGGGTTTCAGAGAGTGTCAGAGAGTTTCAGAGAATTTCTGAGAGTGTCAGAGAGTGCCTGAGAGTTTCTGACAGTTTCTGAGTGTGCCGGAGAGTGTCAGAGAGTGTCAGAGTGTTTCAGAGAGTGTCACAGAGTTTCAGAGAGTGTCAGATAGTGTCGGAGAGTGTCAGAGAGTCTCTGAGAGTGTCTGAGAGTTTCAGAGAGTGTCACAGAGTTTCAGAGAGTGTCAGATAGTGTCGGAGAGTGTCAGAGAGTCTCTGAGAGTGTCTGAGAGTTTCAGAGAGTGTCAGAGAGTGTCAGAGAGTTTCAGTGAGCTTCTGAGAGTTTCTGAGAGTTTCAGAGAGTTTCAGAGAGAGTCCGACTGTGTCTGAGAGTGTCAAAGTGTGTCAAAGAGTTTCAGAGAGTGCCTGAGAGTTTCTGACAGTTTCTGAGTGTGCCGGAGAGTGTCAGAGAGTGTCAGAGTGTTTCAGAGAGTGTCACAGAGTTTCAGAGAGTGTCAGATAATGTCGGAGAGTGTCAGAGAGTCTCTGAGAGTGTCTGAGAGTTTCAGAGAGTGTCAGAGAGTGTCAGAGAGTTTCAGTGAGCTTCTGAGAGTTTCTGAGAGTTTCAGAGAGTTTCAGAGAGTGTCAGAGGGTTTCAGAGAGTGTCAGAGAGTTTCAGAGAATTTCTGAGAGTGTCAGAGAGTGCCTGAGAGTTTCTGACAGTTTCTGAGTGTGCCGGAGAGTGTCAGAGAGTGTCAGAGTGTTTCAGAGTGTGTCCGAGAGATTCAGAAAGTGTCACAGAGTGTCAGAGAGTGTCTGAGAGTGTCAGAGAGTGTCAGAGAGTTTCAGAGAATGTCAGAGAGTGTCAGAGAGTTTCAGAGAATTTCAGAGAGTGTCAGAGAGTTTCAGAGAGTCTCAGATAGTGTCGGAGAGTGTCAGAGAGTCTCTGAGAGTGTCTGAGAGTTTCAGAGAGTGTCAGAGAGTGTCAGAGAGTTTCAGTGAGCTTCTGAGAGTTTCTGAGAGTTTCAGAGAGTTACAAAGAGTTTCAGAGAGTTTCAGAGAGTGTCAGAAAGTTTCAGAGAGTGTCCGAGAGTTTCACAGAGTTTCAGAGGGTGTCACAGAGTGTCAGAGAGTTTCAGAAAGCTTCAGAGAATGTCAGGGAGTGTCAGAGAGTGTCAGAGAGTTTCAGAGAGTTTCAGAGAGAGTCCGACTGTGTCTGAGAGTGTCAAAGTGTGTCAAAGAGTTTCAGAGAGTGTCAGAGAGTGTCAGAGGTTTTCAGAGAGTGTCAGAGAGTTTCAGAGAATTTCTGAGAGTGTCAGAGAGTGCCTGAGAGTTTCTGACAGTTTCTGAGTGTGCCGGAGAGTGTCAGAGAGTGTCAGAGTGTTTCAGAGAGTGTCACAGAGTTTCAGAGAGTGTCAGAGATTTTCAGAGAGTTTCAGAGATCTTCAGAGAGTGTCTGAGAGTGTCTCAGAGTGCCAGAGATTGTCAGAGAGTTTCAGAGAGTGTCAGAGAGTGTCAGAGAGTTTCAGAGAGTTTCGGAGAGTTTCAGAGAGCTTCAGAGAGTTTCAGAGAGTGTCAGAAAGTTTCAGAGTGTTTCAGAGAGTTTCAGAGAGTGTCAGAGAGTTTCAGAGGGAGTCAGTGAGTGTCAGCGAGTGTCAAAGAGTGTCACAGAGTTTCAGACAGTGTCAGAGAGCGTCAGAGAGTGTCAGAGTGTTTCAGAGAGTGTCAGAGATTTTCAGAGAGTGTCACAGAGTGTCAGAGCTTTTCAGAGAGATTCAGAGAGTGTCAGACAGTGTCACAGAGTGTCATAGAGTTGCAGAGTGTGTCAGAGAGTGTCCGAGAGTTTCAGAAAAAGTCAGATAGCGTCAGAGAGTTTCAGAAAGTGTCAGAGAGTGTCAGAGAGTGTCTGTGAGTGTCAGAGAGTGTCAGAGTCTTTCAGAGAGTGTCACAGAGTTTCAGAGAGTGTCAGAGATTTTCAGAGAGTGCCAGAGATCTTCAGAGAGTGTCAGAGAGTGCCAGAAAGTTTCAGAGAGTGTCACAGAGTTTCGGAGAGTTTCAGAGAGATTCAGAGAGTGTCTGAGAGATTCAGAAAGTGTCAGATAGTGTCAGAGAGTTTCAGAAAGTGTCACTGAGTGTCAGAGAGTGTCTGAGAGTGTCAGAGAGTGTCAGAGAGTTTCAGAGTGTGTCAGAGAGTGTCAGAGAGCTTCAGAGAATTTCAGAGAGTGTCAGAGAGTTTCAGAGAGTATCAGATAGTGTCGGAGAGTGTCAGAGAGTGTCTGAGAGTGTCAGAGAGTTTCAGAAAGTGTCACAGAGTGTCAGAGAGTGTCAGATAGTCTCAGATAGTGTCGGAGAGTGTCAGAGAGTGTCTGAGAGTTTCAGAGAGTGTCAGAGAGTGTCAGAGAGTTTCAGTGAGCTTCTGAGAGTGTCAGGGAGTGTCAGAGAGTGTCAGAGAGTTTCAGAGAGTTTCAGAGAGAGTCCGACTGTGTCTGAGAGTGTCAAAGTGTGTCAAAGAGTTTCAGAGAGTGTCAGAGAGTGTCAGAGAGTTTCAGAGAGTTTCAGAGAGTGTCAGAAAGTTTCAGAGAGTGTCCGAGAGTTTCACAGAGTTTCAGAGGGTGTCACAGAGTGTCAGAGAGTTTCAGAAAGCTTCAGAGAGTGTCAGGGAGTGTCAGAGAGTGTCAGAGAGTTTCAGAGAGTTTCAGAGAGAGTCCGACTGTGTCTGAGAGTGTCAAAGTGTGTCAAAGAGTTTCAGAGAGTGTCAGAGAGTGTCAGAGGGTTTCAGAGAGTGTCAGAGAGTTTCAGAGAATTTCTGAGAGTGTCAGAGAGTGCCTGAGAGTTTCTGACAGTTTCTGAGTGTGCCGGAGAGTGTCAGAGAGTGTCAGAGTGTTTCAGAGAGTGTCACAGAGTTTCAGAGAGTGTCAGATAGTGTCGGAGAGTGTCAGAGAGTCTCTGAGAGTGTCTGAGAGTTTCAGAGAGTGTCACAGAGTTTCAGAGAGTGTCAGATAGTGTCAGAGAGTGTCAGAGAGTCTCTGAGAGTGTCTGAGAGTTTCAGAGAGTGTCAGAGAGTGTCAGAGAGTTTCAGTGAGCTTCTGAGAGTTTCTGAGAGTTTCAGAGAGTTTCAGAGAGAGTCCGACTGTGTCTGAGAGTGTCAAAGTGTGTCAAAGAGTTTCAGAGAGTGCCTGAGAGTTTCTGACAGTTTCTGATTGTGCCGGAGAGTGTCAGAGAGTGTCAGAGTGTTTCAGAGAGTGTCACAGAGTTTCAGAGAGTGTCAGATAATGTCGGAGAGTGTCAGAGACTCTCTGAGAGTGTCTGAGAGTTTCAGAGAGTGTCAGAGAGTGTCAGAGAGTTTCAGTGAGCTTCTGAGAGTTTCTGAGAGTTTCAGAGAGTTTCAGAGAGTGTCAGAGGGTTTCAGAGAGTGTCAGAGAGTTTCAGAGAATTCCTGAGAGTGTCAGAGAGTGCCTGAGAGTTTCTGACAGTTTCTGAGTGTGCCGGAGAGTGTCAGAGAGTGTCAGAGTGTTTCAGAGTGTGTCCGAGAGATTCAGAAAGTGTCACAGAGTGTCAGAGAGTGTCTGAGAGTGTCAGAGAGTGTCAGAGAGTTTCAGAGAATGTCAGAGAGTGTCAGAGAGTTTCAGAGAATTTCAGAGAGTGTCAGAGAGTTTCAGAGAGTCTCAGATAGTGTCGGAGAGTGTCAGAGAGTCTCTGAGAGTGTCTGAGAGTTTCAGAGAGTGTCAGAGAGTGTCAGAGAGTTTCAGTGAGCTTCTGAGAGTTTCTGAGAGTTTCAGAGAGTTACAAAGAGTTTCAGAGAGTTTCAGAGAGTGTCAGAAAGTTTCAGAGAGTGTCCGAGAGTTTCACAGAGTTTCAGAGGGTGTCACAGAGTGTCAGAGAGTTTCAGAAAGCTTCAGAGAATGTCAGGGAGTGTCAGAGAGTGTCAGAGAGTTTCAGAGAGTTTCAGAGAGAGTCCGACTGTGTCTGAGAGTGTCAAAGTGTGTCAAAGAGTTTCAGAGAGTGTCAGAGAGTGTCAGAGGTTTTCAGAGAGTGTCAGAGAGTTTCAGAGAATTTCTGAGAGTGTCAGAGAGTGCCTGAGAGTTTCTGACAGTTTCTGAGTGTGCCGGAGAGTGTCAGAGAGTGTCAGAGTGTTTCAGAGAGTGTCACAGAGTTTCAGAGAGTGTCAGAGATTTTCAGAGAGTTTCAGAGATCTTCAGAGAGTGTCTGAGAGTGTCTCAGAGTGCCAGAGATTGTCAGAGAGTTTCAGAGAGTGTCAGAGATTGTCAGAGAGTTTCAGAGAGTTTCGGAGAGTTTCAGAGAGCTTCAGAGAGTTTCAGAGAGTGTCAGAAAGTTTCAGAGTGTTTCAGAGAGTTTCAGAGAGTGTCAGAGAGTTTCAGAGGGAGTCAGTGAGTGTCAGCGAGTGTCAAAGAGTGTCACAGAGTTTCAGACAGTGTCAGAGAGCGTCAGCGAGTGTCAGAGTGTTTCAGAGAGTGTCAGAGATTTTCAGAGAGTGTCACAGAGTGTCAGAGCTTTTCAGAGAGATTCAGAGAGTGTCAGACAGTGTCACAGAGTGTCATAGAGTTGCAGAGTGTGTCAGAGAGTGTCCGAGAGTTTCAGAAAAAGTCAGATAGCGTCAGAGAGTTTCAGAAAGTGTCAGAGAGTGTCAGAGAGTGTCTGTGAGTGTCAGAGAGTGTCAGAGTCTTTCAGAGAGTGTCACAGAGTTTCAGAGAGTGTCAGAGATTTTCAGAGAGTGCCAGAGATCTTCAGAGAGTGTCAGAGAGTGCCAGAAAGTTTCAGAGAGTGTCACAGAGTGTCGGAGAGTTTCAGAGAGATTCAGAGAGTGTCTGAGAGATTCAGAAAGTGTCAGATAGTGTCAGAGAGTTTCAGAAAGTGTCACTGAGTGTCAGAGAGTGTCTGAGAGTGTCAGAGAGTGTCAGAGAGTTTCAGAGTGTGTCAGAGAGTGTCAGAGAGCTTCAGAGAATTTCAGAGAGTGTCAGAGAGTTTCAGAGAGTCTCAGATAGTGTCGGAGAGTGTCAGAGAGTGTCTGAGAGTGTCTGAGAGTTTCAGAGAGTGTCAGAGAGTGTCAGAGAGTTTCAGAAAGTGTCACAGAGTGTCAGAGAGTGTCAGATAGTCTCAGATAGTGTCGGAGAGTGTCAGAGAGTGTCTGAGAGTTTCAGGGAGTGTCAGAGAGTGTCAGAGAGTTTCAGAGAGTTTCAGAGAGAGTCAGACTGTGTCTGAGAGTGTCAAAGACTGTCAAAGAGTTTCAGAGAGTGTCAGAGAGTGTCAGAGGGTTTAAGAGAGTGTCAGAGTGTTTCAGAGAATTTCTGAGAGTGTCAGAGAGTGCCTGAGAGTTTCTGACAGTTTCTGAGTGTGCCGGAGAGTGTCAGAGAGTGTCAGAGTGTTTCAGAGAGTGTCACAGAGTTTCAGAGAGTGTCAGAGATTTTCAGAGAGTTTCAGAGATATTCAGAGAGTGTCAGTGAGTGCCAAAGAGTGTCAGTGAGTGTCAGAGAGTTTCGGAGACTGTCAGAGATTTTCAGAGAGTTTCAGAGATCTTCAGAGAGTGTCAGAGAGTGCCAGAAAGTTTCAGAGAGTGTCACAGAGTGGCGGAGAGTTTCAGAGAGATTCAGAGAGTGTCCGAGAGATTCAGAAAGTGTCAGATAGTGTCAGAGAGTTTCAGAGATCTTCAGAGAGTGTCTGAGAGTGTCTGAGAGTGCCAGAGATTGTCAGAGAGTTTCAGAGAGTGTCAGAGAGTGTCTGAGAGTTTCAGAGAGTTTCAGAGAGTTTCAGAGAGCTTCAGAGAGTTTCTGAGAGTGTTAGAAAGTTTCAGAGTGTTTCAGAGAGTTTCAGAGAGTGTCAGAGAGTTTCAGAGAGAATCAGTGAGTGTCAGCGAGTGTCAAAGAGTGTCACAGAGTTTCAGAGAGTGTCAGAGAGCGTCAGAGAGTGTCAGAGAGTTTCAGAGAGTGTCAGAGAGTTTCAGAGACTTTCTGAAAGTGTGAGAGAGTTCCAGAGGGTTTCTGAAAGTTTCTGAGTGTGTCAGAGTGTGTTTGAGAGAGTCAGAGTGTATCTGAGAGTGTCAGAGAGTGTCAGAGAGTTTCAGAGAGTTTCAGAGATGTTCAGAGAGTGTCAGAGAGTGTCA
Organism: Heterodontus francisci; assembly: GCF_036365525.1. Lineage (NCBI taxonomy): Eukaryota > Metazoa > Chordata > Chondrichthyes > Heterodontiformes > Heterodontidae > Heterodontus > Heterodontus francisci. The sequence goes on along the minus strand of NC_090395.1, from coordinate 9,146,796 downwards.
GAAAGTTTCAGAAAGAGTCAGAGAGTGTCAGGGAGTTTCAGAGAGTTTCAGAGAGTGTCACAGAGTGTCAGAGCTTTTCAGAGAGATTCAGAGAGTGTCAGAGAGTGTCACTGAGTGTCTTCGAGTTGCAGAGTGTGTCAGAGAGTGTCAGAGAGTTTCAGAAAGAGTCAGATAGTGTCCGAGAGTTTCAGAATGTGTCAGAGAGTGTCAGAGAGTGTCTGTGAGTGTCAGAGAGTGTCAGAGACTTTCAGAGAGTGCCAGAGATGTTCAGAGAGTGTCAGAGAGTGCCAGAAAGTTTCAGAGAGTGTCACAGAGTGTCAGAGAGTTTCAGAGAGATTCAGAGAGTGTCCGAGAGATTCACAAAGTGTCAGATAGTGTCAGAGAGTTTCAGAAAGTGTCACAGAGTGTCAGAGAGTGTCTGAGAGTGTCAGAGAGTGTCAGAGAGTTTCAGAGAATGTCAGAGAGTGTCAGAGAGTTTCAGAGAATTTCAGAGAGCGTCAGAGAGTTTCAGAGAGTCTCAGATAGTGTCGGAGAGTGTCAGAGAGTCTCTGAGAGTGTCTGAGAGTTTCAGAGAGTGTCAGAGAGTGTCAGAGAGTTTCAGTGAGCTTCTGAGAGTTTCTGAGAGTTTCAGAGAGTTACAAAGAGTTTCAGAGAGTTTCAGAGAGTGTCAGAAAGTTTCAGAGAGTGTCCGAGAGTTTCACAGAGTTTCAGAGGGTGTCACAGAGTGTCAGAGAGTTTCAGAAAGCTTCAGAGAGTGTCAGGGAGTGTCAGAGAGTGTCAGAGAGTTTCAGAGAGTTTCAGAGAGAGTCCGACTGTGTCTGAGAGTGTCAAAGTGTGTCAAAGAGTTTCAGAGAGTGTCAGAGAGTGTAAGAGGGTTTCAGAGAATGTCAGAGAGTTTCAGAGAATTTCTGAGAGTGTCAGAGAGTGCCTGAGAGTTTCTGACAGTTTCTGAGTGTGCTGGAGAGTGTCAGAGAGTGTCAGAGTGTTTCAGAGAGTGTCCGAGAGATTCAGAAAGTGTCAGATAGTGTCAGAGAGTTTCAGAGATCTTCAGAGAGTGTCAGAGAGTGCCAGAAAGTTTGAGAGAGTGTCACAGAGTGACGGAGAGTTTCAGAGAGATTCAGAGAGTGTCCGAGAGATTCAGAAAGTGTCAGATAGTGTCAGAGAGTTTCAGAAAGTGTCACAGAGTGTCAGAGAGTGTCTGAGAGTGTCAGAGAGTTTCAGAGAGTGTCAGAGAGTGCCAGAGATTGTCAGAGAGTTTCAGAGAGTGTCAGAGAGTTTCAGAGAGTTTCAGAGAGTGTCAGAGAGTTTCAGAGAGTTTCAGAGAGCTTCAGAGAGTTTCAGAGAGTGTCAGAAAGTTTCAGAGTGTTTCAGAGAGTTTCAGAGAGTGTCAGAGAGTTTCAGAGAGAGTCAGTGAGTGTCAGCGAGTGTCAAAGAGTGTCACAGAGTTTCAGAGAGTGTCAGAGAGCGTCAGAGAGGGTCAGAGAGTTTCAGAGAGTGTCAGAGAGTTTCAGAGAGTGTCACAGAGTGTCAGAGCTTTTCAGAAAGATTCAGAGAGTGTCAGAGAGTGTCACAGAGTGTCATAGAGTTGCAGAGTGCGTCAGAGAGTGTCCGAGAGTTTCAGAAAGAGTCAGATAGTGTCAGAGAATTTCAGAAAGTGTCAGAGAGTGTCAGAGAGTGTCTGTGAGTGTCAGAGATTGTAAGAGTCTTTCAGAGAGTGTCTGAGAGATTCAGAAAGTGTCTGAGAGTGTCAGAGAGTGTCAGAGAGTTTCAGAGAGTGTCAGAGAGTGTCAGAGAGCTTCAGAGAATTTCAGAGAGTGTCAGAGAGTTTCAGAGAGTCTCAGATAGTGTCGGAGAGTGTCAGAGAGTCTCTGAGAGTGTCTGAGAGTTTCAGAGAGTGTCAGAGAGTGTCAGAGAGTTTCAGTGAGCTTCTGAGAGTTTCTGAGAGTTTCAGAGAGTTACAAATAGTTTCAGAGAGTTTCAGAGAGAGTCAGGAAGTTTCAGAGAGTGTCCGAGAGTTTCACAGAGTTTCAGAGGGTGTCACAGAGTGTCAGAGAGTTTCAGAAAGCTTCAGAGAGTGTCAGGGAGTGTCAGAGAGTGTCAGAGAGTTTCAGAGAGTTTCAGAGAGAGTCAGACTGTGTCTGAGAGTGTCAAAGAGTGTCAAAGAGTTTCAGAGAGTGTCAGAGAGTGTCAGAAAGTGTCAGAGAGTGTCTGAGAGTTTCAGAGAGTTTCAGAGAGTTTCAGAGAGCTTCAGAGAGTTTCTGAGAGTGTCAGAAAGTTTCAGAGTGTTTCAGAGAGTTTCAGAGAGTGTCAGAGAGTTTCAGAGAGAATCAGTGAGTGTCAGCGAGTGTCAAAGAGTGTCACAGAGTTTCAGAGAGTGTCAGAGAGCGTCAGAGAGTGTCAGAGAGTTTCAGAGAGTGTCAGAGAGTTTCAGAGACTTTCTGAAAGTGTGAGAGAGTTCCAGAGGGTTTCTGAGAGTTTCTGAGTGTGTCAGAGTGTGTTTGAGAGAGTCAGAGTGTATCTGAGAGTGTCAGAGAGTGTCAGAGATTTTCAGAGAGTTTCAGAGATGTTCAGAGAGTGTCAGAGAGTGTCAGAAAGTTTCAGAAAGAGTCAGAGAGTGTCAGGGAGTTTCAGAGAGTTTCAGAGAGTGTCACAGAGTGTCAGAGCTTTTCAGAGAGATTCAGAGAGTGTCAGAGAGTGTCACTGAGTGTCTTCGAGTTGCAGAGTGTGTCAGAGAGTGTCAGAGAGTTTCAGAAAGAGTCAGATAGTGTCCGAGAGTTTCAGAATGTGTCAGAGATTTTCAGAGAGTGTCTGTGAGTGTCAGAGAGTGTCAGAGTCTTTCAGAGAATGTCACAGAGTTTCAGAGAGTGTCAGAGACTTTCAGAGAGTGCCAGAGATGTTCAGAGAGTGTCAGAGAGTGCCAGAAAGTTTCAGAGAGTGTCACAGAGTGTCAGAGAGTTTCAGAGAGATTCAGAGAGTGTCCGAGAGATTCACAAAGAGTCAGATAGTGTCAGAGAGTTTCAGAAAGTGTCACAGAGTGTCAGAGAGTGTCTGAGAGTGTCAGAGAGTGTCAGAGAGTTTCAGAGAATGTCAGAGAGTGTCAGAGAGTTTCAGAGAATTTCAGAGAGTGTCAGAGAGTTTCAGAGAGTCTCAGATAGTGTCGGAGAGTGTCAGAGAGTCTCTGAGAGTGTCTGAGAGTTTCAGAGAGTGTCAGAGAGTGTCAGAGAGTTTCAGTGAGCTTCTGAGAGTTTCTGAGAGTTACAAAGAGTTTCAGAGAGTTTCAGAGAGTGTCAGAAAGTTTCAGAGAGTGTCCGAGCGTTTCAGAGAGTTTCAGAGGGTGTCACAGAGTGTCAGAGAGTTTCAGAAAGCTTCAGAGAGTGTCAGGGAGTGTCAGAGAGTGTCAGAGAGTTTCAGAGAGTTTCAGAGAGAGTCCGACTGTGTCTGAGAGTGTCAAAGTGTGTCAAAGAGTTTCAGAGAGTGTCAGAGAGTGTCAGAGGGTTTCAGAGAGTGTCAGAGAGTTTCAGAGAATTTCTGAGAGTGTCAGAGAGTGCCTGAGAGTTTCTGACAGTTTCTGAGTGTGCCGGAGAGTGTCAGAGAGTGTCAGAGTGTTTCAGAGAGTGTCCGAGAGATTCAGAAAGTGTCAGATAGTGTCAGAGAGTTTCAGAAAGTGTCACAGAGTGTCAGAGAGTGTCTGAGAGTGTCAGAGAGTGTCAGAGAGTTTCAGAGAATGTCAGAGAGTGTCAGAGAGTTTCAGAGAATTTCAGAGAGTGTCAGAGAGTTTCAGAGAGTCTCAGATAGTGTTGGAGAGTGTCAGAGTGTCTCTGAGAGTGTCTGAGAGTTTCAGAGAGTGTCAGAGAGTGTCAGAGAGTTTCAGTGAGCTTCTGAGAGTTTCTGAGAGTTTCAGAGAGTTACAAAGAGTTTCAGAGAGTTTCAGAGACTGTCAGAAAGTTTCAGAGAGTGTCCAAGAGTTTCACAGAGTTTCAGAGGGTGTCACAGAGTGTCAGAGAGTTTCAGAAAGCTTCAGAGAATGTCAGGGAGTGTCAGAGAGTGTCAGAGAGTTTCAGAGAGTTTCAGAGAGAGTCCGACTGTGTCTGAGAGTGTCAAAGTGTGTCAAAGAGTTTCAGAGAGTGTCAGAGAGTGTCAGAGGGTTTCAGAGAGTGTCAGAGAGTTTCAGAGAATTTCTGAGAGTGTCAGAGAGTGCCTGAGAGTTTCTGACAGTTTCAGAGAGCTTCAGAGAGTGTCTGAGAGTGTCTCAGAGTGCCAGAGATTGTCAGAGAGTTTCAGAGAGTGTCAGAGAGTGTCAGAGAGTTTCAGAGAGTTTCAGAGAGTTTCAGAGAGCTTCAGAGAGTTTCAGAGAGTGTCAGAAAGTTTCAGAGTGTTTCAGAGAGTTTCAGAGAGTGTCAGAGAGTTTCAGAGAGAGTCAGTGAGTGTCAGCGAGTGTCAAAGAGTGTCACAGAGTTTCAGAGAGTGTCAGAGAGCGTCAGAGAGTGTCAGAGAGTTTCAGAGAGTGTCAGAGAGTTTCAGAGAGTGTCACAGAGTGTCAGAGCTTTTCAGAGAGATTCAGAGAGTGTCAGAGAGTGTCACAGAGTGTCATAGAGTTGCAGAGTGTGTCAGAGAGTGTCCGAGAGTTTCAGAAAAAGTCAGATAGTGTCAGAGAGTTTCAGAAAGTGTCAGAGAGTGTCAGAGAGTGTCTGTGAGTGTCAGAGAATGTCAGAGTCTTTCAGAGAGTGTCACAGAGTTTCAGAGAGTGCCAGAGATCTTCAGAGAGTGTCAGAGAGTGCCAGAAAGTTTCAGAGAGTGTCACAGAGTGTCGGAGAGTTTCAGAGAGATTCAGAGAGTGTCAGATAGTGTCAGAGAGTTTCAGAAAGTGTCACAGAGTGTCAGAGAGTGTCTGAGAGTGTCAGAGAGTGTCAGAGAGTTTCAGAGTGTGTCAGAGAGTGTCAGAGAGCTTCAGAGAATTTCAGAGAGTGTCAGAGAGTTTCAGAGAGTCTCAGATAGTGTCGGAGAGTGTCAGAGAGTGTCTGAGAGTGTCTGCGAGTTTCAGAGAGTGTCAGAGAGTGTCAGAGAGTTTCAGTGAGCTTCTGAGAGTTTCTGAGAGTTTCAGAGAGTTACAAAGAGTTTCAGAGAGTTTCAGAGAGTGTCAGAAAGTTTAAGGGAATGTCCGAGAGTTTCACAGAGTTTCAGAGGGTGTCACAGAGTGTCAGAGAGTTTCAGAACGCTTCAGAGAGTGACAGGGAGTGTCAGAGAGTGTCAGAGAGTTTCAGAGAGAGTCAGACTGTGTCTGAGAGTGTCAAAGAGTGTCAAAGAGTTTCAGAGAGTGTCAGAGAGTGTCAGAGGGTTTCAGAGAGTGTCAGAGAGTTTCAGAGAATTTCTGAGAGTGTCAGAGAGTGCCTGAGAGTTTCTGACAGTTTCTGAGTGTGCCGGAGAGTGTCAGAGAGTGTCAGAGTGTTTCAGAGAGTGTCACAGAGTTTCAGAGAGCGTCAGAGATTTTCAGAGAGTTTCAGAGATCTTCAGAGAGTGTCAGAGAGTGCCAGAAAGTTTGAGAGAGTGTCACAGAGTGTCGGAGAGTTTCAGAGAGATTCAGAGAGTGTCCGAGAGATTCAGAAAGTGTCAGATAGTGTCAGAGAGTTTCAGAAAGTGTCACAGAGTGTCAGAGAGTGTCTGAGAGTGTCAGAGAGTTTCAGAGAGTGTCAGAGAGTGCCAGAGATTGTCAGAGAGTTTCAGAGAGTGTCAGAGAGTTTCAGAGAGTTTCAGAGAGTGTCAGAGAGTTTCAGAGAGTTTCAGAGAGCTTCAGAGAGTTTCAGAGAGTGTCAGAAAGTTTCAGAGTGTTTCAGAGAGTTTCAGAGAGTGTCAGAGAGTTTCAGAGAGAGTCAGTGAGTGTCAGCGAGTGTCAAAGAGTGTCACAGAGTTTCAGAGAGTGTCAGAGAGCGTCAGAGAGGGTCAGAGAGTTTCAGAGAGTGTCAGAGAGTTTCAGAGAGTGTCACAGAGTGTCAGAGCTTTTCAGAAAGATTCAGAGAGTGTCAGAGAGTGTCACAGAGTGTCATAGAGTTGCAGAGTGCGTCAGAGAGTGTCCGAGAGTTTCAGAAAGAGTCAGATAGTGTCAGAGAATTTCAGAAAGTGTCAGAGAGTGTCAGAGAGTGTCTGTGAGTGTCAGAGATTGTAAGAGTCTTTCAGAGAGTGTCTGAGAGATTCAGAAAGTGTCTGAGAGTGTCAGAGAGTGTCAGAGAGTTTCAGAGAGTGTCAGAGAGTGTCAGAGAGCTTCAGAGAATTTCAGAGAGTGTCAGAGAGTTTCAGAGAGTCTCAGATAGTGTCGGAGAGTGTCAGAGAGTGTCTGAGAGTGTCTGAGAGTTTCAGAGAGTGTCAGAGAGTGTCAGAGAGTTTCAGTGAGCTTCTGAGAGTTTCTGAGAGTTTCAGAGAGTTACAAATAGTTTCAGAGAGTTTCAGAGAGTGTCAGAAAGTTTCAGAGAGTGTCCGAGAGTTTCACAGAGTTTCAGAGGGTGTCACAGAGTGTCAGAGAGTTTCAGAAAGCTTCAGAGAGTGTCAGGGAGTGTCAGAGAGTGTCAGAGAGTTTCAGAGAGTTGCAGAGAGAGTCAGACAGTGTCTGAGAGTGTCAAAGAGTGTCAAAGAGTTTCAGAGAGTGTCAGAGAGTGTCAGATTGTTTCAGAGAGTGTCAGAGAGTTTCAGAGAATTTCTGAGAGTGTCAGAGAGTGCCTGAGAGTTTCTGACAGTTTCTGAGTGTGCCGGAGAGTGTCAGAGAGTGTCAGAGAGTTTCAGAGAGTGTCACAGAGTTTCAGAGAGTGTCAGAGATTTTCAGAGAGTTTCAGAGATCTTCAGAGAGTGTCAGTGAGTGCCACAGAGTGTCAGTGAGTGTCAGAGAGTTTCAGAGAGTTTCAGAGCTCTTCAGAGAGTGTCAGAGAGTGCCAGAAAGTTTCAGAGAGTGTCACAGAGTGTCGGAGAGTCTCAGAGAGATTCAGAGAGTGTCCGAGAGATTCAGAAAGTGTCAGATAGTGTCAGAGAGTTTCAGAAAGTGTCAGAGAGTGTCAGAGAGTGTCTGAGAGTGTCAGAGATTGTCAGAGAGTTTCAGATAGAGTCAGACAGTGTCTGAGATTGTCAAAGTGTGTCAAAGAGTTTCAGAGAGTGTCAGAGAGTTTCAGAGAGTTTCAGGGAGTGTCAGAGAGTGTCAGAGAGTTTCAGAGAGAGTCAGACAGTGTCTGAGAGTGTCAAAGAGTGTCAAAGAGTTTCAGAGAGTGTCAGAGAGTGTCAGAGAGTTTCAGAGAGTGTCAAAGAGTTTCAGAGATTTTCTGAGAGTGTCAGAGTGTGCCAGAGAGTTTCTGAGAGTTTCCGAGTGTGTCGAAGTGTGTCTGCGGGAGTCAGAGAGTATCTGAGAGTGTCACAGAGTGTCAGAGAGTGTCAGAGATTTTCAGAGAGTTTCAGAGATGTTCAGAGAGTGACAGAGAGTGTCAGAAAGTTTCAGAAAGTGTCAGAGAGTGTCAGGGAGTTTCAGAGAGTTACAGAGTGTCACAGAGTGTCAGAGAGTTTCAGAGAGATTCAGAGAGTGTCACAGAGTGTCACAGAGTGACACAGAGTTGCAGAGTGTGTCAGAGAGTGTCCGAGAGTTTCCGAAAGTTTCAGATACTGTCAGAGAGTTTCAGAAAGTGTCAGAGAGTGTCAGAGAGTGTCTGAGAATGTCAGAGAGTGTCAGAGTGTTTCAGAGTGTTTCAGAGAGTTTCACAGAGTTTCAGAGAGTGTCAGAGATTTTCAGAGAGTTTCAGAGATCTTCAGAGAGTGTCAGAGAGTGCGAGAAAGTTTCAGAGAGTGTGACAGAGTGTCAGAGAGTTTCAGAGAGATTCAGAGAGTGTCCGAGAGATTCAGAAAGTGTCAGATAATGTCAGAGAGTTTCAGCAAGTGTCACAGAGTGTCAGAGAGTGTCTGAGAGTGTCAGAGAGTGTCAGAGAGTTTCAGAGAGTGTCAGAGAGTGTCAGAGAGTTTCAGAGAATTTCAGAGAGTGTCAGAGAGTTTCAGAGAGACTCAGATAGTGTTGGAGAGTGTCAGAGAGTGTCTGAGAGTGTCTGAGAGTTTCAGAGAGTGTCAGAGAGTGTCAGAGAGTTTCAGTGAGCTTCTGAGAGTTTCTGAGAGTGTCAGAGAGTTACAAAGAGTTTCAGAGAGTCTCAGAGACTGTCAGAAAGTTTCAGAGAGAGTCCGAGAGTTTCACAGAGTTTCAGAGTGTGTCACAGCGTGTCAGAGAGTTTCAGAAAGCTTCAGAGAGTGGCAGGGAGTGTCAGAGAGTTTCAGAGAGTTTCAGAGAGATTCAGACTGTGTCTGAGAGTGTCAAAGAGTGTCAAAGAGTTTCAGAGAGTGTCAGAGTGTTTCAGAGAGTGTCAGAGAGTTTCAGAGAATTTCTGAGAGTGTCAGAGAGTGCCTGAGAGATTCTGACAGTTTCTGAGTGTGCCGGAGAGTGTCAGAGAGTGTCAGAGTGTTTCAGAGAGTGTCACAGAGTTTCAGAGAGTGTCAGAGATTTTCAGAGAGTTTCAGAGATCTTCAGAGAGTGTCAGTGAGTGCCACAGCGTGTCAGTGAGTGTCAGAGAGTTTCAGAGAGTGTCAGAGAGTGTCAGAGAGTTTCAGAGAATTTCAGAGAGTGTCAGAGAGTTTCAGAGAGACTCAGATAGTGTCGGAGAGTGTCAGAGAGTGTCTGAGAGTGTCTGAGAGTTTCAGAGAGTGTCAGAGAGTGTCAGAGAGTTTCAGTGAGCTTCTGAGAGTTTCTGAGAGTGTCAGAGAGTTACAAAGAGTTTCAGAGAGTCTCAGAGACTGTCAGAAAGTTTCAGAGAGAGTCCGAGAGTTTCACAGAGTTTCAGAGTGTGTCACAGCGTGTCAGAGAGTTTCAGAAAGCTTCAGAGAGTGTCAGGGAGTGTCAGAGAGTTTCAGAGAGTTTCAGAGAGAGTCAGACTGTGTCTGAGAGTGTCAAAGAGTGTCAAAGAGTTTCATAGAGTGTCAGAGAGTGTCAGAGGGTTTCAGAGAGTGTCAGAGAGTTTCAGAGAATTTCTGAGAGTGTCAGAGAGTGCCTGAGAGATTCTGACAGTTTCTGAGTCTGCCAGAGAGTGTCAGAGAGTGTCAGAGAGTTTCAGAGAGTGTCACAGTTTTCAGAGAGTGTCAGAGATTTTCAGAGAGTTTCAGAGATCTTCAGAGAGTGTCAGTGAGTGCCACAGCGTGTCAGTGAGTGTCAGAGAGTTTCAGAGAGTGTCAGAGAGTGTCAGAGAGTTTCAGAGAATTTCAGAGAGTGTCAGAGAGTTTCAGAGAGACTCAGATAGTGTCGGAGAGTGTCAGCGAGTGTCTGAGAGTTACAGAGAGTGTCAGAGAGTGTCAGAGAGTTTCAGTGAGCTTCTGAGAGTTTCTGAGAGTGTCAGAGAGTTACAAAGAGTTTCAGAGAGTCTCAGAGACTGTCAGAAAGTTTCAGAGAGAGTCCGAGAGTTTCACAGTGTTTCAGAGTGTGTCACAGCGTGTCAGAGAGTTTCAGAAAGCTTCAGAGAGTTTCAGGGAGTGTCAGAGAGTTTCAGAGAGTTTCAGAGAGATTCAGACTGTTTCTGAGAGTGTCAAAGAGTGTCAAAGAGTTTCATAGAGTGTCAGAGAGTGTCAGAGGGTTTCAGAGAGTGTCAGAGAGTTTCAGAGAATTTCTGAGAGTGTCAGAGAGTGCCTGAGAGATTCTGACAGTTTCTGAGTGTGCCGGAGAGTGTCAGAGAGTGTCAGAGTGTTTCAGAGAGTGTCGGAGAGTTTCAGAGAGTGTCAGAGATATTCAGAGAGTTTCAGAGATCTTCAGAGAGTGTCAGTGAGTGCCACAGCGTGTCAGTGAGTGTCAGAGAGTTTCAGAGAGTGTCAGAGATTTTCAGAGAGTTTCAGAGATCTTCAGAGAGTGTCAGAGAGTGCCAGAAAGTTTCAGAGAGTGTCACAAAGTGTCAGAGAGCTTCAGAGAGATTCAGAGAGTGTCAGAGAGTTTCAGAGAGTGTCAGAGATTTTCAGAGATTTTCAGAGATCTTCAGAGAGTGTCAGAGAGTGCCAGAAAGTTTCAGAGAGTGTCACAAAGTGTCAGAGAGCTTCAGAGATCTTCAGAGAGATTCAAAGAGTGCCACAGAGTGTCAGTGAGTGTCAGAGAGTTTCAGAGAGTGTCAGAGATTTTCAGAGTGTTTCAGAGATATTCAGAAAGTGTCAGAGAGTGCCAGAATGTTTCAGAGAGTGTCACAGAGTCTCGGAGAGTATCAGAGAGATTCAGAAAGTGTCAGAGAGTGTCAGAGAGTGTCTGAGAGTGTCAGAGATTGTCAGAGAGTTTCAGAGAGTTTCAGAGAGTGTCAGAGAGTGTCAGAGAGTTTCAGAGAGTTTCAGAGAGTGACAGAGAGTGTCAGAGAGCTTCAGACAGTGTCAGGGAGTGTCAGAGAGTGTCAGAGAGTTTCAGATAGAGTCCGACAGTGTCTGAGATTGTCAAAGTGTGTCAAAGAGTTTCAGAGAGTGTCAGAGAGTTTCAGAGAGTTTCTGGGAGTGTCAGAGAGTGTCAGAGAGTTTCAGTGAGTGTCAAAGGGTTTCAGAGTGTTTCTGAGAGTGTCAGAGAGTTTCTGAGTGTGTCGAAGTGTGTCTGCGGGAGTCAGAGAGTATCTGAGAGTGTCACACAGTGTCAGAGAGTGTCAGAGATTCTCAGAGAGTTTCAGAGATGTTGAGAGAGTGTCAGAGAGTGTCAGAAAGTTTCAGAAAGTGTCAGAGAGTGTCAGGGAGTTTCTGAGAGTTACAGAGTGTCACAGAGTGTCAGAGAGTTTCAGAGAGATTCAGAGAGTGTCAGAGAGTGTCAGAGAGTGTCACAGAGTGTCACAGAGGGACACAGATTGCAGAGTGTGTCAGAGAGTGTCCGAGAGTTTCCGAAAGTGTCAGATACTGTCAGAGATTTTCAGAAAGTGTCAGAGAGTGTCAGAGATTGTCTGAGAATGTCAGAGAGTGTCAGAGTGTTTCAGAAAGTTTCACAGAGTTTCAGAGAGTGTCAGAGATTTTCAGAGAGTTTCAGAGATCTTCACAGAGTGTCAGAGAGTGCGAGAAAGTTTCAGAGTGTCATAGAGTGTCGGAGAGTTTCAGAGAGATTCAGAGAGTGTCCGAGAGATTCAGAAAGTGTCAGATAGTGTTAGAGAGTTTCAGAAATCTTCTGAGAGTGTCTGAGAGTGTCTGAGAGTGCCAGAGATTGTCAGAGAGTTTCAGAGAGTGTCAGAGAGTGTCAGAGAGTTTCAGAGAGTTTCAGAGAGTGTCAGAGAGTGTCAGAAAGTTTCAGAGAGTTTCAGAGAGCTTCAGAGAGTTTCAGAGAGTGTCAGAAAGTTTCAGAGAGTGTCCGAGAGATTCAAAAAGTGTCACATAGTGTCAGAGAGTTTCAGAGATCTTCAGAGAGTGTTTGAGAGTGCCAGAGATTGTCAGAGAGTTTCAGAGAGTGTCAGAGAGTGTCAGAGAGTTTCAGAGAGTTTCAGAGAGTGTCAGAGAGTGTCAGGGAGTTTCAGAGAGTTTCAGAGAGCTTCAGAGAGTTTCAGAGAGTGCCAGAAAGTTTCAGAGAGTGTCAGAGAGTTTCAGAGAGTGTCAGAGAGTGTCAGAGTGATTCAGAGAGATTCAGAGAGTCTCAGAGATTGTCAGAGAGTGTCAGACAGTTTCAGAGAGTTTCAGAGAGGGTCAGAGAGTTTCAGAGAGAGTCAGTGAGTGTCAGAGAGTGTCACAGAGAGACACAGAGTTGCAGAGTGTGTCAGAGAGTGTCCGAGAGTTTCCGAAAGTTTCTGATACAGTCAGAGAGTTTCAGAAAGTGTCAGAGAGTGTCAGAGAGTGTCTGAGAATGTCAGAGAGTGTCAGAGTGTTTCAGACAGTTTCACATAGTTTCAGAGTGTGTCAGAGATTTTCAGAGAGTTTCAGAGATCTTCACAGAGTGTCAGAGAGTGCGAGAAAGTTTCAGAGTGTCACAGAGTGTCGGAGAGTTTCAGAGAGAATCAGAGAGTGTCCGAGAGATTCAGAAAGTGTCAGATAGTGTCAGAGAGTTTCAGAAATCTTCAGAGAGTGTCTGAGAGTGTCTGAGAGTGCCAGAGATTGTCAGAGAGTTTCAGAGAGTGTCAGAGAGTGTCCGAGAGTTTCAGAGAGTTTCAGAGAGTGTCAGAGAGTGTCAGAGAGTTTCAGAGAGTTTCAGAGAGATTCAGAAAGTGTCACATAGTGTCAGAGAGTTTCAGAGATCTTCAGAGAGTGTCTGAGAGTGCCAGAGATTGTCAGAGGGTTTCAGAGAGTGTCAGAGAGTGTCAGAGAGTTTCAGAGAGTTTCAGAGAGTGTCAGAGAGTGTCAGGGAGTTTCCGAGAGTTTCAGAGAGCTTCAGAGAGTTTCAGAGAGTGTCAGAAAGTTTCAGAGTGTCAGAGAATGTCAGAGAGTTTCAGAGAGTGTCACAGAGTGTCAGAGTGATTCAGAGAGATTCAGAGAGTGTCAGAGATTGTCAGAGAGTGTCAGACAGTTTCGGAGAGTTTCAGAGAGTGTCAGAGAGTTTCAGAGAGAGTCAGTGAGTGTCAGAGAGTGTCAAAGAGTGTCACAGAGTTTCAGAGACTGTCGGAGAGCGTCAGAGTGTCAGAGAGTTTCAGAGAGTGTCAGAGTGATTCAGAGAGTTTCTGAGAGCGTCAGAGAGTTCCAGAGAGTTTCTGAGAGTTTCTGAGTGTGTCGGAGTGTGTCTGAGAGAGTCAGAGAGTATCAGAGAGTGTCACAGAGTGTCAGAGCGTGTCAGAGATTTTCAGAGAGTTTCAGAGATGTTCAGAGAGTGTCAGAGAGTGTCCGAGAGTTTCAGAAAGAGTCAGATAGTGTCAGAGAGTTTCAGAAAGTGTCAGAGAGTGTCAGAGAGTGTCTGAGAGTGTGAGAGAGTGTCAGAGATTTTCAGAGAGTGCCAGAGATCTTTAGAGAGTGACAGAAAGTGCCAGAAAGTTTCAGAGAGTGTCACAGAGTGTCGGAGAGTTTCAGAGAGATTCAGAGAGTGTCCGAGAGATTCAGAAAGTGTCAGATAGTGTCAGAGCGTTTCAGAAAGTGTCACAGAGTGTCAGAGAGTGTCTGAGAGTGTCAGAGAGTGTCAGAGAGTTTCAGAGAGTGTCAGAGAGTGTCAGAGAGTTTCAGAGAGTTTCAGAGAGTGTCAGAGAGTTTCAGAGAGTCTCAGATAGTGTCAAAGAGTGTCAGAGAGTGTCTGAGAGTGTCTGAGAGTTTCAGAGAGTGTCAGAGAGTGTCAGAGTGTTTCAGATAGCTTCTGAGTGTTTCTGAGAGTGTCAGAGAGTTACAAAGAGTTTCAGAGAGTTTCAGAGAGTGTCAGAGAGCTTCAGACAGTGTCAGGGCGTATCAGAGAGTGTCAGAGAGTTTCAGATAGAGTCAGACAGTGTCTGAGATTGTCAAAGTGTGTCAAAGAGTTTCAGAGAGTGTCAGAGAGTGTCAGAGAGTTTCAGAGAGTTTCAGGGAGGGTCAGAGAGTGTCAGAGAGTTTCAGAGAGAGTCAGACAGTGTCTGAGAGTGTCAAAGAGTGTCAAAGAGTTTCAGAGAGTGTCGGAGAGTGTCAGAGAGTGTCAGAGAGTTTCAGAGTGCTTCAAAGAGTTTCAGAGAGTTTCTGAGAGTGTCAGAGAGTGCCAGAGAGTTTCTGAGATTTACTGAGTGTGTCGAAGTGTGTCTGCGGGAGTCAGAGAGTATCTGAGAGTGTCACAGAGTGTCAGAGAGTGTCAGAGATTTTCAGAGAGTTTCTGAGATGTTCAGAGATTGTCAGAGAGTGTCAGAAAGTTTCAGAGTGTGTCAGAGAGTGTCAGGGAGTTTCAGAGAGTTACAGAGTGTCACAGAGTGTCAGAGAGTTTCAGAGAGATTCAGAGAGTGTCAGAGAGTGTCAGAGAGTGTCACAGATTGACACAGAGTTGCAGAGTGTGTCAGAGAGTGTCCGAGAGTTTCAGAAAGTGTCAGATACTGTCAGAGAGTTTCTGAAAGTGTCAGAGAGTGCACGAGAGTGTCTGAGAATGTCAGAGAGTGTCAGAGTGTTTCAGACAGTTTCACAGAGTTTCAGAGAGTGTCAGAGATTTTCAGAGAGTTTCAGAGATCTTCAGAGAGTGTCAGAGAGTGTGAGAAAGTTTCAGAGAGTGTCACAGAGTGTCGGAGAGTTTCAGAGAGATTCAGAGAGTGTCCGAGAGATTCAGAAAGTGTCAGATACTGTCAGAGAGCATCAGAGATCTTCAGGGAGTGTCTTAGAGTGTCTCAGAGTGCCAGAGATTGTCAGAGAGTTTCAGAGAGTGTCAGAGAGTGTCAGAGAGTTTCAGAGATTTTCAGAGAGTGTCAGAGAGTGTCAGAGAATTTCAGAGAGTTTCAGAGAGCTTCAGTGAGTTTCAGAGAGTGTCAGAAAGTTTCAGAGAGTGTCGGAGAGTTTCAGAGGGTGTCACAGAGTGTCAGAGTGATTCAGAGATTGTCAGAGACTGTCAGACAGTTTCAGAGAGTGTCAGAGAGTTTCAGAGAGAGTCAGTGAGTGTCAGAGAGTGTCAAAGAGTGTCACAGAGTTTCAGAGAGTGTCAGAGAGCGTCTGAGAGTGTCAGAGGCTTTCAGAGAGTGTCACAGAGTGTCAGAGTTTTTCAGAGAGATTCAGAGAGTCTCAGAGAGTGTCACAGAGTGTCATAGAGTTGCCGAGTGTGTCAGAGAGTGTCCGAGAGTTTCAGAAAGTGTCAGATAGTGTCAGAGAGTTTCAGAAAGTGTCAGAGAGTGACAGAGAGTGTCAGGGAGTTTCAGAGGCTTTCAGAGAGTGTCACATAGTGTCAGAGTTTTTCAGAGAGATTCAGAGAGTGTCTGAGAGTGTCAGAGAGTGTCATAGAGTTGCAGAGTGTGTCAGAGAGTGTCCGAGAGTTTCAGAAAGAGTCAGAGAGTGTCTGAGAGTGTGAGAGAGTGTCAGAGTCTTTCAGAGAGTGTCACAGAGTTTCAGAGAGTGTCAGAGATTTTCAGAGAGTGCCACAGATCTTCAGAGAGTGTCAGAGAGTGCCAGAAAGTTTCAGAGAGTGTCACAGAGTGTCGGAGAGTTTCAGAGAGATTCAGAGAGTGTCCGAGAGATTCAGAAAGTGTCAGATAGTGTCAGAGAGTTTCAGAAAGTGTCACAGAGTGTCAGAGAGTGTCAGAGAGTGTCAGAGAGTTTCAGAGAGTGTGAGAGAGTGTCAGAGAGTTCCAGAAAGTTTCTGAGAGTTTCTGAGTGTGTCGGAGTGTGTCTGAGAGAGTCAGAGAGTATCTGAGAGTGTCCCAGAGTGTCAGAGAGTTTCAGAGATGTTCAGAGAGTGACAGAGAGTGTCAGAAAGTTTCAGAAAGTGTCAGAGAGTGTCAGGCAGTTTCAGAGAGTTACAGAGTGTCACAGAGTGTCAGAGAGTTTCAGAGAGATTCAGAGAGTGTCAGAGAGTGTCACAGAGTGTCACAGAGTTGCAGAGTGTGTCAGAGAGTGTCCGAGAGTTTCAGAAAGAGTCAGATAGTGTCAGAGAGTTTCAGAAAGTGTCAGAGAGTGTCAGAGACTGTCTGAGAGTGTGAGAGAGTGTCAGATGCTTTCAGAGAGTGTCACAGAGTTTCAGAGAGTGTCAGAGATTTTCAGAGAGTGCCAGAGATCTTTAGAGAGTGTCAGAAAGTGCCAGAAACTTTCAGAGAGTGTCACAGAGTGTCGGAGACTTTCAGAGAGATTCAGAGAGTGTCCGAGAGATTCAGAAAGTGTCAGATAGTGTCAGAGCGTTTCAGAAAGTGTCACAGAGTGTCAGAGAGTGTCTGAGAGTGTCAGAGAGTGTCAGAGAGTTTCAGAGAGTGTCAGAGAGTGTCAGAGAGTTTCAGAGAGTTTCAGAGAGTGTCAGAGAGTTTCAGAGAGTCTCAGATAGTGTCAAAGAGTGTCAGAGAGTGTCTGAGAGTGTCTGAGAGTTTCAGAGAGTGTCAGAGAGTGTCAGAGAGTTTCAGATAGCTTCTGAATGTTTCTGAGAGTGTCAGAGAGTTACAAAGAGTTTCAGAGAGTTTCAGAGAGTGTCAGAGAGCTTCAGACAGTGTCAGGGCGTGTCAGAGAGTGTCAGAGAGTTTCAGATAGAGTCAGACAGTGTCTGAGATTGTCAAAGTGTGTCAAATTGTTTCAGAGAGTGTCAGAGAGTGTCAGAGAGTTTCAGAGAGTTTCAGGGAGTGTCAGAGAGTGTCAGAGAGTTTCAGAGAGAGTCAGACAGTGTCTGAGAGTGTCAAAGAGTGTCAAAGAGTTTCAGAGAGTGTCGGAGAGTGTCGGAGAGTGTCAGAGAGTTTCAGAGTGTTTCAAAGAGTTTCAGAGAGTTTCTGAGAGTGTCAGAGAGTGCCAGAGAGTTTCTGAGAGTTACTAAGTGTGTCGAAGTGTGTCTGCGGGAGTCAGAGAGTATCTGAGAGTGTCACAGAGTGTCAGGGAGTGTCAGAAATTTTCAGAGAGTTTCTGAGATGTTCAGAGATTGTCAGAGAGTGTCAGAAAGTTTCAGAGAGTGTCAGAGAGTGTCAGGGAGTTTCAGAGAGTTACAGAGTGTCACAGAGTGTCAGAGAGTTTCAGAGAGATTCAAAGAGTGTCAGAGAGTGTCAGAGAGTGTCACAGAGTGACACAGAGTTGCAGAGTGTGTCAGAGAGTGTCCGAGAGTTTCAGAAAGTGTCAGATACTGTCAGAGAGTTTCAGAAAGTGTCAGAGAGTGCACGAGAGTGTCTGAGAATGTCAGAGAGTGTCAGAGTGTTTCAGACAGTTTCACAGAGTTTCAGAGAGTGTCAGAGATTTTCAGAGAGTTTCAGAGATCTTCAGAGAGTGTCAGAGAGTGCGAGAAAGTTTCAGAGAGTGTCACAGAGTGTCGGAGAGTTTCAGAGAGATTCAGAGAGTGTCCGAGAGATTCAGAAAGTGTCAGATACTGTCAGAGAGTTTCAGAGATCTTCAGGGAGTGTCTTAGAGTGTCTCAGAGTGCCAGAGATTGTCAGAGAGTTTCAGAGAGTGTCAGAGAGTGTCAGAGAGTCTCAGAGATTTTCAGAGAGTGTCAGAGAGTGTCAGAGAGTTTCAGAGAGTTTCAGAGAGCTTCAGAGAGTTTCAGAGAGTGTCAGAAAGTTTCAGAGAGTGTCGGAGAGTTTCAGAGGGTGTCACAGAGTGTCAGAGTGATTCAGAGAGATTCAGAGAGTGTCAGAGATTGTCAGAGACTGTCAGACAGTTTCAGAGAGTGTCAGAGAGTTTCACAGAGAGTCAGTGAGTGTCAGAGAGTGTCAAATAGTTTCACAGAGTTTCAGAGAGTGTCAGAGAGCGTCAGAGAGTGTCAGAGAGTTTCAGAGAGTGTCAGAGTGTATCAGAGACTTTCTGAGAGTGTCAGAGAGTTCCATAAAGTTTCTGAGATTTTCTGAGTGTGTCGGAGTGTGTCTGAGAGAGTCAGAGAGTATCTGAGAGTGTCACAGAGTGTCAGAGAGTGTCAGAGATTTTCAGAGAGTTTCAGAGATGTTCAGAGAGTGTCAGAGAGTGTCAGAAAGTTTCAGAGAGAGTCAGAGAGTGTCAGGGAGTTTCAGAGGCTTTCAGAGAGTGTCACAGAGTGTCAGAGTTTTTCAGAGAGATTCAGAGAGTCTCAGAGAGTGTCACAGAGTGTCATAGAGTTGCCGAGTGTGTCAGAGAGTGTCCGAGAGTTTCAGAAAGTGTCAGATAGTGTCAGAGAGTTTCAGAAAGTGTCAGATAGTGTCAGAGAGTGTCAGAGAGTGCCAGAGAGTGTCTGAGAGTTTCAGAGAGTGTCAGAGGGTGTCAGAGAGTTTCAGAGGGCTTCTGAGTGTTTCTGAGAGTGTCAGAGAGTTACAAAGAGTTTCAGAGAGTTTCAGAGAGTGTCAGAGAGCTTCAGACAGTGTCAGGGAGTGTCAGAGAGTGTCAGAGAGTTTCAGATAGAGTCAGACAGTGTCTGAGATTGTCAAAGTGTGTCAAAGAGTTTCAGAGAGTGTCAGAGAGTTTCAGAGAGTTTCAGGGAGTGTCAGAGAGTGTCAGAGAGTTTCAGAGAGAGTCAGACAGTGTCTGAGAGTGTCAAAGAGTGTCAAAGAGTTTCAGAGAGTGTCGGAGAGTGTCAGAGAGTTTCTGAGAGTTACTGAGTGTGTCGAAGTGTGTCTGCGGGAGTCAGAGAGTATCTGAGAGTGTCACAGAGTGTCAGAGAGTGTCAGAGATTTTCAGAGAGTTTCTGAGATGTTCAGAGAGTGGCAGAGTGTGTCAGAAAGTTTCAGAGAGTGTCACAGAGTGCCAGAGAGTTTCAGAGAGATTCATAGAGTGTCAGAGAGTGTCAGAGAGTGTCACAGAGTGACACAGAGTTGCAGAGTGTGTCAGAGAGTGTCCGAGAGTTTCAGAAAGTATCAGATACTGTCAGAGAGTTTCAGAATGTGTCAGAGAGTGCACGAGAGTGTCTGAGAATGTCAGAGAGTGTCAGAGTGTTTCAGAGAGTTTCACAGAGTTTCAGAGAGTGTCAGAGATTTTCAGAGAGTTTCAGAGATCTTCAGAGAGTGTCAGAGAGTGCGAGGAAGTTTCAGAAAGTGTCACAGAGTGGCAGAGAGTTTCAGAGAGATTCAGAGAGTGTCCGAGAGATTCAGAAAGTGTCAGATACTGTCAGAGAGTTTCAGAGATCTTCAGAGAGTGTCTGAGAGTGTCTGAGAGTGCCAGAGATTGTCAGAGAGTTTCAGAGACTGTCAGAGAGTGTCAGAGTGTTTCAGAGAGTTTCAGAGAGTTTCAGAGAGTGTCAGAGAGTGTCAGAGAGTTTCAGAGAGTTTCAAAGAGCTTCAGAGAGTTTCACAAAGTTTCAGAGAGTGTCAGAGAGTTTCAGAGAGTGTCACAGAGTGTCAGAGTGATTCAGAGAGATTCAGAGAGTGTCA
Organism: Heterodontus francisci; assembly: GCF_036365525.1. Classification (NCBI taxonomy): domain Eukaryota; kingdom Metazoa; phylum Chordata; class Chondrichthyes; order Heterodontiformes; family Heterodontidae; genus Heterodontus; species Heterodontus francisci. The sequence continues at coordinate 9,127,936 of NC_090395.1, read as the reverse complement.
GAGATTGTCAGAGAGTGTCAGTCAGTTTCAGAGAGTTTCAGAGAGTGTCAGAGAGTTTCAGAGAGAGTCAGTGAGTGTCAGAGAGTGTCAAAGAGTGTCAGTCAGTTTCAGAGAGTTTCAGAGAGTGTCAGAGAGTTTCAGAGAGAGTCAGTGAGTGTCAGAGAGTGTCAAAGAGTGTCACAGAGTTTCAGAGAGTGTCAGAGAGCGTCAGAGAGTGTCAGAGAGTTTCAGAGAGTGTCAGAGTGTATCAGAGACTTTCTGAGAGTGTCAGAGAGTTCCAGAAAGTTTCTGAGAGTTTCTGAGTGCGTCGGAGTGTGTCTGAGAGAGTCAGAGAGTATCTGAGAGTGTCACAGAGTTTCAGAGAGTGTCAGAGATTTTCAGAGAGTTTCAGAGATGTTCAGAGAGTGTCAGAGAATGTCAGAAAGTTTCAGAGAGAGTCAGAGAGTGTCAGGGAGTTTCAATGAGTTTCAGAGAGTGTCACAGAGCGTCAGAGATTTTCAGAGAGATTCCGAGAGTGTCAGAGAGTGTCACAGAGTGTCATAGAGTGGCAGAGTGTGTCAGAGAGTGTCCGAGAGTTTCAGAAAGAGTCAGAGAGTGTCTGAGAGTGTGAGAGAGTGTCAGAGGCTTTCAGAGAGTGTCACAGAGTTTCAGAGAGTGTCAGAGATTTTCAGAGAGTGCCAGAGATATTCAGAGAGTGTCAGAGAATGCCAGAAAGTTTCAGAGAGTGTCACAGAGTGTCGGAGAGTTTCAGAGAGATTCAGAGAGTGTCCGAGAGATTCAGAAAGTGTCAGATAGTGTCAGAGAGTTTCAGAAAGTGTCACAGAGTGTCAGAGAGTGTCTGATAGTGTCAGAGAGTTTCAGAGAGTGTCAGAGAGTGTCACAGAGTTTCAGAGAGTGTCGGAGAGTTTCAGAGAGTCTCAGATAGTGTCAGAGAGTGTCAGAGAGTGTCAGAGAGTTTCAGAGAGTCTCAGATAGTGTCAGAGAGTGTCAGAGAGTGCCAGAGAGTGTCTGAGAGTTTCAGAGAGTGTCAGAGGGTTTCAGAGAGTTTCAGAGGGCTTCTGAGTGTTTCTGAGAGTGTCAGAGAGTTACAAAGAGTTTCAGAGAGTTTCAGAGAGTGTCAGAGAGCTTCAGACAGTGTCAGGGAGTGTCAGAGAGTGTCAGAGAGTTTCAGATAGAGTCAGACTGTGTCTGAGATTGTCAAAGTGTGTCAAAGAGTTTCAGAGAGTGTCAGAGAGTTTCAGAGAGTTTCAGGGAGTGTCAGAGAGTGTCAGAGAGTTTCAGAGAGAGTCAGACAGTGTCTGAGAGTGTCAAAGAGTGTCAAAGAGTTTCAGAGAGTGTCGGAGAGTGTCAGAGAGTGTCAGAGAGTTTCAGAGTGTTTCAAAGAGTTTCAGAGAGTTTCTGAGAGTGTCAGAGAGTGCCAGAGAGTTTCTGAGAGTTACTGAGTGTGTCGAAGTGTGTCTGCGGGAGTCAGAGAGTATCTGAGAGTGTCACAGAGTGTCAGAGAGTGTCAGAGATTTTCAGAGAGTTTCTGAGATGTTCAGTGAGTGGCAGAGAGTGTCAGAAAGTTTCAGAGAGTGTCACAGAGTGCCAGAGAGTTTCAGTGAGATTCAGAGAGTGTCACAGAGTGTCAGAGAGTGTCACAGAGTGACACAGAGTTGCAGAGTGTGTCAGAGAGTGTCCGAGAGTTTCAGAAAGTGTCAGATACTGTCAGAGAGTTTCAGAAAGTGTCAGAGAGTGCACGAGAGTGTCTGAGAATGTCAGAGAGTGTCAGAGTGTTTCAGAGAGTTTCACAGAGTTTCAGAGAGTGTCAGAGATTTTCAGAGAGTTTCAGAGATCTTCAGAGAGTGTCAGAGAGTGCGAGAAAGTTTCAGAGAGTGTCACAGAGTGTCGGAGAGTTTCAGAGAGATTCAGAGAGTGTCCGAGAGATTCAGAAAGTTTCAGATACTGTCAGAGAGTTTCAGAGATCTTCAGAGAGTGTCTGAGAGTGTCTGAGAGTGCCAGAGATTGTCAGAGAGTTTCAGAGAGTGTCAGAGAGTGTCAGAGAGTTTCAGAGAGTTTCAGAGAGTGTCAGAGAGTGTCAGAGAGTTTCAGAGAGTTTCAAAGAGCTTCAGAGAGTTTCAGAGAGTGTCAGAATGTTTCAGAGAGTGTCAGAGAGTTTCAGAGAGTGTCACAGAGTGTCAGAGTGATTCAGAGAGATTCAGAGAGTGTCAGAGATTGTCAGAGAGTGTCAGACAGTTTCAGAGAGTTTCAGAGAGTGTCAGAGAGTTTCAGAGAGAGTCAGTGAGTGTCAGAGAGTGTCAAAGAGTGTCACAGAGTTTCAGAGAGTGTCAGAGAGCGTCAGAGAGTGTCAGAGAGTTTCAGAGAGTGTCAGAGTGTTTCAGAGACTTTCTGAGAGTGTCCGAGAGATTCAGAAAGTGTCAGATAGTGTCAGAGAGTTTCAGAAAGTGTCACAGAGTGTCAGAGAGTGTCAGAGAGTTTCAGAGAGTGTCAGAGAGTGTCAGAGAGTTCCAGAAAGTTTCTGAGAGTTTCTGAGTGTGTCGGAGTGTGTCTGAGAGATTCAGAGAGTATCTGAGAGTGTCACAGAGTGTCAGAGAGTGTCAGAGATTTTCAGAGATTTTCAGAGATGTTCAGAGGGTGTCAGAGAGTGTCAGAAAGTTTCAGAGAGAGTCAGAGAGAGTCAGGGAGTTCAGAGAGTGTCAGAGAGTGTCACAGAGTGTCAGAGTTTTTCAGAGAGATTCAGAGAGCGTCAGAGAGTGGCACAGAGTGTCATAGAGTTGCAGAGTGTGTCAGAGAGTGTCCGAGAGTTTCAGAAAGAGTCAGAGAGTGTCTGAGAGTGTGAGAGAGTGTCAGAGTCTTTCAGAGAGTGTCACAGAGTTTCAGAGAGTGTCAGAGATTTTCAGAGAGTGCCAGAGATCTTCAGAGAGTGTCAGAGAGTGCCAGAAAGTTTCAGAGAGTGTCACAGAGTGTCGGAGAGTTTCAGAGAGATTCAGAGAGTGTCCGAGAGATTCAGAAAGTGTCAGATAGTGTCAGAGAGTTTCAGAAAGTGTCACAGAGTGTCAGAGAGTGCCTGAGAGTGTCAGAGAGTTTCAGAGAGTGTCAGAGAGTGTCAGAGAGTTTCAGAGAGTTTCAGAGAGTGTCGGAGAGTTTCGGAGAGTCTCAGATGGTTTCAGAGAGTGTCAGAGAGTGTCTGTGAGTTTCAGAGAGTGACAGAGAGTGTCAGAGAGTTTCAGAGTGCTTCTGAGAGTTTCTGAGAGTGTCAGAGAGTTACAAAGAATTTCAGAGAGTTTCAGAGAGTGTCAGAAAGTTTCAGAGAGTGTCCGAGAGTTTCAGAGAGTTTCAGAGAGTTTCAGAGGGTGTCACAGAGTGTCAGAGAGTTTCAGAAAGCTTCAGAGAGTGTCAGGGAATGTCAGAGAGTGTCAGAGAGTTTCAGAGTGTTTCAGAGAGAGTCAGACAGTGTCTGAGAGTGTCAAAGAGTGTCAAAGCGTTTCAGAGAGTGTCAGAGAGTGTCAGAGGGTTTCATAGAGTTTCAGAGAGTTTCAGAGAATTTCTGAGAGTGTCAGAGATTGCCTGAGAGTTTCTGACAGTTTCTGAGTGTGCCTGAGAGTGTCAGAGTGTTTCAGAGAGTGTCAGAGATTTTCAGAGAGTGTCAGAGATCTTCAGAGAGTGTCAGTGAGTGCCACAGAGTGTCAGTGAGTGTCAGAGAGTTTCAGAGAGTGTCAGAGATTTTCAGAGAGTTTCAGAGATCTTCAGAGAGTGTCAGAGAGTGCCAGAAAGTTTCAGAGAGTGTCACAGAGTGTCGGCGAGTTTCAGAGAGATTCGGAGAGTGTCCGAGAGATTCAGAAAGTGTCAGAAGGTGTCAGAGAGTTTCAGATTGTGTCAGAGAGTGTCAGAGAGTGTCAGAGAGTTTCAGAGAGTGCCAGAGAGCTTCAGACAGTGTCAGGGAGTGTCAGAGAGTTTCAGATAGAGTCAGAGAGTGTCTGAGATTGTCAGAGAGCTTCAGACAGTGTCAGGGAGTGTCAGAGAGTGTCAGAGAGTTTCAGATAGAGTCAGAGAGTGTCTGAGATTGTCAGAGAGTGTCAGAGAGTTTCAGAGAGTTTCAGAGAGTGTCAGAGAGTGTCAGAGAGCTTCAGACAGTGTCAGGGAGTGTCAGGGAGTGTCAGAGAGTGTCAGAGAGTTTCAGATAGAGTCAAAGAGTTTCAGAGAGTGTCAGATAGTGTCAGAGAGTTTCAGAAAGTGTCAGAGAGTGCACGAGAGTGTCTGAGAATGTCAGAGAGTGTCAGAGTGTTTCAGAGAGTTTCACAGAGTTTCAGAGAGTGTCAGAGATTTTCAGAGAGTTTCAGAGATCTTCAGAGAGTGTCAGAGAGTGCGAGAAAGTTTCAGAGAGTGTCACAGAGTGTCGGAGAGTTTCAGAGAGATTCAGAGAGTGTCCGAGAGATTCAGAAAGTGTCAGATACTGTCAGAGAGTTTCAGAGATCTTCAGAGAGTGTCTGAGAGTGTCTGAGAGTGCCAGAGATTGTCAGCGAGTTTCAGAGAGTGTCAGAGAGTGTCAGAGAGTTTCAGAGAGTTTCAGAGAGTGTCAGAGAGTGTCAGAGAGTTTCAGAGAGTTTCAAAGAGCTTCAGAGAGTTTCAGAGAGTGTCAGAATGTTTCAGAGAGTGTCAGAGAGTTTCAGAGAGTGTCACAGAGTGTCAGAGTGATTCAGAGAGATTCAGAGAGTGTCAGAGATTGTCAGAGAGTGTCAGACAGTTTCAGAGAGTTTCAGAGAGTGTCAGAGAGTTTCAGAGAGAGTCAGTGAGTGTCAGAGAGTGTCAAAGAGTGTCACAGAGTTTCAGAGAGTGTCAGAGAGCGTCAGAGAGTGTCAGAGAGTTTCAGAGAGTGTCAGAGTGTTTCAGAGACTTTCTGAGAGTGTCCGAGAGATTCAGAAAGTGTCAGATAGTGTCAGAGAGTTTCAGAAAGTGTCACAGAGTGTCAGAGAGTGTCAGAGAGTTTCAGAGAGTGTCAGAGAGTGTCAGAGAGTTCCAGAAAGTTTCTGAGAGTTTCTGAGTGTGTCGGAGTGTGTCTGAGAGATTCAGAGAGTATCTGAGAGTGTCACAGAGTGTCAGAGAGTGTCAGAGATTTTCAGAGAGTTTCAGAGATGTTCAGAGGGTGTCAGAGAGTGTCAGAAAGTTTCAGAGAGAGTCAGAGAGAGTCAGGGAGTTCAGAGAGTGTCAGAGAGTGTCACAGAGTGTCAGAGTTTTTCAGAGAGATTCAGAGAGCGTCAGAGAGTGGCACAGAGTGTCATAGAGTTGCAGAGTGTGTCAGAGAGTGTCCGAGAGTTTCAGAAAGAGTCAGAGAGTGTCTGAGAGTGTGAGAGAGTGTCAGAGTCTTTCAGAGAGTGTCACAGAGTTTCAGAGAGTGTCAGAGATTTTCAGAGAGTGCCAGAGATCTTCAGAGAGTGTCAGAGAGTGCCAGAAAGTTTCAGAGAGTGTCACAGAGTGTCGGAGAGTTTCAGAGAGATTCAGAGAGTGTCCGAGAGATTCAGAAAGTGTCAGATAGTGTCAGAGAGTTTCAGAAAGTGTCACAGAGTGTCAGAGAGTGTCTGAGAGTGTCAGAGAGTTTCAGAGAGTGTCAGAGAGTGTCAGAGAGTTTCAGAGAGTTTCAGAGAGTGTCGGAGAGTTTCGGAGAGTCTCAGATGGTTTCAGAGAGTGTCAGAGAGTGTCTGAGAGTTTCAGAGAGTGACAGAGAGTGTCAGAGAGTTTCAGAGTGCTTCTGAGAGTTTCTGAGAGTGTCAGAGAGTTACAAAGAATTTCAGAGAGTTTCAGAGAGTGTCAGAAAGTTTCAGAGAGTGTCCGAGAGTTTCAGAGAGTTTCAGAGAGTTTCAGAGGGTGTCACAGAGTGTCAGAGAGTTTCAGAAAGCTTCAGAGAGTGTCAGGGAATGTCAGAGAGTGTCAGAGAGTTTCAGAGTGTTTCAGAGAGAGTCAGACAGTGTCTGAGAGTGTCAAAGAGTGTCAAAGCGTTTCAGAGAGTGTCAGAGAGTGTCAGAGGGTTTCATAGAGTTTCAGAGAGTTTCAGAGAATTTCTGAGAGTGTCAGAGATTGCCTGAGAGTTTCTGACAGTTTCTGAGTGTGCCTGAGAGTGTCAGAGAGTGTCAGAGTGTTTCAGAGAGTGTCAGAGATTTTCAGAGAGTGTCAGAGATCTTCAGAGATTGTCAGTGAGTGCCACAGAGTGTCAGTGAGTGTCAGGGAGTTTCAGAGAGTGTCAGAGATTTTCAGAGAGTTTCAGAGATCTTCAGAGAGTGTTCAGAGAGTGCCAGAAAGTTTCAGAGAGTGTCACAGAGTGTCGGCGAGTTTCAGAGAGATTCGGAGAGTGTCCGAGAGATTCAGAAATGTCAGATAGTGTCAGAGAGTTTCAGATTGTGTCAGAGAGTGTCAGAGAGTGTCAGAGAGTTTCAGAGAGTGCCAGAGAGCTTCAGACAGTGTCAGGGAGTGTCAGAGAGTTTCAGATAGAGTCAGAGAGTGTCTGAGATTGTCAGAGAGCTTCAGACAGTGTCAGGGAGTGTCAGAGAGTGTCAGAGAGTTTCAGATAGAGTCAGAGAGTGTCTGAGATTGTCAGAGAGTGTCAGAGAGTTTCAGAGAGTTTCAGAGAGTGTCAGAGAGTGTCAGAGAGCTTCAGACAGTGTCAGGGAGTGTCAGGGAGTGTCAGAGAGTGTCAGAGAGTTTCAGATAGAGTCAAAGAGTTTCAGAGAGTGTCAGAGAGTGTCAGAGAGCTTCAGACAGTGTCAGGGAGTGTCAGAGAGTGTCAGAGAGTTTCAGATAGAGTCAGAGAGTGTCTGAGATTGTCAGAGAGTGTCAGAGAGTTTCAGAGAGTTTCAGAGAGTGTCAGAGAGTGTCAGAGAGCTTCAGACAGTGTCAGGGAGTGTCAGAGAGTGTCAGAGAGTTTCAGATAGAGTCAGAGAGTGTCTGAGATTGTCAAAGAGTGTCAAAGAGTTTCAGAGAGTGTCAGAGAGTTTCAGAGAGTGTCAGGGAGTGTCAGAGAGTGTTAGAGAGTGTCAGAAAGTTTCAGAGAGAGTCAGAGAGTGTCAGGGAGTTTCAGAGAGTGTCACAGAGTGCCAGAGCTTTTCAGAGAGATTCAGAGAGTGTCAGAGAGTGTCACAGAGTGTCATAGAGTTGCAGAGTGTGTCAGAGAGTGTCCGAGAGTTTCAGAAAGAGTCAGATAGTGTCAGAGAGTTTCAGAAAGTGTCAGAGAGTGTCAGAGAGTGTCTGAGAGTGTGAGAGAGTGTCAGAGTCTTTCAGAGAGTGTCACAGAGTTTCAGAGAGTGTCAGAGATTTTCAGAGAGTGCCAGAGATCTTCAGAGAGTGTCAGAGAGTGCCAGAAAGTTTCAGAGAGTGTCACAGAGTGTCCGAGAGTTTCAGAGAGATTCAGAGAGTGTCCGAGAGATTCAGAAAGTGTCAGATAGTGTCAGAGAGTTTCAGAAAGTGTCACAGAGTGTCAGAGAGTGTCTGAGAGTGTCAGAGAGTTTCAGAGAGTGTCAGAGAGTGTCAGAGAGTTTCAGAGAGTTTCAGAGAGTGTCGGAGAGTTTCAGAGAGTCTCAGATGGTGTCAGAGAGTGTCAGAGAGTTTCAGAGAGTGTCTAAGAGTTTCAGAGAGTGACAGAGAGTGTCAGAGAGTTTCAGAGTGCTTCTGAGAGTTTCTGAGAGTGTCAGAGAGTTACAAAGAATTTCAGAGAGTTTCAGAGAGTGTCAGAAAGTTTCAGAGAGTGTCCGAGAGTTTCAGAGAGTTGCAGAGAGTTTCAGAGGGTGTCACAGAGTGTCAGAGAGTTTCAGAAAGCTTCAGAGAGTGTCAGGGAGTGTCAGAGAGTGTCAGAGAGTTTCAGAGTGTTTCAGAGAGAGTCAGACAGTGTCTGAGAGTGTCAAAGAGTGTCAAAGCGTTTCAGAGAGTGTCAGAGAGTTTCAGAGGGTTTCAGAGAGTTTCAGAGAGTTTCAGAGAATTTCTGTGAGTGTCAGAGATTGCCTGAGAGTTTCTTACAGTTTCTGAGTGTGCCTGAGAGTGTCAGAGAGTGTCAGAGTGTTTCAGAGAGTGTCAGAGATTTTCAGAGAGTGTCAGAGATCTTCAGAGAGTGTCAGTGAGTGGCACAGAGTGTCAGTGAGTGTCAGAGAGTTTCAGAGAGTGTCAGAGATTTTCAGAGAGTTTCAGAGATCTTCAGAGAGTGTCAGAGAGTGCCAGAAAGTTTCAGAGAGTGTCACAGAGTGTCGGCGAGTTTCAGAGAGATTCAGAGAGTGTCCGAGAGATTCAGAAAGTGTCAGATAGTGTCAGAGAGTTTCAGATTGTGTCAGAGAGTGTCAGAGAGTTTCAGAGAGTTTCAGAGAGTGTCAGAGAGTGCCAGAGAGCTTCAGACAGTGTCAGGGAGTGTCAGAGAGTGTCAGAGAGTTTCAGATAGAGTCAGAGAGTGTCTAAGATTGTCAAAGAGTGTCAAAGAGTTTCAGAGAGTGTCAGAGAGTGTCAGAGAGCTTCAGACAGTGTCAGGGAGTGTCAGAGAGTGTCAGAGAGTTTCAGATAGAGTCAGAGAGTGTCTGAGATTGTCAGAGAGTGTCAGAGAGTTTCAGAGAGTTTCAGAGAGTGTCAGAGAGTGTCAGAGAGCTTCAGACAGTGTCAGGGAGTGTCAGAGAGTGTCAGAGAGTTTCAGATAGAGTCAGAGAGTGTCTGAGATTGTCAAAGAGTGTCAAAGAGTTTCAGAGAGTGTCAGAGAGTTTCAGAGAGTTTCAGAGAGTGTCAGGGAGTGTCAGAGAGTGTTAGAGAGTGTCAGAAAGTTTCAGAGAGAGTCAGAGAGTGTCAGGGAGTTTCAGAGAGTGTCACATAGTGCCAGAGCTTTTCAGAGCGTTTCAGAGAGTGTCAGAGAGTGTCACAGAGTGTCATAGAGTTGCAGAGTGTGTCAGAGAGTGTCCGAGAGTTTCAGAAAGAGTCAGATAGTGTCAGAGAGTTTCAGAAAGTGTCAGAGAGTGTCAGAGAGTGTCTGAGAGTGTGAGAGAGTGTCAGAGTCTTTCAGAGAGTGTCACAGAGTTTCAGAGTGTGTCAGAGATTTTGAGAGAGTGCCAGAGATCTTCAGAGAGTGTCAGAGAGTGCCAGAAAATTTCAGAGAGAGTCAGAGAGTGTCAGGGAGTTTCAGAGAGTGTCACAGAGTGCCAGAGTTTTCAGAGAGATTCAGAGAGTGTCAGAGAGTGTCACAGAGTGTCATAGAGTTGCAGAGTGTGTCAGAGAGTGTCCGAGAGTTTCAGAAAGAGTCAGATAGTGTCAGAGAGTTTCAGAAAGTGTCAGAGATTGTCAGAGAGTGTCTGAGAGTGTGAGAGAGTGTCAGAGTCTTTCAGAGAGTGTCACAGAGTTTCAGAGTGTGTCAGAGATTTTGAGAGAGTTCCAGAGATCTTCAGAGAGTGTCAGAGAGTGCCAGAAAATTTCAGAGAGTGGCACAGAGCGTCGGAGAGTTTCAGAGAGATTCAGAGAGTGTCCGAGAGATTCAGAAAGTGTCAGATAGTGTCAGAGAGTTTCAGAAAGTGTCACAGAGTGTCAGAGAGCGTCTGAGAGTGTCAGAGAGTGTCAGAGAGTTTCAGAGAGTTTCAGGGAGTGTCAGACAGTTTCAGAGAGTCTCAGATAGTGTCAGAGAGTGTCAGAGAGTTTCAGATAGTGTCAAAGCGTTTCAGAGAGTTTCTGAGAGTGTCAGAGAGTGCCAGAGAGTTTCTGAGAGTTTCTGAGTGTATCGAAGTGTGTCTGCGGGAGTCAGAGAGTATCTGAGAGTGTCACAAAGTGTCAGAGAGTGTCAGAGATTTTCAGAGAGTTTCAGAGATGTTCAGAGAGTGTCAGAGAGTGTTAGAAAGTTTCAGAGAGTGTCAGAGAGTGTCAGGGAGTTTCAGAGAGTTACAGAGTGTCACAGAGTGTCAAAGAGTTTCAGAGAGATTCAGAGAGTGTCAGAGAGTGTCATAGAGTGTCAGAGAGTGTCACAGAGTGACACAGAGTTGCAGAGTGTGTCATAGAGTGTCCGAGAGTTTCAGAAAGTGTCAGATACTGTCAGAGAGTTTCAGAGAGTTTCTGAGAGTTTCTGAGTGTGTCTGAGAGAGTCAGAGAGTATCTGAGAGTGTCACAGAGTGTCAGAGAGCGTCAGAGAGTGTCAGAGAGTGTCAGAGAGTTTCACAGAGTTTCAGAGAGTGTCAGAGAGCGTCAGAGAGTGTCAGAGAGTGTCAGAGAGTTTCAGAGAGTGTCAGAGAGTTTCAGAGAGTTTCAGAGAATGTCAGAGAGTTCCAGAGAGTTTCTGAGAGTTTCTGAGTCTGTCGGAGTGTGTCTGAGAGAGTCAGAGAGTATCTGAGAGTGTCACAGAGTGTCAGAGAGTGTCAGAGATTTTCAGAGAGTTTCAGAGATGTTCAGAGAGTGTCAGAGAGTGTCAGCAAGTTTCAGAGAGAGTCAGAGAGTCTCAGGGAGTTTCAGAGAGTTTCAGAGAGTGTCACAGAGTGTCAGAGCATTTCAGAGAGATTCAGAGAGTGTCAGAGAGTGTCACAGAGTGTCATAGAGTTGCAGAGTGTGTCAGAGAGTTTCCGAGAGTTTCAGAAAGGGTCAGATAGTGTCAGAGAGTTTCAGAAAGTGTCAGAGAGTGTCTGAGAGTGTGAGAGAGTGTCAGAGTCTTTCAGAGAGTGTCACAGAGTTTCAGAGAGTGCCAGAGATATTCAGAGAGTGTCAGAGAGTGCCAGAAAGTTTCAGAGAGTGTCACAGAGTGTCGGAGAGTTTCAGAGAGATTCAGAGAGTGTCTGAGAGATTCAGAAAGTGTCAGATAGTGTCAGAGAGTTTCAGAAAGTGTCACAGAGTGTCAGAGAGCGTCTGAGAGTGTCAGAGAGTTTCAGAGAGTTTCAGTGAGTGTCAGACAGTTTCAGAGAGTCTCAGATAGTGTCAGAGAGTGTCAGAGAGTTTCAGATAGTGTCAAAGCGTTTCAGAGAGTTTCTGAGAGTGTCAGAGAGTGCCAGAGAGTTTCTGAGAGTTTCTGAGTGTGTCGAAGTGTGTCTGCGGGAGTCAGAGAGTATCTGAGAGTGTCACAGAGTGTCAGAGAGTGTCAGAGATTTTCAGAGAGTTTCAGAGATGTTCAGAGAGTGTCAGAGAGTGTTAGAAAGTTTCAGAGAGTGTCAGAGAGTGTCAGTGAGTTTCAGAGAGTTTCAGGGAGTGTCACACAGTTTCAGAGAGTCTCAGATAGTGTCAGAGAGTGTCAGAGCGTTTCAGATAGTGTCAAAGCGTTTCAGAGAGTTTCTCAGAGTGTCAGAGAGTGCCAGAGAGTTTCTGAGAGTTTCTGAGTGTGTCGAAGTGTGTCTGCGGGAGTCAGAGAGTATCTGAGAGTGTCACAAAGTGTCAGAGAGTGTCAGAGATTTTCCGAGAGTTTCAGAGATGTTCAGAGAATGTCAGAGAGTGTTAGAAAGTTTCAGAGAGTGTCAGAGAGTGTCAGGGAGTTTCAGAGAGTTACAGAGTGTCACAGAGTGTCAAAGAGTTTCAGAGAGATTCAGAGAGTGTCAGAGAGTGTCAGAGAGTGTCAGAGAGTGTCACAGAGTGACACAGAGTTGCAGAGTGTGTCAGAGAGTGTCCGAGAGTTTCAGAAAGTGTCAGATACTGTCAGAGAGTTTCAGAGAGTTTCTGAGAGTTTCTGAGTGTGTCGGAGTGTGTCTGAGAGAGTCAGAGAGTATCTGAGAGTGTCACAGAGTGTCAGAGAGTGTCAGAGAGCGTCAGAGAGTGTCAGAGAGTGTCAGAGAGTTTCACAGAGTTTCAGAGAGTGTCAGAGAGCGTCAGAGAGTGTCAGAGAGTGTCAGAGAGTTTCAGAGAGTGTCAGAGAGTTTCAGAGAGTTTCAGAGAATGTCAGAGAGTTCCAGAGAGTTTCTGAGAGTTTCTGAGTGTGTCGGAGTGTGTCTGAGAGAGTCAGAGAGTATCTGAGAGTGTCACAGAGTGTCAGAGAGTGTCAGACATTTTCAGAGAGTTTCAGAGATGTTCAGAGAGTGTCAGAGAGTGTCAGCAAGTTTCAGAGAGAGTCAGAGAGTCTCAGGGAGTTTCAGAGAGTTTCAGAGAGTGTCACAGAGTGTCAGAGCATTTCAGAGAGATTCAGAGAGTGTCAGAGAGTGTCACAGAGTGTCATAGAGTTGCAGAGTGTGTCAGAGAGTGTCCGAGAGTTTCAGAAAGGGTCAGATAGTGTCAGAGAGTTTCAGAAAGTGTCAGAGAGTGTCTGAGAGTGTGAGAGAGTGTCAGAGTCTTTCAGAGAGTGTCACAGAGTTTCAGAGAGTGTCAGCGATTTTCAGAGAGTGCCAGAGATCTTCAGAGAGTGTCAGAGAGTGCCAGAAAGTTTCAGAGAGTGTCACAGAGTGTCGGAGAGTTTCAGAGAGATTCAGAGAGTGTCCGAGAGATTCAGAAAGTGTCACAGAGTGTCAGAGAGTGTCTGAGAGTGTCAGAGAGTTTCAGGGAGTCTCAGATAGTGTCAGAGAGTGTCAGAGAGTGTCAGAGAGTTTCAGAGAGTGTCATAGAGTTTCAGAGAGTTTCTGAGAGTGTCAGAGAGTGCCAGAGAGTTTCTGAGAGTTTCTGAGTGTGTCGAAGTGTGTCTGCGGGAGTCAGAGAGTATCTGAGAGTGTCACAGAGTGTCAGAGAGTTTCAGAGATTTTCAGAGAGTTTCAGAGATGTTCAGAGCGTGTCAGAGAGTGTCAGAAAGTTTCAGAGAGTGTCAGAGAGTGTCAGGGAGTGTCACAGAGTGTCAGAGAGTTTCAGAGAGTGTCAGACAGTGTCAGAGAGTGTCACAGAGTGACACAGAGCTGCAGAGTGTGTCAGAGAGTGTCCGAGAGTTTCAGAAAGTGTCAGATACTGTCAGAGAGTTTCAGAAAGTGTCAGAGAGTGTCAGAGAGTGTCTGAGAATGTCAGAGAGTGTCAGAGTGTTTCAGACAGTTTCACGGAGTTTCAGAGAGTGTCAGAGATTTTCAGAGAGTTTCAGAGATCTTCAGAGAGTGTCAGAGAGTGCGAGAAAGTTTCAGAGAGTGTCACAGAGTGTCGGAGAATTTCAGAGAGATTCAGAGAGTGTCCGAGAGATTCAGAAAGTGTCACATAGTGTCAGAGAGTTTCAGAGATCTTCAGAGAATGTCTGAGAGTGTCTGAGAGTGCCAGAGATTGTCAGAGAGTTTCAGAGAGTGTCAGAGAGTGTCAGAGAGTTTCAGAGTGTTTCAGAGAGTGTCAGAGAGTGTCAGAGAGTTTCAGAGAGTTTCAGAGATTGTCCGAGAGTGTCAGAGAGTGTCACAGAGTGACACAGAGTTGCAGAGTGTGTCAGAGAGTGTCCGAGAGTTTCAGAAAGTGTCAGATACTGTCAGAGAGTTTCAGAAAGTGTCAGAGATTTTCAGAGAGTTTCAGAGATCTTCAGAGAGTGTCAGAGAGTGCCAGAATGTTTCAGAGAGTGTCACAGAGTGTCGGAGAGTTTCAGAGAGATTCAGAGAGTGTCCGAGAGATTCAGAAAGTGTCACAGAGTTTCAGAGAGCGTCTGAGAGTGTCAGAGAGTGTCAGAGAGTTTCAGAGAGTCTCAGATAGTGTCAGAGAGTGTCAGAGAGTCTCAGATAGTGTCAAAGCGTTTCAGAGAGTTTCTGAGAGTGTCAGAGAGTGCCAGAGAGTTTCTGAGAGTTTCTGAGTGTGTCGAAGTGTGTCTGCGGGAGTCAGAGAGTATCTGAGAGTGTCACAAAGTGTCAGAGAGTGTCAGAGATTTTCAGAGAGTTTCAGAGATGTTCAGAGAGTGTCAGAGAGTGTTAGAAAGTTTCAGAGAGTGTCAGAGAGTGTCAGGGAGTTTCAGAGAGTTACAGAGTGTCACAGAGTGTCAAAGAGTTTCAGAGAGATTCAGAGAGTGTCAGAGAGTGTCAGAGAGTGTCAGAGAGTGTCACAGAGTGACACAGAGTTGCAGAGTGTGTCAGAGAGTGTCCGAGAGTTTCAGAAAGTGTCAGATACTGTCAGAGAGTTTCAGAGAGTTTCTGAGAGTTTCTGAGTGTGTCGGAGTGTGTCTGAGAGAGTCAGAGAGTATCTGAGAGTGTCACAGAGTGTCAGAGAGTGTCAGAGAGCGTCAGAGAGTGTCAGAGAGTGTCAGAGAGTTTCACAGAGTTTCAGAGAGTGTCAGAGAGCGTCAGAGAGTGTCAGAGAGTGTCAGAGAGTTTCAGAGAGTGTCAGAGAGTTTCAGAGAGTTTCAGAGAATGTCAGAGAGTTCCAGAGAGTTTCTGAGAGTTTCTGAGTGTGTCGGAGTGTGTCTGAGAGAGTCAGAGAGTATCTGAGAGTGTCAGCAAGTTTCAGAGAGAGTCAGAGAGTCTCAGGGATTTTAAGAGATTTTCAGAGAGTGTCACAGAGTGTCAGAGCATTTCAGAGAGATTCAGAGAGTGTCAGAGAGTGTCAGAGAGTGTCACAGAGTGTCATAGAGTTGCAGAGTGTGTCAGAGAGTGTCCGAGAGTTTCAGAAAGGGTCAGATAGTGTCAGAGAGTTTCAGAAAGTGTCACAGAGTGTCAGAGAGTGTCTGAGAGTTTCAGAGTGTGTCAGAGAGAATCAGAGAGTCTCAGATAGTGTCAGAGAGTGTCAGAGAGTGTCAGAGATTTTCAGAGAGTGCCAGAGATCTTCAGAGAGTGTCAGAGAGTGCCAGAAAGTTTCAGAGAGTGTCACTGAGTGTCGGAGAGTTTCAGAGAGATTCAGAGAGTGTCCGAGAGATTCAGAAAGTGTCAGATAGTGTCAGAGAGTTTCAGAAAGTGTCACAGAGTGTCAGAGAGTGTCAGAGAGTGTCAGAGTGTTTCAGAGAGTGTCAGAGAGTGTCAGACAGTTTCAGAGAGTTTCAGAGTTTGTCAGAGAGTTTCAGAGAGTCTCAGATAGTGTCAGAGAGTGTCAGAGAGTGTCAGAGAGTTTCAGAGAGTGTCATAGAGTTTCAGAGAGTTTCTGAGAGTGTCAGAGAGTGCCAGAGAGTTTCTGAGAGTTTCTGAGTGTGTCGAAGTGTGTCTGCGGGAGTCAGAGAGTATCTGAGAGTGTCACAGAGTGTCAGAGAGTTTCAGAGATTTTCAGAGAGTTTCAGAGATGTTCAGAGCGTGTCAGAGAGTGTCAGAAAGTTTCAGAGAGTGTCAGAGAGTGTCAGGGAGTTTCAGAGAGTGACAGAGTGTCACAGAGTGTCAGAGAGTTTCAGAGAGTGTCAGAGAGTGTCAGAGAGTGTCACAGAGTGACACAGAGTTGCAGAGTGTGTCAGAGAGTGTCCGAGAGTTTCAGAAAGTGTCAGATACTGTCAGTGAGTTTCAGAAAGTGTCAGAGAGTGTCAGAGAGTGTCTGAGAATGTCAGAGAGTGTCAGAGTGTTTCAGACAGTTTCACGGAGTTTCAGAGAGTGTCAGAGATTTTCAGAGTGTTTCAGAGATCTTCAGAGAGTGTCAAGAGTGCGAGAAAGTTTCAGAGAGTGTCAAAGAGTGTCGGAGAATTTCAGAGAGATTCAGAGAGTGTCCGAGAGATTCAGAAAGTGTCACATAGTGTCAGAGAGTTTCAGAGATCTTCAGAGAATGTCTGAGAGTGTCTGAGAGTGCCAGAGATTGTCAGAGAGTTTCAGAGAGTTTCAGAGAGTGTCAGAGAGTGTCAGAGAGTTTCAGAGAGTTTCAGAGAGTGTCAGAGAGTGTCAGAGAGTGTCACAGAGTGACACAGAGTTGCAGAGTGTGTCAGAGCGTGTCCGAGAGTTTCAGAAAGTGTCAGATACTGTCAGAGAGTTTCAGAAAGTGTCAGAGATTTTCAGAGAGTTTCAGAGATCTTCAGAGAGTGTCAGAGAGTGCCAGAATGTTTCAGAGAGTGTCACAGAGTGTCGGAGAGTTTCAGAGAGATTCAGAGAGTGTCCGAGAGATTCAGAAAGTGTCAGATAGTGTCAGAGAGTTTCAGAAAGTGTCACAGAGTGTCAGAGAGTGTCTGAGAGTGTCAGAGGGTGTCAGAGAGTTTCAGAGAGTGTCAGAGAGTGTCAGAGAGTTTCAGAGAGTTTCAGGGTGTGTCAGAGAGTTTCAGAGAGTCTCAGATAGTGTCAGAGAGTGTCAGGGAGTGTCAGAGAGTTTCAGAGAGTGTCATAGAGTTTCAGAGAGTTTCTGAGAGTGTCAGAGAGTGCCAGAGAGTTTCTGAGAGTTTCTGAGTGTGTCGAAGTGTGTCTGCGGTAGTCAGAGAGTATCTGAGAGTGTCACAGAGTGTCAGAGAGTTTCAGAGATTTTCAGAGAGTTTCAGAGATGTTCAGAGCGTGTCAGAGAGTTTCAGAGAGTGTCAGAGAGTGTCAGGGAGTTTCAGAGAGTGACAGAGTGTCACAGAGTGTCAGAGTGTTTCAGAGAGTGTCAGAGAGTGTCAGAGAGTGTCACAGAGTGACACAGAGTTGCAGAGTGTGTCAGAGATTGTCCGAGAGTTTCAGAAAGTGTCAGATACTGTCAGAGAGTTTCAGAAAGTGTCAGAGAGTGTCAGAGAGTGTCTGAGAATGTCAGAGAGTGTCAGAGTGTTTCAGACAGTTTCACGGAGTTTCAGAGAGTGTCAGAGATTTTCAGAGAGTTTCAGAGATCTTCAGAGAGTGTCAGAGAGTGCGAGAAAGTTTCAGAGAGTGTCACAGAGTGTCGTAGAATTTCAGAGAGATTCAGAGAGTGTCCGAGAGATTCAGAAAGTGTCACATATTGTCAGAGAGTTTCAGAGATCTTCAGAGAGTGTCTGAGAGTGTCTGAGAGTGCCAGAGATTGTCAGAGTTTCAGAGAGTGTCAGAGAGTGTCAGAGAGTTTCAGAGTGTTTCAGAGAGTGTCAGAGAGTGTCAGAGAGTGTCAGAGAGTTTCAGAGAGTTTCAGAGAGTGTCAGAGAGTGTCACAGAGTGTCACAGAGTGACACAGAGTTGCTGAGTGTGTCAGAGAGTGTCCGAGAGTTTCAGAAAGTGTCAGATACTGTCAGAGAGTTTCAGAAAGTGTCAGAGATTTTCAGAGAGTTTCAGAGATCTTCAGAGAGTGTCAGAGAGTGCCAGAATGTTTCAGAGAGTGTCACAGAGTGTCGGAGAGTTTCAGAGAGATTCAGAGAGTGTCCGAGAGATTCAGAAAGTGTCAGATAGTGTCAGAGAGTTTCAGAAAGTGTCACAGAGTGTCAGAGAGTGTCTGAGAGTGTCAGAGGGTGTCAGAGAGTTTCAGAGAGTGTCAGAGAGTGTCAGAGAGTTTCAGAGTGTGTCAGAGAGTTTCAGAGAGTCTCAGATAGTGTCAGAGAGTGACAGGGAGTGTCAGAGAGTTTCAGAGAGTGTCATAGAGTTTCAGAGAGTTTCTGAGAGTGTCAGAGAGTGCCAGAGAGTTTCTGAGAGTTTCTGAGTGTGTCGAAGTGTGTCTGCGGGAGTCAGAGAGTATCTGAGAGTGTCACAGAGTGCCAGAGAGTTTCAGAGATTTTCAGAGAGTTTCAGAGATGTTCAGAGCGTGTCAGAGAGTGTCAGAAAGTCTCAGAGAGTGTCAGAGAGTGTCAGGGAGTTTCAGAGAGTGACAGAGTGTCACAGAGTGTCAGAGTGTTTCAGAGAGTGTCAGAGAGTGTCACAGAGTGTCACAGAGTGACACAGAGTTGCAGAGTGTGTCAGAGATTGTCCGAGAGTTTCAGAAAGTGTCAGATACTGTCAGAGAGTTTCAGAAAGTGTCAGAGAGTGTCAGAGAGTGTCTGAGAATGTCAGAGAGTGTCAGAGTGTTTCAGACAGTTTCACGGAGTTTCAGAGAGTGTCAGAGATTTTCAGAGAGTTTCAGAGATCTTCAGAGAGTGTCAGAGAGTGCGAGAAAGTTTCAGAGAGTGTCACAGAGTGTCGGAGAATTTCAGAGAGATTCAGAGAGTGTCCGAGAGATTCAGAAAGTGTCACATATTGTCAGAGAGTTTCAGAGATCTTCAGAGAGTGTCTGAGAGTGTCTGAGAGTACCAGAGATTGTCAGAGAGTTTCAGAGAGTGTCACAGAGTGTCAGAGAGTTTCAGAGTGTTTCAGAGAGTGTCAGAGAGTGTCAGACAGTTTCAGAGAGTTTCAGAGAGCTTCAGAGAGAGTCAGTGAGTGTCAGAGAGTGTCAAAGAGTGTCACAGAGTTTCAGAGAGTGTCAGAGAGCGTCAGAGAGTGTCAGAGAGTGTCAGAGAGTTTCAGAGAGTCTCAGAGAGTTTCAGAGAGTTTCAGAGAATGTCAGAGAGTTCCAGAGAGTTTCTGAGAGTTTCTGAGTGTGTCGGAGTGTGTCTGAGAGAGTCAGAGAGTATCTGAGAGTGTCACAGAGTGTCAGAGAGTGTCAGAGATTTTCAGAGAGTTTCAGAGATGTTCAGAGAGTGTCAGAGAGTGTCAGCAAGTTTCAGAGAGAGTCAGAGAGTCTCAGGGAGTTTCAGAGAGTTTCAGAGAGTGTCACAGAGTGTCAGAGCATTTCAGAGAGATTCAGAGAGTGTCAAAGAGAGTCATAGAGTTGCAGAGTGTGTCAGAGAGTGTCCGAGAGTTTCAGAAAGGGTCAGATAGTGTCAGAGAGTTTCAGAAAGTGTCAGAGAGTGTCTGAGAGTGTGAGAGAGTGTCAGAGTCTTTCAGAGAGTGTCACAGAGTTTCAGAGAGTGTCAGAGATTTTCAGAGAATGCCAGAGATCTTCAGAGAGTGTCAGAGAGTGCCAGAAAGTTTCAGAGAGTGTCACAGAGTGTCGGAGAGTTTCAGAGAGATTCAGAGAGTGTCCGAGATATTCAGAAAGTGTCAGATAGTGTCAGAGAGTTTCAGAAAGTGTCACAGAGTGTCAGAGAGTGTCTGAGAGTGTCAGAGAGTGTCAGAGAGTTTCAGAGAGTTTCAGAGAGTGTCAGAGGGTTTCAGAGTGTCTCAGATAGTTTCAGAGAGTGTCAGAGAGTGCTTGAGAGAGTCTGAGAGTTTCAGAGAGTGTCAGAGAGTGTCAGAGAGTTTCAGATAGAGTCAGACAGTGTCTGAGATTGTCAAAGAGTGTCAAAGAGTTTCAGAGAGTGTCAGAGAGTGTCAGAGAGTTTCAGAGAGTGTCAGGGAGTGTCAGAGAGTGTTAGAGAGTGTCAGAAAGTTTCAGAGAGAGTCAGAGAGTGTCAGGGAGTTTCAGAGAGTTTCAGAGAGTGTCACAGGGTGCCAGAGCATTTCAGAGAGGTTCAGAGAGTGTCAGAGAGTGTCACAGAGTGTCATAGAGTTGCAGAGTGTGTCAGAGAGTGTCCGAGAGTTTCAGAAAGAGTCAGAGAGTGTCAGAGAGTGTCTGAGAGTGTGAGAGAGTGTCAGAGTCCTTCAGAGAGTGTCACAGAGTTTCAGAGTGTGTCAGAGATTTTGAGAGAGTGCCAGAGATCTTCAGAGAGTGTCCGACAGTGCCAGAAAATTTCAGAGAGTGTCACAGAGTGTCGGAGAGTTTCAGAGAGATTCAGAGAGTGTCCGAGAGATTCAGAAAGTGTCAGATAGTGTCAGAGAGTTTCAGAGAGTGTCAGAGAGTGTCAGAGAGCGTCTGAGAGTGTCAGAGAGTGTCAGAGAGTTTCAGAGAGTGTCAGAGAGTGTCAGAGACTTTCAGAGAGTTTCAGAGAGTGTCAGACAGTTTCAGAGAGTCTCAGATAGTGTCAGAGAGTGTCAGAGAGTTTCAGAGAGTGTCAAAGAGTTTCAGAGAGTTTCTGAGAGTGTCAGAGAGTGTCAGAAATTTTCAGAGAGTATCAGAGTGTGTCAGGGAGCTTCAGAGAGTTACAGAGTGTCACAGAGTGTCAGAGAGTTTCAGAGAGATTCAGAGAGTGTCAGAGAGTGTCAGAGAGTGTCAGAGAGTGTCACAGAGTGACACAGAGTTGCAGAATGTGTCAGAGTGTCCGAGAGTTTCAGAAAGTGTCAGATACTGTCAGAGAGTTTCAGAAAGTGTCAGAGTGTCAGAGAGTGTCTGAGAATGTCAGAGAGTGTCAGAGATTTTCAGAGAGTTTCAGAGATCTTCAGAGAGTGTCAGAGAGTGCCAGAATGTTTCAGAGAGTGTCACAGAGTGTCGGAAAGTTTCAGAGAGATTCAGAGAGTGTCCGAGAGATTCAGAAAGTGTCAGATAGTGTCAGAGAGTTTCAGAAAGTGTCAGAGAGTGTCAGAGAGTGTCTGAGAGTGTCAGAGAGTGTCAGAGAGTTTCAGAGAGTGTCAGAGAATGTCAGAGAGTTTCAGAGAGTTTCAGAGAGTGTCAGAGAGTTTCAGAGAGTCTCAGATAGTGTCAGAGAGTGTCAGAGAGTGTCAGAGAGTTTCAGAGAGTGTCAAAGAGTTTCAGAGAGTTTCTGAGAGTGTCAGAGAGTGCCAGAGAGTTTCTGAGAGTTTCTGAGTGTGTCGAAGTGTGTCTGCGGGAGTCAGAGAGTATCGGAGAGTGTCACAGAGCGTCAGAGAGTGTCAGAGATTTTCAGAGAGTTTCAGAGATGTTCAAATCGTGTCAGAGAGTGTCGGAAAGTTTCAGAGAGTGTCTGAGAGTGTCAGGGAGTTTCAGAGAGTGACAGAGTGTCACAGAGTGTCAGAGAGTGTCAGAGAGTGTCACAGAGTGACACAGAGTTGCAGAGTGTGTCAGAGATTGTCCGAGAGTTTCAGAAAGTGTCAGATACTGTCAGAGAGTTTCAGAAAGTGTCAGAGAGTGTCAGAGAGTGTCTGAGAATGTCAGAGAGTGTCAGAGTGTTTCAGACAGTTTCACGGAGTTTCAGAGAGAGTCAGACATTTTCAGAGGGTTTCAGAGATCTTCAGAGAGTGTCAGAGAGTACGAGAAAGTTTCAGAGAGTGTCAGAGAGTGTCGGAGAATTTCAGAGAGATTCAGAGAGTGTCCGAGAGATTCAGAAAGTGTCAGATAGTGTCAGAGAGTTTCAGAAAGTGTCACAGAGTGTCAGAGAGTGTATGAGAGTGTCAGAGAGTGTCAGAGAGTTTCAGAGAGTGTCAGAGAGTGTCAGAGAGTTTCAGAGAGTTTCAGAGAGTGTCAGAGAGTTTCAGAGAGTCTCAGATAGTGTCAGAGAGTGTCAGAGAGTGTCTGAGAGTGTCTGAGAGTTTCAGAGAGTGTCAGAGAGTGTCAGAGAGTTTCAGAGAGCTTCTGAGAGTTTCTGAGAGTGTCAGAGAGTTACAAAGAGTTTCAGAGAGTTTCAGAGAGTGTCAGAAAGTTTCAGAGAGTGTCCGAGAGTTTCAGAGAGTTTCAGAGGGTGTCACAGAGTGTCAGAGAGTTTCAGAAAGCTTCAGAGAGTGTCAGGGAGTGTCAGAGAGTGTCAGAGAGTTTCAGAGTGTTTCAGAGAGAGTCAGTCAGTGTCTGAGAGTGTCAAAGAATGTCAAAGAGTTTCAGAGAGTGTCAGAGAGTGTCAGAGGGTTTCAGAGAGTGTCAGAGAGTTTCAGAGAGCGTCACAGAGTTTCAGAGAGTGTCAGCGATTTTCAGAGAGTTTCAGAGATCTTCAGAGAGTGTCAGTGAGTGCCACAGAGTGTCAGTGAGTGTCAAAGAGTTTCAGAGAGTGTCAAAGAGTGTCAGAGGGTGTCAGAGAGTGTCAGAGAGTTTCAGAGAATTTCTGAGAGTGTCAGAGAGTGCCTGAGAGTTTCTGACAGTTTCTGAGTGTGCCGGAGAGTGTCAGAGAGTGTCAGAGTGTTTCAGAGAGTGTCACAGAGTTTCAGAGAGTGTCAGAGATTTTCAGAGAGTTTCAGAGATCTTCTGAGTGTCAGTGAGTGTCAGAGAGTTTCAGAGAGTGTCAGAGATTTTCAGAGAGTTTCAGAGATCTTCAGAGAGTGTCAGAGAGTGCCAGAAAGTTTCAGAGAGTGTCACAGAGTGTCGGCGAGTTTCAGAGAGATTCAGCGAGTGTCCGAGAGATTCAGAAAGTGTCAGATAGTGTCAGAGAGTTTCAGAATGTGTCAGAGATTGTCAGAGAGTGTCTGAGAGTGTCAGAGATTGTCAGAGAGTTTCAGAGAGTGTCAGAGAGTGTCAGAGAGTTTCAGAGAGTTTCAGAGAGTGTCAGAGAGTGTCAGAGAGTGTCAGAGAGCTTCAGAGAGTGTCAGGGAGTGTCAGAGAGTGTCAGAGAGTTTCAGATAGAGTCCGACAGTGTCTGAGATTGTCAAAGAGTGTCAAGGAGTTTCAGAGAGTTTCAAAGAGTGTCACAGAGTTTCAGAGAGTGTCAGGGAGTGTCAGGGAATGTCAGAGAGTGTCAGAAAGTTTCAGAGAGAGTCAGAGAGTGCAGGGAGTTTCAAAGAGTTTCAGAGAGTGTCACAGAGTGTCAGAGCTTTTCAGAGAGATTCAGAGAGTGTCAGAGAGTGTCACAGAGTGTCATAGAGTTGCAGAGTGTGTCAGAGAGTCTCCGAGAGTTTCAGAAAGAGTCAGATACTGTCAGAGAGTTTCAGAAAGTGTCAGAGAGTGTCAGAGAGTGTCTGAGAGTGTGAGAGAGTGTCAGAGACTTTCAGAGAGTGTCACAGAGCTTCAGAGAGTGTCAGAGATTTTCAGAGAGTGCCAGAGATCTTCAGAGAGTGTCAGAGGGAGTCAGAGATTTTCAGAGAGCTTCAGAGATGTTCAGAGAGTGTCAGAAAGTTTCAGAGAGAGTCAGAGAGTGTCAGGGAGTTTCAGAGAGTTTCAGAGAGTGTCACAGAGTGTCAGAGTTTTTCAGAGAGATTCAGAGAGTGTCAGAGAGTGTCACAGAGTGTCATAGAGTTGCAGAGTGTGTCAGAGAGTGTCCGAGAGTTTCAGAAAGAGTCAGATAGTGTCAGAGAGTGTCAGAGAGTGTCTGAGAGTGTGAGAGAGTGTCAGAGTCTTTCAGAGAGTGTCACAGAGTTTCAGAGAGTGTCAGAGATTTTCAGAGAGTGCCAGAGATCTTCAGAGAGTGTCAGAGAGTGCCAGAATGTTTCAGAGAGTGTCACAGAGCATCGGAGAGTTTCAGAGAGATTCAGAGAGTGTCCGAGAGATTCAGAAACTGTCAGATAGTGTCAGAGAGTTTCAGAAAGTGTCACAGAGTGTCAGAGAGTGTCTGAGAGTGTCAGAGAGTGTCAGAGAGTTTCAGAGAGTGTCAGAGAGTGTCAGAGAGTTTCAGAGAGTTTCAGAGAGTGTCAGAGAGTTTCAGAGAGTCTCAGATAGTGTCAGAGAGTGTCAGAGAGTGCTTGAGAGTGTCTGAGAGTTTCAGAGAGTGTCAGAGAGTGTCAGAGAGTTTCAGAGAGCTTATGAGAATTTCTGAGAGTGTCAGAGAGTTACAAAGAGTTTCAGAGAGTTTCAGAGAGTGTCAGAACGTTTCAGAGAGTGTCAGAGAGTTTCATAAAGCTTCAGAGAGTGTCAGGGAGTGTCAGAGAGTGTCAGAGAGTTTCAGAGTGTTTCAGAGAGAGTCAGACAGTGTCTGAGAGTGTCAAAGAGTTTCAGAGAGTGTCAGAGAGTGTCAGAGGGTTTCAGAGAGTGTCAGAGAGTTTCAGAGAGTGTCAGAGATTGTCACAGAGTGTCATAGAGTTGCAGAGTGACTCAGAGAGTGTCCGAGAGTTTCAGAAAGAGTCAGATAATGTCAGAGAGTTTCAGAAAGTGTCAGAGAGTGTCAGAGAGTGTCAGAGAGTTTCAGAGAGTGTCAGAGAGAGTCAGAGAGTTTCTGAGAGTTTCAGAGAGTGTCAGAGAGTTTCAGAGAGTCTCAGATAGTGTCAGAGAGTGTCAGAGAGTGTCTGAGAGTGTCAGAGGGTTTCAGAGAGTGTCAGAGAGTTTCAGATAGTGTCAGAGAGTGTCACAGAGTGTCATAGAGTTGCAGAGTGTGTCAGAGAGTGTCCGAGAGTTTCAGAAAGAGTCAGATAATGTCAGAGAGTTTCAGAAAGTGTCAGAGAGTGTCAGAGAGTGTCTGAGAGTGTGAGAGAGTGTCAGAGTCTTTCAGAGAGTGTCACAGAGTTTCAGAGAGTGTCAGAGATTTTCAGAGAGTGCCAGAGATCTTCAGAGAGTGTCAGAGAGTGCCAGAAAGTTTCAGAGAGTGTCACAGTGTCGGAGAGTTTCAGAGAGATTCAGAGAGTGTCCGAGAGATTCAGAAAGTGTCAGATAGTGTCAGAGAGTTTCAGAAAGTGTCACAGAGTGTCAGAGAGTGTCTGAGAGTGTCAGAGAGTGTCAGAGAGTTTCAGAGAGTGTCAGAGAGTGTCAGAGAGTTTCAGAGAGTTTCAGAGAGTGCCAGAACATTTCAGAGAGTGTCACAGAGTGTCTGAGAGTGTCTGAGAGTTTCAGAGAGTGTCAGAGAGTGTCAGAGAGTTTCAGAGAGCTTCTGAGAGTTTCTGAGAGTGTCAGAGAGTTACAAAGAGTTTCAGAGAGTTTCAGAGAGTGTCAGAAAGTTTCAGAGAGTTTCAGAAAGCTTCAGAGAGTGTCAGGGAGTGTCAGAGAGTGTCAGAGAGTTTCAGAGTGTTTCAGAGAGAGTCAGACAGTGTCTGAGAGTGTCAAAGAATGTCAAAGAGTTTCAGAGAGTGTCAGAGAGTGTCAGAGGGTTTCAGAGAGTGTCAGAGAGTTTCAGAGAATTTCTGAGAGTGTCAGAGAGTGCCTGAGAGTTTCTGACAGTTTCTGAGTGTGCCGGAGAGTGTCAGAGAGTGTCAGAGTGTTTCAGAGAGTGTCACAGAGTTTCAGAGAGTGTCAACGTTTTTCAGAGAGTTTCAGAGATCTTCAGAGAGTGTCAGTGAGTGCCACAGAGTTTCAGTGAGTGTCAGAGAGTTTCAGAGAGTGTCAGAGATTTTCAGAGAGTTTCAGAGATCTTCAGAGAGTGTCAGAGAGTGCCAGAAAATTTCAGAGAGTGTCACAGATTGTCGGCGAGTTTCAGAGAGATTCAGAGAGTGTCCGAGAGATTCAGAAAGTGTCAGATAGTGTCAGAGAGTTTCAGAATGTGTCAGAGAGTGTCAGAGAGTGTCTGAGAGTGTCAGAGATTGTCATAGAGTTTCAGAGAGTGTCAGAGAGTTTCAGAGAGTTTCAGAGAGTGTCAGAGAGTGTCAGAGAGCTTCAGACAGTGTCAGGGAGTGCCAGAGAGTGTCAGAGAGTTTCAGATAGGGTCCGACAGTGTCTGAGATTGTCAAAGAGTGTCAAAGAGATTCAGAGAGTGTCAGAGAGTGTCAGAGAGTTTCAGAGAGTGTCAGGGAGTGTCAGAGAGTGTCAGAGAGTGTCAGAAAGTTTCAGAGAGAGTCAGAGAGTGTCAGGGAGTTTCAGAGAGTTTCAGAGAGTGTCACAGAGTGTCAGAGCTTTTCAGAGAGATTCAGAGAGTGTCAGAGAGTTTCACAGAGTGTCATAGAGTTGCAGAGTGTGTCAGAGAGTGTCAGAGAGTTTCAGAAAGAGTCAGAGAGTTTCAGAGAGTTTCAGAGAGCTTCAGAGAGTTTCAGAGAGTGTCAGAAAGTTTCAGAGAGTGTCAGAGAGTTTCAGAGAGTGTCAGAGAGTGCCAGAAAGTTTCAGAGAGTGTCACAGAGTGTCGGCGAGTTTCAGAGAGATTCAGAGAGTGTCCGAGAGATTCAGAAAGTGTCAGATAGTGTCAGAGAGTTTCAGAATGTGTCAGAGATTGTCAGAGAGTGTCTGAGAGTGTCAGAGATTGTCATAGAGTTTCAGAGAGTGTCAGAGAGTTTCAGAGAGTTTCAGAGAGTGTCAGAGAGTGTCAGAGAGCTTCAGACAGTGTCAGGGAGTGCCAGAGAGTGTCAGAGAGTTTCAGATAGAGTCCGACAGTGTCTGAGATTGTCAAAGAGTGTCAAAGAGATTCAGAGAGTGTCAGAGAGTGTCAGAGAGTTTCAGAGAGTGTCAGGGAGTGTCAGAGAGTGTCAGAGAGTGTCAGAAAGTTTCAGAGAGAGTCAGAGAGTGTCAGGGAGTTTCAGAGAGTTTCAGAGAGAGTCACAGAGTGTCAGAGCTTTTCAGAGAGATTCAGAGAGTGTCAGAGAGTTTCACAGAGGGTCATAGAGTTGCAGAGTGTGTCAGAGAGTGTCAGAGAGTGTCTGAGAGTGTGAGGGAGTGTCAGAGTCTTTCAGAGAGTGTCACAGAGTTTCAGAGAGTGTCAGAGATTTTCAGAGAGTGCCAGAGATGTTCAGAGAGTGTCAGAGAGTGCCAGAAAATTTCAGAGAGTGTCACAGAGTGTCGGAGAGTTTCAGAGAGATTCAGAGAGTGTCCGAGAGATTCAGAAAGTGTCAGATAGTGTCAGAGAGTTTCAGAAAGTGTCACAGAGTGTCAGAGAGTGTCTGAGAGTGTCAGAGAGTGTCAGAGAGTTTCAGAGAGCGTCAGAGAGTGTCAGAGAGTTTCAGAGAGTTTCAGAGAGTGTCAGAGAGTTTCAGAGAGTCTCAGATAGTGTCAGAGAGTGTCAGAGCGTGTCTGAGAGTGTCTGAGAGTTTCAGAGAGTGTCAGAGAGTGTCACAGAGTTTCAGAGAGTTTCAGAGAGATTCAGAGAGTGTCCGAGAGATTCAGAAAGTGTCAGATAGTGTCAGAGAGTTTCAGAGATCTTCAGAGAGTGTCTGAGAGTGTCAGAGAGTTTCAGAGATTTTCAGAGAGTGTCAGAGAGTTTCAGAGAGTGTCAGAGAGTGTCAGAGAGTTTCAGAGAGTTTCAGAGAGTGTCAGAGAGTGTCAGAGAGTTTCAGAGAGCTTCAGAGAGTTTCAGAGAGTGTCAGAAAGTTTCAGAGAGTGTCAGAGAGTTTCAGAGAGTGTCAGACAGTTTCAGAGAGTTTCAGAGAGTGTCAGAGATTGTCAGAGAGTGTCAGACAGTTTCAGAGAGTTTCAGAGTGTCAGAGAGTTTCAGAGAGTGTCAGAGAGTTTCAGAGAATTTCAGAGAGTTTCAGAGACTTTCTGAGAGTGTCAGAGAGTTACAGAGAGTTTCTGAGAGTTTCTGAGTGTGTCGGAGTGTGTCTGAGAGAGTCAGAGAGTCTCAGGGAGTTTCAGAGAGCTTCAGAGAGTGTCACAGAGTGTCAGAAAGTTTCAGAGAGAGTCAGAGAGTGTCAGGGAGTTTCAGAGAGTTTCAGAGAGTGTCACAGAGTGTCAGAGCTTTTCAGAGGCTTTCAGAGAGTGTCAGTGAGTTTCAGAGAGTGTCAAAGGGTTTCAGATAGTTTCTGAGAGTGTCAGAGAGTGCCAGAGAGTTTCTGAGAGTTTCTGAGTGTGTCGATGTGTGTCTGCGGGAGTCAGAGAGTATCTGAGAGTGTCACAGAGTGTCAGAGAGTGTCAGAGATTTTCAGAGAATTTCAGATATGTTCAGAGAGTTTCAGAGAATGTCAGAAAGTTTCAGAGAGTGTCAGAGAGTGTCAGGGAGTTTCAGAGAGTTACAGAGTGTCACAGATTGTCAGAGAGTTTCAGAGAGATTCAGAGAGTGTCAGAGAGTGTCACAGAGTGACACAGAGTTGCAGAGTGTGTCTGAGAGTGTCCGAGAGTTTCAGAAAGTGTCAGATACTGTCAGAGAGTTTCAGAAAGTGTCAGAGAGTGTCAGAGAGTGTCTGGGAATGTCAGAGAGTGTCAGAGTGTTTCACAGAGTTTCACAGAGTTTCAGAGAGTGTCAGAGATTTTCAGAGAGTTTCAGAGATCTTCAGGGAGTGTCAGAGAGTGCGAGAATGTTTCAGAGAGTGTCACAGAGTGTCGGAGAGTTTCAGAGATCTTCAGAGAGTGTCTGAGAGTGTCTGAGAGTGCCAGAGATTGTCAGAGAGTTTCAGAGAGTGTCACAGAGTGTCAGAAAGTTTCAGAGAGAGTCAGAGAGTGTCAGGGAGTTTCAGAGAGTTTCAGAGAGTGTCACAGAGTGTCAGAGCTTTTCAGAGGCTTTCAGAGAGTGTCAGAGAGTTTCAGAGAGTGTCAAAGGGTTTCAGATAGTTTCTGAGAGTTTCAGAGAGTGCCAGAGAGTTTCCGAGAGTTTCTGAGTGTGTCGATGTGTGTCTGCGGGAGTCAGAGAGTATCTGAGAGTGTCACAGAGTGTCAGAGAGTGTCAGAGATTTTCAGAGAATTTCAGATATGTTCAGAGAGTTTCAGAGAATGTCAGAAAGTTTCAGAGAGTGTCAGAGAGTGTCAGGGAGTTTCAGAGAGTTACAGAGTGTCACAGATTGTCAGAGAGTTTCAGAGAGATTCAGAGAGTGTCAGAGAGTGTCACAGAGTGACACAGAGTTGCAGAGTGTGTCAGAGAGTGTCCGAGAGTTTCAGAAAGTGTCAGATACTGTCAGAGAGTTTCAGAAAGTGTCAGAGAGTGTCAGAGAGTGTCTGGGAATGTCAGAGAGTGTCAGAGTGTTTCAGAGAGTTTCACAGAGTTTCAGAGAGTGTCAGAGATTTTCAGAGAGTTTCAGAGATCTTCAGGGAGTGTCAGAGAGTGCGAGAAAGTTTCAGAGAGTGTCACAGAGTGTCGGAGAGTTTCAGAGATCTTCAGAGAGTGTCTGAGAGTGTCTGAGAGTGCCAGAGATTGTCAGAGAGTTTCAGAGAGTGTCAGAGAGTTTCAGAGAGTTTCAGAGAGTGTCAGAGAGTGTCAGAGACTTTCAGAGAGTTTCAGAGAGCTTCGGAGAGTTTCAGAGAGTGTCAGAAAGTTTCAGAGAGTGTCACAGAGTGTCAGATAGTGTCAGAGAGACTCAGAGAGTGTCAGAGATTGTCAGAGAGTGTCAGACAGTTTCAGAGAGTTTCAGAGAGTGTCAGAGAGTTTCAGAGAGAGTCAGTGAGTGTCAGAGAGTGTCAAAGAGTGTCACAGAGTTTCAGAGAGTGTCAGAGAGCGTCAGAGCGTGTCAGAGAGTTTCAGAGAGTGTCAGAGTGTTTCAGAGACTTTCTGAGAGTGTCAGAGAGTTCCAGAGAGTTTCTGAGTGTGTCGGAGTGTGTCTGAGAGTGTCAGAGAGTATCTGAGAGTGTCACAGAGTGTCAGAGTGTCAGAGATTTTCAGAGAGTTTCAGAGATGTTCAGAGAGTGTCATTGAGTGTCAGAAAGATTCAGAGAGAGTCAGAGAGTGTCAGAGCTTTTCAGAGAGATTCAGAGAGTGTCAGAGAGTGTCACAGAGTGTCATAGAGTTGCAGAGTGTGTCAGAGAGTGTCCGAGAGTTTCAGAAAGAGTCAGATAGTGACAGAGAGTTTCAGAAAGTGTCATAGAGTTTTAGAGTGTGTCAGAGAGTGTCCGAGAGTGCTTGAGAGTGTCTGAGAGTTTCAGAGAGTGTCAGAGAGTGTCAGAGAGTTTCAGAGAGCTTATGAGAATTTCTGAGAGTGTCAGAGAGTTACAAAGAGTTTCAGAGAGTTTCAGAGAGTGTCAGAACGTTTCAGAGAGTGTCAGAGAGTTTCATAAAGCTTCAGAGAGTGTCAGGGAGTGTCAGAGAGTGTCAGAGAGTTTCAGAGTGTTTCAGAGAGAGTCAGACAGTGTCTGAGAGTGTCAAAGAGTTTCAGAGAGTGTCAGAGAGTGTCAGAGGGTTTCAGAGAGTGTCAGAGAGTTTCAGAGAGTGTCAGAGATTGTCACAGAGTGTCATAGAGTTGCAGAGTGACTCAGAGAGTGTCCGAGAGTTTCAGAAAGAGTCAGATAATGTCAGAGAGTTTCAGAAAGTGTCAGAGAGTGTCAGAGAGTGTCAGAGAGTTTCAGAGAGTGTCAGAGAGAGTCAGAGAGTTTCTGAGAGTTTCAGAGAGTGTCAGAGAGTTTCAGAGAGTCTCAGATAGTGTCAGAGAGTGTCAGAGAGTGTCTGAGAGTGTCAGAGGGTTTCAGAGAGTGTCAGAGAGTTTCAGATAGTGTCAGAGAGTGTCACAGAGTGTCATAGAGTTGCAGAGTGTGTCAGAGAGTGTCCGAGAGTTTCAGAAAGAGTCAGATAATGTCAGAGAGTTTCAGAAAGTGTCAGAGAGTGTCAGAGAGTGTCTGAGAGTGTGAGAGAGTGTCAGAGTCTTTCAGAGAGTGTCACAGAGTTTCAGAGAGTGTCAGAGATTTTCAGAGAGTGCCAGAGATCTTCAGAGAGTGTCAGAGAGTGCCAGAAAGTTTCAGAGAGTGTCACAGTGTCGGAGAGTTTCAGAGAGATTCAGAGAGTGTCCGAGAGATTCAGAAAGTGTCAGATAGTGTCAGAGAGTTTCAGAAAGTGTCACAGAGTGTCAGAGAGTGTCTGAGAGTGTCAGAGAGTGTCAGAGAGTTTCAGAGAGTGTCAGAGAGTGTCAGAGAGTTTCAGAGAGTTTCAGAGAGTGCCAGAACATTTCAGAGAGTGTCACAGAGTGTCTGAGAGTGTCTGAGAGTTTCAGAGAGTGTCAGAGAGTGTCAGAGAGTTTCAGAGAGCTTCTGAGAGTTTCTGAGAGTGTCAGAGAGTTACAAAGAGTTTCAGAGAGTTTCAGAGAGTGTCAGAAAGTTTCAGAGAGTTTCAGAAAGCTTCAGAGAGTGTCAGGGAGTGTCAGAGAGTGTCAGAGAGTTTCAGAGTGTTTCAGAGAGAGTCAGACAGTGTCTGAGAGTGTCAAAGAATGTCAAAGAGTTTCAGAGAGTGTCAGAGAGTGTCAGAGGGTTTCAGAGAGTGTCAGAGAGTTTCAGAGAATTTCTGAGAGTGTCAGAGAGTGCCTGAGAGTTTCTGACAGTTTCTGAGTGTGCCGGAGAGTGTCAGAGAGTGTCAGAGTGTTTCAGAGAGTGTCACAGAGTTTCAGAGAGTGTCAACGTTTTTCAGAGAGTTTCAGAGATCTTCAGAGAGTGTCAGTGAGTGCCACAGAGTTTCAGTGAGTGTCAGAGAGTTTCAGAGAGTGTCAGAGATTTTCAGAGAGTTTCAGAGATCTTCAGAGAGTGTCAGAGAGTGCCAGAAAATTTCAGAGAGTGTCACAGATTGTCGGCGAGTTTCAGAGAGATTCAGAGAGTGTCCGAGAGATTCAGAAAGTGTCAGATAGTGTCAGAGAGTTTCAGAATGTGTCAGAGAGTGTCAGAGAGTGTCTGAGAGTGTCAGAGATTGTCATAGAGTTTCAGAGAGTGTCAGAGAGTTTCAGAGAGTTTCAGAGAGTGTCAGAGAGTGTCAGAGAGCTTCAGACAGTGTCAGGGAGTGCCAGAGAGTGTCAGAGAGTTTCAGATAGGGTCCGACAGTGTCTGAGATTGTCAAAGAGTGTCAAAGAGATTCAGAGAGTGTCAGAGAGTGTCAGAGAGTTTCAGAGAGTGTCAGGGAGTGTCAGAGAGTGTCAGAGAGTGTCAGAAAGTTTCAGAGAGAGTCAGAGAGTGTCAGGGAGTTTCAGAGAGTTTCAGAGAGTGTCACAGAGTGTCAGAGCTTTTCAGAGAGATTCAGAGAGTGTCAGAGAGTTTCACAGAGTGTCATAGAGTTGCAGAGTGTGTCAGAGAGTGTCAGAGAGTTTCAGAAAGAGTCAGAGAGTTTCAGAGAGTTTCAGAGAGCTTCAGAGAGTTTCAGAGAGTGTCAGAAAGTTTCAGAGAGTGTCAGAGAGTTTCAGAGAGTGTCAGAGAGTGCCAGAAAGTTTCAGAGAGTGTCACAGAGTGTCGGCGAGTTTCAGAGAGATTCAGAGAGTGTCCGAGAGATTCAGAAAGTGTCAGATAGTGTCAGAGAGTTTCAGAATGTGTCAGAGATT
The DNA here is from genome assembly GCF_036365525.1 of Heterodontus francisci. Taxonomy (NCBI): domain Eukaryota; kingdom Metazoa; phylum Chordata; class Chondrichthyes; order Heterodontiformes; family Heterodontidae; genus Heterodontus; species Heterodontus francisci. The sequence goes on along the minus strand of NC_090395.1, from coordinate 9,096,581 downwards.
GTCAGAGAGTGTCTGAGAGTGTCAGAGATTGTCATAGAGTTTCAGAGAGTGTCAGAGAGTTTCAGAGAGTTTCAGAGAGTGTCAGAGAGTGTCAGAGAGCTTCAGACAGTGTCAGGGAGTGCCAGAGAGTGTCAGAGAGTTTCAGATAGAGTCCGACAGTGTCTGAGATTGTCAAAGAGTGTCAAAGAGATTCAGAGAGTGTCAGAGAGTGTCAGAGAGTTTCAGAGAGTGTCAGGGAGTGTCAGAGAGTGTCAGAGAGTGTCAGAAAGTTTCAGAGAGAGTCAGAGAGTGTCAGGGAGTTTCAGAGAGTTTCAGAGAGAGTCACAGAGTGTCAGAGCTTTTCAGAGAGATTCAGAGAGTGTCAGAGAGTTTCACAGAGGGTCATAGAGTTGCAGAGTGTGTCAGAGAGTGTCAGAGAGTGTCTGAGAGTGTGAGGGAGTGTCAGAGTCTTTCAGAGAGTGTCACAGAGTTTCAGAGAGTGTCAGAGATTTTCAGAGAGTGCCAGAGATGTTCAGAGAGTGTCAGAGAGTGCCAGAAAATTTCAGAGAGTGTCACAGAGTGTCGGAGAGTTTCAGAGAGATTCAGAGAGTGTCCGAGAGATTCAGAAAGTGTCAGATAGTGTCAGAGAGTTTCAGAAAGTGTCACAGAGTGTCAGAGAGTGTCTGAGAGTGTCAGAGAGTGTCAGAGAGTTTCAGAGAGCGTCAGAGAGTGTCAGAGAGTTTCAGAGAGTTTCAGAGAGTGTCAGAGAGTTTCAGAGAGTCTCAGATAGTGTCAGAGAGTGTCAGAGCGTGTCTGAGAGTGTCTGAGAGTTTCAGAGAGTGTCAGAGAGTGTCACAGAGTTTCAGAGAGTTTCAGAGAGATTCAGAGAGTGTCCGAGAGATTCAGAAAGTGTCAGATAGTGTCAGAGAGTTTCAGAGATCTTCAGAGAGTGTCTGAGAGTGTCAGAGAGTTTCAGAGATTTTCAGAGAGTGTCAGAGAGTTTCAGAGAGTGTCAGAGAGTGTCAGAGAGTTTCAGAGAGTTTCAGAGAGTGTCAGAGAGTGTCAGAGAGTTTCAGAGAGCTTCAGAGAGTTTCAGAGAGTGTCAGAAAGTTTCAGAGAGTGTCAGAGAGTTTCAGAGAGTGTCAGACAGTTTCAGAGAGTTTCAGAGAGTGTCAGAGATTGTCAGAGAGTGTCAGACAGTTTCAGAGAGTTTCAGAGTGTCAGAGAGTTTCAGAGAGTGTCAGAGAGTTTCAGAGAATTTCAGAGAGTTTCAGAGACTTTCTGAGAGTGTCAGAGAGTTACAGAGAGTTTCTGAGAGTTTCTGAGTGTGTCGGAGTGTGTCTGAGAGAGTCAGAGAGTCTCAGGGAGTTTCAGAGAGCTTCAGAGAGTGTCACAGAGTGTCAGAAAGTTTCAGAGAGAGTCAGAGAGTGTCAGGGAGTTTCAGAGAGTTTCAGAGAGTGTCACAGAGTGTCAGAGCTTTTCAGAGGCTTTCAGAGAGTGTCAGTGAGTTTCAGAGAGTGTCAAAGGGTTTCAGATAGTTTCTGAGAGTGTCAGAGAGTGCCAGAGAGTTTCTGAGAGTTTCTGAGTGTGTCGATGTGTGTCTGCGGGAGTCAGAGAGTATCTGAGAGTGTCACAGAGTGTCAGAGAGTGTCAGAGATTTTCAGAGAATTTCAGATATGTTCAGAGAGTTTCAGAGAATGTCAGAAAGTTTCAGAGAGTGTCAGAGAGTGTCAGGGAGTTTCAGAGAGTTACAGAGTGTCACAGATTGTCAGAGAGTTTCAGAGAGATTCAGAGAGTGTCAGAGAGTGTCACAGAGTGACACAGAGTTGCAGAGTGTGTCTGAGAGTGTCCGAGAGTTTCAGAAAGTGTCAGATACTGTCAGAGAGTTTCAGAAAGTGTCAGAGAGTGTCAGAGAGTGTCTGGGAATGTCAGAGAGTGTCAGAGTGTTTCACAGAGTTTCACAGAGTTTCAGAGAGTGTCAGAGATTTTCAGAGAGTTTCAGAGATCTTCAGGGAGTGTCAGAGAGTGCGAGAATGTTTCAGAGAGTGTCACAGAGTGTCGGAGAGTTTCAGAGATCTTCAGAGAGTGTCTGAGAGTGTCTGAGAGTGCCAGAGATTGTCAGAGAGTTTCAGAGAGTGTCACAGAGTGTCAGAAAGTTTCAGAGAGAGTCAGAGAGTGTCAGGGAGTTTCAGAGAGTTTCAGAGAGTGTCACAGAGTGTCAGAGCTTTTCAGAGGCTTTCAGAGAGTGTCAGAGAGTTTCAGAGAGTGTCAAAGGGTTTCAGATAGTTTCTGAGAGTTTCAGAGAGTGCCAGAGAGTTTCCGAGAGTTTCTGAGTGTGTCGATGTGTGTCTGCGGGAGTCAGAGAGTATCTGAGAGTGTCACAGAGTGTCAGAGAGTGTCAGAGATTTTCAGAGAATTTCAGATATGTTCAGAGAGTTTCAGAGAATGTCAGAAAGTTTCAGAGAGTGTCAGAGAGTGTCAGGGAGTTTCAGAGAGTTACAGAGTGTCACAGATTGTCAGAGAGTTTCAGAGAGATTCAGAGAGTGTCAGAGAGTGTCACAGAGTGACACAGAGTTGCAGAGTGTGTCAGAGAGTGTCCGAGAGTTTCAGAAAGTGTCAGATACTGTCAGAGAGTTTCAGAAAGTGTCAGAGAGTGTCAGAGAGTGTCTGGGAATGTCAGAGAGTGTCAGAGTGTTTCAGAGAGTTTCACAGAGTTTCAGAGAGTGTCAGAGATTTTCAGAGAGTTTCAGAGATCTTCAGGGAGTGTCAGAGAGTGCGAGAAAGTTTCAGAGAGTGTCACAGAGTGTCGGAGAGTTTCAGAGATCTTCAGAGAGTGTCTGAGAGTGTCTGAGAGTGCCAGAGATTGTCAGAGAGTTTCAGAGAGTGTCAGAGAGTTTCAGAGAGTTTCAGAGAGTGTCAGAGAGTGTCAGAGACTTTCAGAGAGTTTCAGAGAGCTTCGGAGAGTTTCAGAGAGTGTCAGAAAGTTTCAGAGAGTGTCACAGAGTGTCAGATAGTGTCAGAGAGACTCAGAGAGTGTCAGAGATTGTCAGAGAGTGTCAGACAGTTTCAGAGAGTTTCAGAGAGTGTCAGAGAGTTTCAGAGAGAGTCAGTGAGTGTCAGAGAGTGTCAAAGAGTGTCACAGAGTTTCAGAGAGTGTCAGAGAGCGTCAGAGCGTGTCAGAGAGTTTCAGAGAGTGTCAGAGTGTTTCAGAGACTTTCTGAGAGTGTCAGAGAGTTCCAGAGAGTTTCTGAGTGTGTCGGAGTGTGTCTGAGAGTGTCAGAGAGTATCTGAGAGTGTCACAGAGTGTCAGAGTGTCAGAGATTTTCAGAGAGTTTCAGAGATGTTCAGAGAGTGTCATTGAGTGTCAGAAAGATTCAGAGAGAGTCAGAGAGTGTCAGAGCTTTTCAGAGAGATTCAGAGAGTGTCAGAGAGTGTCACAGAGTGTCATAGAGTTGCAGAGTGTGTCAGAGAGTGTCCGAGAGTTTCAGAAAGAGTCAGATAGTGACAGAGAGTTTCAGAAAGTGTCATAGAGTTTTAGAGTGTGTCAGAGAGTGTCCGAGAGATTCAGAAAGAGTCAGATAGTGTCAGAGAGTTTCAGAAAGTGTCAGAGAGTGTCAGAGAGTGTCTGAGAGTGTCAGAGAGTGTCAGAGTCTTTCAGAGAGTGTCACAGAGTTTCAGAGAGTGTCAGAGATTTTCAGAGATTGCCAGAGATCTTCAGAGAGTGTCAGAGAGTGCCAGAAAGTTTCAGAGAGTGTCACATAGTGTCGGAGAGTTTCAGAGAGATTCAGAGAGTGTCCGAGAGATTCAGAAAGTGTCAGATAGTGTCAGAGAGTTTCAGAAAGTGTCACAGAGTGTCAGAGAGTGTCTGAGAGTGTCAGAGAGTGTCAGAGAGTTTCAGAGAGTGTCAGAGAATGTCAGAGAGTTTCAGAGAGTTTCAGAGAGTCTCAGATAGTGTCAGAGAGTGTCAGAGAGTGTCTGAGAGTGTCTGAGAGTTTCAGAGAGTGTCAGAGAGTGTCAGAGAGTTTCAGAGAGCTTCTGAGAGTTTCTGAGAGTGTCAGAGAGCTACAAAGAGTTTCAGAGATCTTCAGAGAGTGTCAGAGAGTGCGAGAAAGTTTCAGAGAGTGTCACAGAGTGTCGGAGAGTTTCAGAGAGATTCAGAGAGTTTCCGAGAGATTCAGAAAGTGTCAGATAGTGTCAGAGAGTTTCAGAGAGTTTCAGAGAGTGTCAGAGAGTGTCAGAGAGTTTCAGAGAGTGTCAGAGAGTGTCAGAGAGTTTCAGTGAGTTTCAGAGAGTGTCAGAGAGTGTCAGAGAGTTTCAGAGAGTTTCAGAGAGCTTCAGAGAGTTTCAGAGAGTGTCAGAAAGTTTCAGAGAGTGTCAAAGAGTTTCAGAGAGTGTCACAGAGTGTCAGAGTGATTCAGAGAGTCTCAGACAGTGTCAGAGAGTGTCAGAGAGTGTCTGAGAGTGTCAGAGGGTTTCAGAGAGTGTCAGAGAGTTTCAGATAGTGTCAGAGAGTCACAGAGTGTCATAGAGTTGCAGAGTGTGTCAGAGAGTGTCCGAGAGTTTCAGAAAGAGTCAGATAATGTCAGAGAGTTTCAGAAAGTGTCAGAGAGTGTCAGAGAGTGTCTGAGAGTGTGAGAGAGTGTCAGAGTCTTTCAGAGAGTGTTACAGAGTTTCAGAGAGTGTCAGAAATTTTCAGAGAGTGCCAGAGATCTTCAGAGAGTGTCAGAGAGTGCCAGAAAGTTTCAGAGAGTGTCACAGAGTGGCGGAGAGTTTCAGAGAGATTCAGAGAGTGTCCGAGAGATTCAGAAAGTGTCAGATAGTGTCAGAGACTTTCAGAAAGTGTCACAGAGTGTCAGAGAGTGTCTGAGAGTGTCAGAGAGTGTCAGAGAGTTTCAGAGAGTGTCAGAGAGTGTCAGAGAGTTTCAGAGAGTTTCAGAGAGTGTCAGAGAGTTTCAGAGAGTGCCAGAACATTTCAGAGAGTGTCACAGAGTGTCTGAGAGTGTCTGAGAGTTTCAGAGAGTGTCAGAGAGTGTCAGAGAGTGTCAGAGAGTTTCAGAGAGCTTCTGAGAGTTTCTGAGAGTGTCAGAGAGTTACAAAGAGTTTCAGAGAGTTTCAGAGAGTGTCAGAAAGTTTCAGAGAGTGTCCGAGAGTTTCAGAGAGTTTCAGAGGGTGTCACAGAGTGTCAGAGAGTTTCAGAAAGCTTCAGAGAGTGTCAGGGAGTGTCAGAGAGTGTCAGAGAGTTTCAGAGTGTTTCAGAGAGAGTCAGACAGTGTCTGAGAGTGTCAAAGAATGTCAAAGAGTTTCAGAGAGTGTCAGAGAGTGTCAGAGGGTTTCAGAGAGTGTCAGAGAGTTTCACAGAATTTCTGAGAGTGTCAGAGAGTGCCTGAGAGTTTCTGACAGTTTCTGAGTGTGCCGGAGAGTGTCAGAGAGTGTCAGAGTGTTTCAGAGAGTGTCACAGAGTTTCAGAGAGTGTCAGCGATTTTCAGAGAGTTTCAGAGATCTTCAGAGAGTGTCAGTGAGTGCCACAGAGTGTCAGAGAGTGCCAGAAAGTTTCAGAGAGTGTCACAGAGTGTCGGCGAGTTTCAGAGAGATTCAGAGAGTGTCCGAGAGATTCAGAAAGTGTCAGATAGTGTCAGAGAGTTTCAGAATGTGTCAGAGAGTGTCAGAGAGTGTCTGAGAGTGTCAGAGATTGTCATAGAGTTTCAGAGAGTGTCAGAGAGTTTCAGACAGTGTCAGGGAGTGTCAGAGAGTGTCAGAGAGTTTCAGATAGAGTCCGACAGTGTCTGAGATTGTCAAAGAGTGTCAAAGAGATTCAGAGAGTGTCAGAGAGTGTCAGAGAGTTTCAGAGAGTGTCAGGGAGTGTCAGAGAGTGTCAGAGAGTGTCAGAAAGTTTCAGAGAGCGTCAGAGAGTGTCAGGGAGTTTCAGAGAGTTTCAGAGAGTGTCACAGAGTGTCAGAGCTTTTCAGAGAGATTCAGAGAGTGTCAGAGAGTTTCACAGAGTGTCATAGAGTTTCAGAGAGTGTCAGAGAGTGTCAGAGACTTTCAGAGAGTTTCAGAGAGCTTCGGAGAGTTTCAGAGAGTGTCAGAAAGTTTCAGAGAGTGACACAGAGTGTCAGAGTGATTCAGAGAGACTCAGAGAGTGTCAGAGATTGTCAGAGAGTGTCAGACAGTTTCAGAGAGTTTCAGAGAGTGTCAGAGAGTTTCAGAGAGAGTCAGTGAGTGTCAGAGAGTGTCAAAGAGTGCCACAGAGTTTCAGAGAGTGTCAGAGCGCGTCAGAGCGTGTCAGAGAGTTTCAGAGAGTGTCAGAGTGTTTCAGAGACTTTCTGAGAGTGTCAGAGAGTTCCAGAGAGTTTCTGAGAGTTTCTGAGTGTGTCGGAGTGTGTCTGAGAGTGTCAGAGAGTATCTGAGAGTGTCACAGAGTGTCAGAGTGTCAGAGATTTTCAGAGAGTTTCAGAGATGTTCAGAGAGTGTCATTGAGTGTCAGAAAGTTTCAGAGAGAGTCAGAGAGTGTCAGAGCTTTTCAGAGAGATTCAGAGAGTGTCAGAGAGTGTCACAGAGTGTCATAGAGTTGCAGAGTGTGTCAGAGAGTGTCCGAGAGTTTCAGAAAGAGTCAGATAGTGACAGAGAGTTTCAGAAAGTGTCATAGAGTTGTAGAGTGTGTCAGAGAGTGTCCGAGAGTTTCAGAAAGAGTCAGATAGTGTCAGAGAGTTTCAGAAAGTGTCAGAGAGTGTCAGAGAGTGTCTGAGAGTGTGAGAGAGTGTCAGAGTCTTTCAGAGAGTGTCACAGAGATTCAGAGAGTGTCAGAGATTTTCAGAGAGTGCCAGAGATCTTCAGAGAGTGTCAAAGAGTTTCAGAGAGTGTCACAGAGTGTCGGAGAGTTTCAGAGAGATTCAGAGAGTGTCCGAGAGATTCAGAAAGTGTCAGATAGTGTCAGAGAGTTTCAGAAAGTGTCACAGAGTGTCAGAGAGTGTCTGAGAGTGTCAGAGAGTGTCAGAGAGTTTCAGAGAGTGTCAGAGAATGTCAGAGAGTTTCAGAGAGTTTCAGAGAGTCTCAGATAGTGTCAGAGAGTGTCAGAGAGTGTCTGAGAGTGTCTGAGAGTTTCAGAGAGTGTCAGAGAGTGTCAGAGAGTTTCAGAGAGCTTCTGGGAGTTTCTGAGAGTGTCAGAGAGTTACAAAGAGTTTCAGAGATCTTCAGAGAGTGTCAGAGAGTGCGAGAAAGTTTCAGAGAGTGTCACAGAGTGTCGGAGAGTTTCAGAGAGATTCAGAGAGTTTCCGAGAGATTCAGAAAGTGTCAGATAGTGTCAGAGAGTTTCAGAGAGTTTCAGAGAGTATCAGAGAGTGTCAGAGAGTTTCAGAGAGTGTCAGAGAGTGTCAGAGAGTTTCAGTGAGTTTCAGAGAGTGTCAGAGAGTGTCAGAGAGTTTCAGAGAGTTTCAGAGAGCTTCAGAGAGTTTCAGAGAGTGTCAGAAAGTTTCAGAGAGTGTCAAAGAGTTTCAGAGAGTGTCACAGAGTGTCAGAGTGATTCAGAGAGTCTCAGATAGTGTCAGAGAGTGTCAGAGAGTGTCTGAGAGTGTCAGAGGGTTTCAGAGAGTGTCAGAGAGTTTCAGATAGTGTCAGAGAGTGTCACAGAGTGTCATAGAGTTGCAGAGTGTGTCAGAGAGTGTCCGAGAGTTTCAGAAAGAGTCAGATAATGTCAGAGAGTTTCAGAAAGTGTCAGAGAGTGTCTGAGAGTGTGAGAGAGTGTCAGAGTCTTTCAGAGAGTGTCACAGAGTTTCAGAGAGTGTCAGAAATTTTCAGAGAGTGCCAGAGATCTTCAGAGAGTGTCAGAGAGTGCCAGAAAGTTTCAGAGAGTGTCACAGAGTGTCGGAGAGTTTCAGAGAGATTCAGAGAGTGTCCGAGAGATTCAGAAAGTGTCAGATACTGTCAGAGAGTTTCAGAGATCTTCAGAGAGTGTCTGAGAGTGTCTGAGAGTGCCAGAGATTGTCAGAGTTTCAGAGAGTGTCAGAAAGTGTCAGAGAGTTTCAGAGTGTTTCAGAGAGTGTCAGAGAGTTTCAGAGAGTGCCAGAACATTTCAGAGAGTGTCACAGACTGTCTGAGAGTGTCAGAGAGTGTCAGAGAGTTTCAGAGAGTGTCAGAGAGTGTCAGAGAGTGTCAGAGAGATTCAGAAAGTGTCAGATAGTGTCAGAGAGTTTCAGAAAGTGTCACAGAGTGTCAGAGAGTGTCAGAGAGTGTCAGAGAGTTTCAGAGAGTGTCAGAGAGTGTCAGAGAGTTTCAGAGAGTTTCAGAGAGTGTCAGAGAGTTTCAGAGAGTGCCAGAACATTTCAGAGAGTGTCACAGAGTGTCTGAGAGAGTCTGAGAGTTTCAGAGAGTGTCAGAGAGTGTCAGAGAGTTTCAGAGAGCTTCTGAGAGTTTCTGAGAGTGTCAGAGATTTACAAAGAGTTTCAGAGAGTTTCAGAGAGTGTCAGAAAGTTTCAGAGAGTGTCCGAGAGTTTCAGAGAGTTTCAGAGGGTGTCACAGAGTGTCAGAGAGTTTCAGAAAGCTTCAGAGAGTGTCAGGGAGTGTCAGAGAGTGTCAGAGAGTTTCAGAGTGTTTCAGAGAGAGTCAGACAGTGTCTGAGAGTGTCAAAGAATGTCAAAGAGTTTCAGAGAGTGTCAGAGAGTGTCAGAGGGTTTCAGAGAGTGTCAGAGAGTTTCAGAGAACTTCTGAGAGTGTCAGAGAGTGCCTGAGAGTTTCTGACAGTTTCTGAGTGTGCCGGAGAGTGTCAGAGAGTGTCAGAGTGTTTCAGAGAGTGTCACAGAGTTTCAGCGAGTGTCAGCGATTTTCAGAGAGTTTCAGAGATCTTCAGAGAGTGTCAGTGAGTGCCACAGAGTGTCAGTGAGTGTCAGAGAGTTTCAGAGAGTGTCAGAGAGTGTCAGAGATTTTCAGAGAGTTTCAGAGATCTTCAGAGAGTGTCAGAGAGTGCCAGAAAGTTTCAGAGAGTGTCACAGAGTGTCGGCGAGTTTCAGAGAGATTCAGAGAGTGTCCGAGAGATTCAGAAAGTGTCAGATAGTGTCAGAGAGTTTCAGAATGTGTCAGAGAGTGTCAGAGAGTGTCTGAGAGTGTCAGAGATTGTCATAGAGTTTCAGAGAGTGTCAGAGAGTTTCAGAGAGTTTCAGAGAGTGTCACAGAGTGTCAGAGAGCTTCAGACAGTGTCATGGAGTGTCAGAGAGTGTCAGAGAGTTTCAGATAGAGTCCGACAGTGTCTGAGATTGTCAAAGAGTGTCAAAGAGATTCAGAGAGTGTCAGAGAGTGTCAGAGAGTTTCAGAGAGTGTCAGGGAGTGTCAGAGAGTGTCAGAGAGTGTCAGAAAGTTTCAGAGAGAGTCAGAGAGTGTCAGGGAGTTTCAGAGAGTTTCAGAGAGTGTCACAGAGTGTCAGAGATTTTCAGAGAGATTCAGAGAGTGTCAGAGAGTTTCACAGAGTGTCATAGAGTTGCAGAGTGTCACAGATTGTCAGAGAGTTTCAGAGAGATTCAGAGAGTGTCAGAGAGTGTCACAGAGTGACACAGAGTTGCAGAGTGTGTCAGAGAGTGTCCGAGAGTTTCAGAAAGTGTCAGATACTGTCAGAGAGTTTCAGAAAGTGTCGGAGAGTGTCAGAGAGTGTCTGGGAATGTCAGAGAGTGTCAGAGTGTTTCAGAGAGTTTCACAGAGTTTCAGAGAGTGTCAGAGATTTTCAGAGAGTTTCAGAGATCTTCAGGGAGTGTCAGAGAGTGCGAGAAAGTTTCAGAGAGTGTCACAGAGTGTCGGAGAGTTTCAGAGATCTTCAGAGATTGTCTGAGAGTGTCTGAGAGTGCCAGAGATTGTCAGAGAGTTTCAGAGACTGTCAGAGAGTTTCAGAGAGTTTCAGAGAGTGTTAGAGAGTGTCAGAGAATTTCAGAGAGTTTCAGAGAGCTTCGGAGAGTTTCAGAGAGTGTCAGAAAGTTTCAGAGAGTGTCACAGAGTGTCAGAGTGATTCAGAGAGACTCAGAGAGTGTCAGAGATTGTCAGAGAGTTTCAGACAGTTTCAGAGAGTTTCAGATAGTGTCAGAGAGTGTCAAAGAGTGTCACATTGTTTCAGAGAGTGTCAGAGAGCGTCAGAGCGTGTCAGAGAGTTTCAGAGAGTGTCAGAGTGTTTCAGAGACTTTCTGAGAGTGTCAGAGAGTTCCAGAGAGTTTCTGAGAGTTTCTGAGTGTGTCGGAGTGTGTCTGAGAGTGTCAGGGAGTATCTGAGAGTGTCACAGAGTGTCAGAGATTGTCAGAGATTTTCAGAGAGTTTCAGAGATGTTCAGAGAGTGTCATTGAGTGTCAGAAAGTTTCAGAGAGAGTCAGAGAGTGTCAGAGCTTTTCAGAGAGATTCAGAGAGTGTCAGAGAGTGTCACAGAGTGTCATAGAGTTGCAGAGTGTGTCAGAGAGTGTCCGAGAGTTTCAGAAAGAGTCAGATAGTGTCAGAGAGTTTCAGAAAGCGTCATAGAGTTGTAGAGTGTGTCAGAGAGTGTCCGAGAGTTTCAGAAAGAGTCAGATAGTGTCAGAGAGTTTCAGAAAGTGTCAGAGAGTGTCAGAGAGTGTCTGAGAGTGTGAGAGAGTGTCAGAGTCTTTCAGAGAGTGTCACAGAGTTTCAGAGAGTGTCAGAGATTTTCAGAGAGTGCCAGAGATCTTCAGAGAGTGTCAGAGAGTGCCAGAAATTTTCAGAGAGTGTCACAGAGTGTCGGAGAGTTTCAGAGAGATTCAGAGAGTGTCCGAGAGATTCAGAATGTGTCAGATAGTGTCAGAGAGTTTCAGAAAGTGTCACAGAGTGTCAGAGAGTGTCTGAGAGTGTCAGAGAGTGTCAGAGAGTTTCAGAGAGTGTCAGAGAATGTCAGAGAGTTTCAGAGAGTTTCAGAGAGTCTCAGATAGTGTCAGAGAGTGTCAGAGAGTGTCTGAGAGTGTCTGAGAGTTTCAGAGAGTGTCAGAGAGTGTCAGAGAGTTTCAGAGAGCTTCTGAGAGTTTCTGAGAGTGTCAGAGAGTTACAAAGAGTTTCAGAGATCTTCAGAGAGTGTCAGAGAGTGCGAGAAAGTTTCAGAGAGTGTCACAGAGTGTCGGAGAGTTTCAGAGAGATTCAGAGAGTTTCCGAGAGATTCAGAAATTGTCAGAGAGTGTCAGAGAGTTTCAGAGAGTTTCAGAGAGTGTCAGAGAGTGTCAGAGAGTTTCAGAGAGTGTCAGAGAGTGTCAGAGAGTTTCAGTGAATTTCAGAGAGTGTCAGAGAGTGTCAGAGAGTTTCAGAGAGTTTCAGAGAGCTTCAGAGAGTTTCAGAGAGTGTCAGAAAGTTTCAGAGAGTGTCAAAGAGTTTCAGAGAGTGTCACAGAGTGTCAGAGTGATTCAGAAAGTCTCAGATAGTGTCAGAGAGTGTCAGAGAGTGTCTGAGAGTGTCAGAGGGTTTCAGAGAGTGTCAGAGAGTTTCAGATAGTGTCAGAGAGTGTCACAGAGTGTCATAGAGTTGCAGAGTGTGTCAGAGAGTGTCCGAGAGTTTCAGAAAGAGTCAGATAATGTCAGAGAGTGTCAGAAAGTGTCAGAGAGTGTCAGAGAGTGTCTGAGAGTGTGAGAGAGTGTCAGAGTCTTTCAGAGAGTGTCACAGAGTTTCAGAGAGTGTCAGAGATTTTCAGAGAGTGCCAGAGATCTTCAGAGAGTGTCAGAGAGTGCCAGAAAGTTTCAGAGAGTGTCACAGAGTGTCGGAGAGTTTCAGAGAGATTCAGAGAGTGTCCGAGAGATTCAGAAAGTGTCAGATAGTGTCAGAGAGTTTCAGAAAGTGTCACAGAGTGTCAGAGAGTGTCTGAGAGTGTCAGAGAGTGTCAGAGAGTTTAAGAGAGTGTCAGAGAGTGTCAGAGAGTTTCAGAGAGTTTCAGAGAGTGTCAGAGAGTTTCAGAGAGTGCCAGAACATTTCAGAGAGTGTCACAGAGTGTCTGAGAGTGTCTGAGAGTTTCACAGAGTGTCAGAGAGTGTCTGAGAGTTTCACAGAGTGTCAGAGAGTGTCAGAAAGTGTCAGAGAGTTACAAAGAGTTTCAGAGAGTTTCAGAGAGTGTCAGAAAGTTTCAGAGAGTGTCCGAGAGTTTCAGAGAGTTTCAGAGGGTGTCAGGGAGTGTCAGAGAGTGTCAGAGAGTTTCAGAGTGTTTCAGAGAGAGTCAGACAGTGTCTGAGAGTGTCAAAGAATGTCAAAGAGTTTCAGAGTGTGTCAGAGAGTGTCGGAGGGATTCAGAGAGTGTCAGAGAGTTTCAGAGAATTTCCGAGAGTGTCAGAGATTGCCTGAGAGTTTCTGACAGTTTCTGAGTGTGCCGGAGAGTGTCAGAGAGTGTCAGAGTGTTTCAGAGAGTGTCACAGAGTTTCAGAGAGTGTCAGCGATTTTCAGAGAGTTTCAGAGATCTTCAGAGAGTGTCAGTGAGTGCCACAGAGTGTCAGAGAGTGTCTGAGAGTGTCAGAGATTGTCATAGAGTTTCAGAGAGTGTCAGAGAGTTTCAGAGAGTGTCAGAGATTTTCAGAGAGTGCCAGAGATCTTCAGAGAGTGTCAGAGAGTGCCAGAAAGTTTCAGAGAGTGTCACAGAGTGTCGGAGAGTTTCAGAGAGATTCAGAGAGTGTCCGAGAGATTCAGAATGTGTCAGATAGTGTCAGAGAGTTTCAGAAAGTGTCACAGAGTGTCAGAGAGTGTCTGAGAGTGTCAGAGAGTGTCAGAGAGTTTCAGAGAGTGTCAGAGAATGTCAGAGAGTTTCAGAGAGTTTCAGAGAGTCTCAGATAGTGTCAGAGAGTGTCAGAGAGTGTCTGAGAGTGTCTGAGAGTTTCAGAGAGTGTCAGAGAGTGTCAGAGAGTTTCAGAGAGCTTCTGAGAGTTTCTGAGAGTGTCAGAGAGTTACAAAGAGTTTCAGAGATCTTCAGAGAGTGTCAGAGAGTGCGAGAAAGTTTCAGAGAGTGTCACAGAGTGTCGGAGAGTTTCAGAGAGATTCAGAGAGTTTCCGAGAGATTCAGAAAGTGTCAGAGAGTGTCAGAGAGTTTCAGAGAGTTTCAGAGAGTGTCAGAGAGTGTCAGAGAGTTTCAGAGAGTGTCAGAGAGTGTCAGAGAGTTTCAGTGAATTTCAGAGAGTGTCAGAGAGTGTCAGAGAGTTTCAGAGAGTTTCAGAGAGCTTCAGAGAGTTTCAGAGAGTGTCAGAAAGTTTCAGAGAGTGTCAAAGAGTTTCAGAGAGTGTCACAGAGTGTCAGAGTGATTCAGAAAGTCTCAGATAGTGTCAGAGAGTGTCAGAGAGTGTCTGAGAGTGTCAGAGGGTTTCAGAGAGTGTCAGAGAGTTTCAGATAGTGTCAGAGAGTGTCACAGAGTGTCATAGAGTTGCAGAGTGTGTCAGAGAGTGTCCGAGAGTTTCAGAAAGAGTCAGATAATGTCAGAGAGTGTCAGAAAGTGTCAGAGAGTGTCAGAGAGTGTCTGAGAGTGTGAGAGAGTGTCAGAGTCTTTCAGAGAGTGTCACAGAGTTTCAGAGAGTGTCAGAGATTTTCAGAGAGTGCCAGAGATCTTCAGAGAGTGTCAGAGAGTGCCAGAAAGTTTCAGAGAGTGTCACAGAGTGTCGGAGAGTTTCAGAGAGATTCAGAGAGTGTCCGAGAGATTCAGAAAGTGTCAGATAGTGTCAGAGAGTTTCAGAAAGTGTCACAGAGTGTCAGAGAGTGTCTGAGAGTGTCAGAGAGTGTCAGAGAGTTTAAGAGAGTGTCAGAGAGTGTCAGAGAGTTTCAGAGAGTTTCAGAGAGTGTCAGAGAGTTTCAGAGAGTGCCAGAACATTTCAGAGAGTGTCACAGAGTGTCGGAGAGTTTCAGAGAGATTCAGAGAGTGTCCGAGAGATTCAGAAAGTGTCAGATAGTGTCAGAGAGTTTCAGAAAGTGTCACAGAGTGTCAGAGAGTGTCTGAGAGTGTCAGAGAGTGTCAGAGAGTTTAAGAGAGTGTCAGAGAGTGTCTGAGAGGGTCTGAGAGTTTCAGAGAGTGTCAGAGAGTTTCAGAGAGCTTCTGAGAGTTTCTGAGAGTGTCAGAGAGTTACAAAGAGTTTCAGAGATCTTCAGAGAGTGTCAGAGAGTGCGAGAAAGTTTCAGAGAGTGTCACAGAGTTGCGGAGAGTTTCAGAGAGATTCAGAGAGTTTCCGAGAGATTCAGAAAGTGTCAGATAGTGTCAGAGAGTTTCAGAGAGTTTCAGAGACTGTCAGAGAGTTTCAGAGAGTGTCAGAGAGTGTCAGAGAGTTTCAGTGAGTTTCAGAGAGTGTCAGAGAGTGTCAGAGAGTTTCAGAGAGTTTCTGAGAGCTTCAGAGAGTTTCAGAGAGTGTCAGAAAGTTTCAGAGAGTGTCAGAGAGTTTCAGAGAGTGTCACAGAGTGTCAGAGTGATTCAGAGAGTCTCAGATTGTGTCAGAAAGTGTCAGAGAGTGTCTGAGAGTGTCAGAGGGTTTCAGAGAGTGTCAGAGAGTTTCAGATAGTGTCAGAGAGTGTCACAGAGTGTCATAGAGTTGCAGAGTGTGTCAGAGAGTGTCCGAGAGTTTCAGAAAGAGTCAGATAATGTCAGAGAGTTTCAGAAAGTGTCAGAGAGTGTCAGAGAGTGTCTGAGAGTGTGAGAGAGTGTCAGAGTCTTTCAGAGAGTGTCACAGAGTTTCAGAGAGTGTCAGAGATTTTCAGAGAGTGCCAGAATTCTTCAGAGAGTGTCAGAGAGTGCCAGAAAGTTTCAGAGAGTGTCACAGAGTGTCGGAGAGTTTCAGAGAGATTCAGAGAGTGTCCGAGAGATTCAGAAAGTGTAAGATAGTGTCAGAGAGTTTCAGAAAGTGTCACAGAGTGTCAGAGAGTGTCTGAGAGTGTCAGAGAGTGTCAGAGAGTTTCAGAGAGTGTCAGAGAGTGTCAGAGAGTTTCAGAGAGTTTCAGAGAGTGTCAGAGAGTTTCAGAGAGTGCCAGAACATTTCAGAGAGTGTCACAGAGTGTCTGAGAGTGTCTGAGAGTTTCAGAGAGTGTCAGAGAGTGTCAGAGAGTTTCAGAGAGCTTCTGAGAGTTTCTGAGAGTGTCAGAGAGTTACAAAGAGTTTCAGAGAGTTTCAGAGAGTGTCAGAAAGATTCAGTGAGTGTCCGAGAGTTTCAGAGAGTTTCAGAGGGTGTCACAGAGTGTCAGAGAGTTTCAGAAAGCTTCAGAGAGTGTCAGGGAGTGTCAGAGAGTGTCAGAGAGTTTCAGAGTGTTTCAGAGAGAGTCAGACAGTGTCTGAGAGTGTCAAAGAATGTCAAAGAGTTTCAGAGAGTGTCAGAGAGTGTCAGAGGGTTTCAGAGAGTGTCAGAGAGTTTCAGAGAATTTCTGAGAGTGTCAGAGAGTGCCTGAGAGTTTCTGACAGTTTCTGAGTGTGCCGGAGAGTGTCAGAGAGTGTCAGAGTGTTTCAGAGAGTGTCACAGAGTTTCAGAGAGTGACAGCGATTTTCAGAGAGTTTCAGAGATCTTCAGAGAGTGTCAGTGAGTGCCACAGAGTGTCAGTGAGTGTCAGAGAGTTTCAGAGAGTGTCAGAGATTTTCAGAGAGTTTCAGAGATCTTCAGTGAGTGTCAGAGAGTGCCAGAAAGTTTCAGAGAGTGTCACAGAGTGTCGGCGATTTTCAGAGAGATTCAGAGAGTGTCCGAGAGATTCAGAAAGTGTCAGATAGTGTCAGAGAGTTTCAGAATGTGTCAGAGAGTGTCAGAGAGTGTCTGTGAGTGTCAGAGATTGTCATAGAGTTTCAGAGAGTGTCAGAGAGTTTCAGAGAGTTTCAGAGAGTGTCAGAGAGTGTCAGAGAGCTTCAGACAGTGTCAGGGAGTGTCAGAGAGTTTCAGATAGAGTCCGACAGTTTCTGAGATTGTCAAAGAGTGTCAAAGAGATTCAGAGAGTGTCAGAGAGTGTCAGAGAGTTTCAGAGAGTGTCAGGGAGTGTCAGAGATTGTCAGAGAGTGTCAGACAGTTTCAGAGAGTATCAGAGAGTGTCAGAGAGTTTCAGAGAGAGTCAGTGAGTGTCAGAGAGTGTCAAAGAGTGTCACAGAGTTTCAGAGAGTGTCAGAGAGCGTCAGAGCGTGTCAGAGAGTTTCAGAGAGTGTCAGAGAGTTCCAGAGAGTTTCTGAGAGTTTCTGAGTGTGTCGGAGTGTGTCTGAGAGTGTCAGAGAGTATCTGAGAGTGTCACAGAGTGTCAGAGAGTGTCAGAGATTTTCAGAGAGTATCAGAGATGTTCAGAGAGTGTCATTGAGTGTCAGAAAGTTTCAGAGAGAGTCAGAGAGTGTCAGAGCTTTTCAGAGAGATTCAGAGAGTGTCAGAGAGTGTCACAGAGTGTCATAGAGTTGCAGAGTGTGTCAGAGAGTGTCCGAGAGTTTCAGAAAGAGTCAGATATTGTCAGAGAGTTTCAGAAAGTGTCAGAGAGTGTCAGAGAGTGTCTGAGAGTGTGAGAGAGTGTCAGAGTCTTTCAGAGAGTGTCACAGAGTTTCAGAGAGTGTCAGATATTTTCAGAGAGTGCCAGAGATCTTCAGAGAGTGTCAGAGAGTGCCAGAAAGTTTCAGAGAGTGTCACAGAGTGTCGGAGAGTTTCAGAGAGATTCAGAGAGTGTCCGAGAGATTCAGAAAGTGTCAGATAGTGTCAGAGAGTTTCAGAAAGTGTCACAGAGTGTCAGAGAGTGTCTGAGAGTGTCAGAGAGTGTCAGAGAGTTTCAGAGAGTCTCAGAGAGTGTCAGAGAGTTTCAGAGAGTTTCAGAGAGTGTCAGAGAGTTTCAGAGAGTGCCAGAACATTTCAGAGAGTGTCACAGAGTGTCTGAGAGTGTCAGAGAGTTTCAGAGAGTGTCAGAGAGTGTCAGAGAGTTTCAGAGAGCTTCTGAGAGTTTCTGAGAGTGTCAGAGAGTTACAAAGAGTTTCAGAGAGTTTCAGAGAGTGTCAGAAAGTTTCAGAGAGTGTCCGAGAGTTTCAGAGAGTTTCAGAGGGTGTCACAGAGTGTCAGAGAGTTTCAGAAAGCTTCAGAGAGTGTCAGGGAGTGTCAGAGAGTGTCAGAGAGTTTCAGAGTGTTTCAGAGAGAGTCAGACAGTGTCTGGGAGTGTCAAAGAATGTCAAAGAGTTTCAGAGAGTGTCAGAGAGTGTCAGAGGGTTTCAGAGAGTGTCAGAGAGTTTCAGAGAATTTCTGAGAGTGTCAGAGCGTGCCTGAGAGTTTCTGACAGTTTCTGAGTGTGCCGGAGAGTGTCAGAGAGTGTCAGAGTGTTTCAGAGAGTGTCACAGAGTTTCAGAGAGTGTCAGCGATTTTCAGAGAGTTTCAGAGATCTTCAGAGAGTGTCAGTGAGTGCCACAGAGTGTCAGTGAGTGTCAGAGAGTTTCAGAGAGTGTCAGAGATTTTCAGAGAGTTTCAGAGATCTTCAGAGAGTGTCAGAGAGTGCCAGAAAGTTTCAGAGAGTGTCACAGAGTGTCGGCGATTTTCAGAGAGATTCAGAGAGTGTCCGAGAGATTCAGAAAGTGTCAGATAGTGTCAGAGAGTTTCAGAATGTGTCAGAGAGTGTCAGAGAGTGTCTGAGAGTGTCAGAGATTGTCATAGAGTTTCAGAGAGTGTCAGAGAGTTTCAGAGAGTTTCAGAGAGTGTCAGAGAGTGTCAGAGAGCTTCAGACAGTGTCAGGGAGTGTCAGAGAGTATCAGAGAGATTCAGATAGAGTCCGACAGTGTCTGAGATTGTCAAAGAGTGTCAAAGAGATTCAGAGAGTGTCAGAGAGTGTCAGAGAGTTTCAGAGAGTGTCAGGGAGTGTCAGAGAGTGTCAGAGAGTGTCAGAAAGTTTCAGAGAGAGTCAGAGAGTGTCAGGGAGTTTCAGAGAGTTTCAGCGAGTGTCACAGAGTGTCAGAGCTTTTCAGAGAGATTCAGAGAGTGTCAGAGAGTTTCACAGAGTGTCATAGAGTTGCAGAGTGTGTCCGAGAGTGTCAGAGAGTTTCAGAAAGAGTCAGATATTGTCAGAGAGTTTCAGAAAGTGTCAGAGAGTGTCAGAGAGTGTCTGAGAGTGTGAGAGAGTGTCAGAGTCTTTCAGAGAGTGTCACAGAGTTTCAGAGAGTGTCAGAGATTTTCAGAGAGTGCCAGAGATGTTCAGAGAGTGTCAGAGAGTGCCAGAAAAGTTCAGAGAGTCTCACAGAGTGTCGGAGAGTTTCAGAGAGATTCAGAGAGTGTCCGAGAGATTCGGAAAGTGTCAGATAGTGTCAGAGAGTTTCACAAAGTGTCACAGAGTGTCAGAGAGTGTCTGAGAGTGTCAGAGAGTGTCAGAGAGTTTCAGAGAGCGTCAGAGAGTGTCAGAGAGTTTCAGAGAGTTTCAGAGAGTGTCAGAGAGTTTCAGAGAGTCTCAGATAGTGTCAGAGAGTGTCAGAGCGTGTCTGAGAGTGTCTGAGAGTTTCAGAGAGTGTCAGAGAGTGTCAGAGAGTGTCAGAGAGCTTCAGACAGTGTCAGGGAGTGTCAGAGAGTTTCAGATAGAGTCCGACAGTGTCTGAGATTGTCAAAGAGTGTCAAAGAGATTCAGAGAGTGTCAGAGAGTGTCAGAGAGTTTCAGAGAGTGTCAGGGAGTGTCAGAGATTGTCAGAGAGTGTCAGACAGTTTCAGAGAGTATCAGAGAGTGTCAGAGAGTTTCAGAGAGAGTCAGTGAGTGTCAGAGAGTGTCAAAGAGTGTCACAGAGTTTCAGAGAGTGTCAGAGAGCGTCAGAGCGTGTCAGAGAGTTTCACAGAGTGTCAGAGAGTTCCAGAGAGTTTCTGAGAGTTTCTGAGTGTGTCGGAGTGTGTCTGAGAGTGTCAGAGAGTATCTGAGAGTGTCACAGAGTGTCAGAGAGTGTCAGAGATTTTCAGAGAGTATCAGAGATGTTCAGAGAGTGTCATTGAGTGTCAGAAAGTTTCAGAGAGAGTCAGAGAGTGTCAGAGCTTTTCAGAGAGATTCAGAGAGTGTCAGAGAGTGTCACAGAGTGTCATAGAGTTGCAGAGTGTGTCAGAGAGTGTCCGAGAGTTTCAGAAAGAGTCAGATATTGTCAGAGAGTTT
Organism: Heterodontus francisci; assembly: GCF_036365525.1. Lineage (NCBI taxonomy): Eukaryota > Metazoa > Chordata > Chondrichthyes > Heterodontiformes > Heterodontidae > Heterodontus > Heterodontus francisci. The sequence continues at coordinate 9,077,585 of NC_090395.1, read as the reverse complement.
CAGAAAGTGTCAGAGAGTGTCAGAGAGTGTCTGAGAGTGTGAGAGAGTGTCAGAGTCTTTCAGAGAGTGTCACAGAGTTTCAGAGAGTGTCAGATATTTTCAGAGAGTGCCAGAGATCTTCAGAGAGTGTCAGAGAGTGCCAGAAAGTTTCAGAGAGTGTCACAGAGTGTCGGAGAGTTTCAGAGAGATTCAGAGAGTGTCCGAGAGATTCAGAAAGTGTCAGATAGTGTCAGAGAGTTTCAGAAAGTGTCACAGAGTGTCAGAGAGTGTCTGAGAGTGTCAGAGAGTGTCAGAGAGTTTCAGAGAGTCTCAGAGAGTGTCAGAGAGTTTCAGAGAGTTTCAGAGAGTGTCAGAGAGTTTCAGAGAGTGCCAGAACATTTCAGAGAGTGTCACAGAGTGTCTGAGAGTGTCAGAGAGTTTCAGAGAGTGTCAGAGAGTGTCAGAGAGTTTCAGAGAGCTTCTGAGAGTTTCTGAGAGTGTCAGAGAGTTACAAAGAGTTTCAGAGAGTTTCAGAGAGTGTCAGAAAGTTTCAGAGAGTGTCCGAGAGTTTCAGAGAGTTTCAGAGGGTGTCACAGAGTGTCAGAGAGTTTCAGAAAGCTTCAGAGAGTGTCAGGGAGTGTCAGAGAGTGTCAGAGAGTTTCAGAGTGTTTCAGAGAGAGTCAGACAGTGTCTGGGAGTGTCAAAGAATGTCAAAGAGTTTCAGAGAGTGTCAGAGAGTGTCAGAGGGTTTCAGAGAGTGTCAGAGAGTTTCAGAGAATTTCTGAGAGTGTCAGAGCGTGCCTGAGAGTTTCTGACAGTTTCTGAGTGTGCCGGAGAGTGTCAGAGAGTGTCAGAGTGTTTCAGAGAGTGTCACAGAGTTTCAGAGAGTGTCAGCGATTTTCAGAGAGTTTCAGAGATCTTCAGAGAGTGTCAGTGAGTGCCACAGAGTGTCAGTGAGTGTCAGAGAGTTTCAGAGAGTGTCAGAGATTTTCAGAGAGTTTCAGAGATCTTCAGAGAGTGTCAGAGAGTGCCAGAAAGTTTCAGAGAGTGTCACAGAGTGTCGGCGATTTTCAGAGAGATTCAGAGAGTGTCCGAGAGATTCAGAAAGTGTCAGATAGTGTCAGAGAGTTTCAGAATGTGTCAGAGAGTGTCAGAGAGTGTCTGAGAGTGTCAGAGATTGTCATAGAGTTTCAGAGAGTGTCAGAGAGTTTCAGAGAGTTTCAGAGAGTGTCAGAGAGTGTCAGAGAGCTTCAGACAGTGTCAGGGAGTGTCAGAGAGTATCAGAGAGATTCAGATAGAGTCCGACAGTGTCTGAGATTGTCAAAGAGTGTCAAAGAGATTCAGAGAGTGTCAGAGAGTGTCAGAGAGTTTCAGAGAGTGTCAGGGAGTGTCAGAGAGTGTCAGAGAGTGTCAGAAAGTTTCAGAGAGAGTCAGAGAGTGTCAGGGAGTTTCAGAGAGTTTCAGCGAGTGTCACAGAGTGTCAGAGCTTTTCAGAGAGATTCAGAGAGTGTCAGAGAGTTTCACAGAGTGTCATAGAGTTGCAGAGTGTGTCAGAGAGTGTCAGAGAGTTTCAGAAAGAGTCAGATATTGTCAGAGAGTTTCAGAAAGTGTCAGAGAGTGTCAGAGAGTGTCTGAGAGTGTGAGAGAGTGTCAGAGTCTTTCAGAGAGTGTCACAGAGTTTCAGAGAGTGTCAGAGATTTTCAGAGAGTGCCAGAGATGTTCAGAGAGTGTCAGAGAGTGCCAGAAAAGTTCAGAGAGTCTCACAGAGTGTCGGAGAGTTTCAGAGAGATTCAGAGAGTGTCCGAGAGATTCGGAAAGTGTCAGATAGTGTCAGAGAGTTTCACAAAGTGTCACAGAGTGTCAGAGAGTGTCTGAGAGTGTCAGAGAGTGTCAGAGAGTTTCAGAGAGCGTCAGAGAGTGTCAGAGAGTTTCAGAGAGTTTCAGAGAGTGTCAGAGAGTTTCAGAGAGTCTCAGATAGTGTCAGAGAGTGTCAGAGCGTGTCTGAGAGTGTCTGAGAGTTTCAGAGAGTGTCAGAGAGTGTCACAGAGTTTCAGAGAGTTTCAGAGAGATTCAGAGAGTGTCCGAGAGATTCAGAAAGTGTCAGATAGTGTCAGAGAGTTTCAGAGATCTTCAGAGAGTGTCTGAGAGCGTCAGAGAGTTTCAGAGATTTTCAGAGAGCTTCAGAGAGTTTCAGAGAGTTTCAGAGAGTGTCAGAGAGTGTCAGAGAGTTTCAGAGAGTTTCAGAGAGCTTCAGAGAGTTTCAGAGAGTGTCAGAAAGTTTCAGAGAGTGTCAGAGAGTTTCAGAGAGTTTCAGAGAGCTTCAGAGAGTTTCAGAGAGTGTCAGAAAGTTTCAGAGAGTGTCAGAGAGTTTCAGAGAGTGTCAGACAGTTTCAGAGAGTTTCAAAGAGTGTCAGAGATTGTCAGAGAGTGTCAGACAGTTTCAGAGAGTTTCAGAGAGTTTCAGTGAGAGTCAGTGAGTGTCAGAGATTGTCAAAGAGTGTCACAGAGTTTCAGAGAGTGTCAGGGAGCTTCAGAGAGTGTCAGAGAGTTTCAGAGAGTTTCAGAGAGTTTCAGAGAGTGTCAGAGAGTTACAGAGAGTTTCTGAGAGTTTCTGAGTGTGTCGGAGTGTGTCTGAGAGAGTCAGAGAGTGTCAGGGAGTTTCAGAGAGTTTCAGAGAGTGTCACAGAGTGTCAGAAAGTTTCAGAGAGAGTCAGAGAGTGTCAGGGAGTTTCAGAGAGTTTCAGAGAGTGTCACAGAGTGTCAGAGCTTTTCAGAGGCTTTCAGAGAGTGTCAGAGAGTTTCAGAGAGTGTCAAAGGGTTTCAGAGAGTTTCTGAGAGTGTCAGAGAGTGCCAGATATTTTCTGAGAGTTTCTGAGTGTGTCGATGTGTGTCTGCGGGAGTCAGAGAGTATCTGAGAGTGTCACAGAGTGTCAGAGAGTGTCAGAGATTTTCAGAGAATTTCAGATATGTTCAGAGAGTTTCAGAGAGTGTCAGAAAGTTTCAGAGAGTGTCAGAGAGTGTCAGGGAGGTTCAGAGAGTTACAGAGTGTCACAGATTGTCAGAGAGTTTCAGAGAGATTCAGAGAGTGTCAGAGAGTGTCACAGAGTGACACAGAGTTGCAGAGTGTGTCAGAGAGTGTCCGAGAGTTTCAAAAAGTGTCAGATACTGTCAGAGAGTTTCAGAAAGTGTCAGAGAGTGTCAGAGAGTGTCTGGGAATGTCAGAGAGTGTCAGAGTGTTTCCGAGAGTTTCACAGAGTTTCAGAGAGTGTCAGAGATTTTCAGAGAGTTTCAGAGATCTTCAGGGAGTGTCAGAGAGTGCGAGAAGGTTTCAGAGAGTGTCACAGAGTGTCGGAGAGTTTCAGAGATCTTCAGAGAGTGTCTGAGAGTGTCTGAGAGTGCCAGAGATTGTCAGAGAGTTTCAGAGAGTGTCAGAGAGTTTCAGAGAGTGTCAGAGAGTGTCAGAGAGTTTCAGAGAGTTTCAGAGAGCTTCGGAGAGTTTCAGAGAGTGTCAGAAAGTTTCAGAGAGTGTCACAGAGTGTCGGAGTGATTCAGAGAGACTCAGAGAGTGTCAGAGATTGTCAGAGAGTGTCAGAGAGTTTCAGAGAGAGTCAGTGAGTGTCAGAGAGTGTCAAAGAGTGTCACAGAGTTTCAGAGAGTGTCAGAGTGTTTCAGAGACTTTCTGAGAGTGTCAGAGAGTTCCAGAGAGATTCTGAGAGTTTCTGAGTGTGTCGGAGTGTGTCTGAGAGTGTCAGAGATTTTCAGAGAGTTTCAGAGATGTTCAGAGAGTGTCATTGAGTGTCAGATAGTTTCAGAGAGAGTCAGAGAGTGTCAGAGCTTTTCAGAGAGATTCAGAGAGTGTCAGAGAGTGTCACAGAGTGTCATAGAGTTGCAGAGTGTGTCAGAGAGTGTCCGAGAGTTTCAGAAAGAGTCAGATAGTGTCAGAGAGTTTCAGAAACTGTCATAGAGTTGTAGAGTGTGTCAGAGAGTGTCCGAGAGTTTCAGAAAGAGTCAGATAGTGTCAGAGAGTTTCAGAAAGTGTCAGAGAGTGTCAGAGAGTGTCTGAGAGTGTGAGAGAGTGTCAGAGTCTTTCAGAGAGTGTCACAGAGTTTCAGAGAGTGTCAGAGATTTTCAGAGAGTGCCAGAGATCTTCAGAGAGTGTCAGAGAGTGCCAGAAAGTTTCAGAGAGTGTCACAGAGTGTCATAGAGTTTCAGAGAGATTCAGAGAGTGTCCGAGAGATTCAGAAAGTGTCAGATAGTGTCAGAGTGTTTCAGAAAGTGTCACAGAGTGTCAGAGAGTGTCTGAGAGTGTCAGAGAGTGTCAGAGAGTTTCAGAGAGTGTCAGAGAATGTCAGAGAGTTTCAGAGAGTCTCAGATAGTGTCAGAGAGTGTCAGAGAGTGTCTGAGAGTGTCTGAGAGTTTCAGAGAGTGTCAGAGAGTTTCAGAGAGTTTCTGAGAGCTTCTGAGAGTTTCTGAGAGTGTCAGAGAGTTACAAAGAGTTTCAGAGATCTTCAGAGAGTGTCAGAGAGTGCGAGAAAGTTTCAGAGAGTGTCACAGAGTGTCGGAGAGTTGCAGAGTGCGTCAGAGAGTGTTCGAGAGTTTCAGAAAGAGTCAGATAGTGTCCGAGAGTTTCAGAAAGAGTCAGATAGTGTCAGAGAGTTTCAGAAAGTGTCAGAGAGTGTCAGAGAGTGTCTGAGAGTGTGAGAGAGTGTCAGAGTCTTTCAGAGAGTGTCACAGAGTTTCAGAGAGTGTCAGAGATTTTCAGAGAGTGCCAGAGATCTTCAGAGAGTGTCAGAGAGTGCCAAAAAGTTTCAGAGAGTGTCACAGTGTGTCGGAGAGTTTCAGAGAGATTCAGAGAGTGTCCGAGAGATTCAGAAAGTGTCAGAAAGTGTCAGAGAGTTTCAGAAAGTGTCACAGAGTGTCCGTGAGTGTCTGAGAGTGTCAGAGAGTGTCAGAGAGGTTCAGAGAGTGTCAGAGAATGTCAGAGAGTTTCAGAGAGTTTCAGAGAGTTTCAGAGAGTCTCAGATAGTGTCAGAGAGTGTCAGAGAGTGTCTGAGAGTGTCTGAGAGTTTTAGAGAGTGTCAGAGAGTGTCAGAGAGTTTCAGAGAGCTTCTGAGAGTTTCTGAGAGTGTCAGAGAGTTACAAAGAGTTTCAGAGATCTTCAGAGAGTGTCAGAGAGTGCAAGAAAGTTTCAGAGAGTGTCACAGAGTGTCATAGAGTTTCAGAGAGTGTCAGGGAGCGTCAGAGAGTGTCAGAGAGTTTCAGAGAGTGTCAGAGAGTTTCAGAGACTTTCTGAGAGTGTCAGAGAGTTACAGAGATTTTCTGAGAGTTTCTGAGTGTGTCGGAGTGTGTCTGAGAGTGTCAGAGAGTATCTGAGAGTGTCACAGAGTTTCAGAGAGTGTCAGAGATTTTCAGAGAGTTTCAGAGATGTTCAGAGAGTGTCATTGAGTGTCAGAAAGTTTCAGCGAGAGTCAGAGAGTGTCAGGGAGTTTCAGAGAGTTTCAGAGAGTGTCACAGAGTGTCAGAGCTTTTCAGAGAGATTCAGAGAGTGTCAGAGAGTGTCACAGAGTGTCATAGAGTTGCAGAGTGTGTCAGAGAGTGTCCGAGAGTTTCAGAAAGAGTCAGATAGTGTCAGAGAGTTTCAGAAAGTGTCATAGAATTGTAGAGTGTGTCAGAGAGTGTCCGAGAGTTTCAGAGAGTGTCTGAGAGTGTCTGAGAGTTTCAGAGAGTGTCAGAGAGTTTTAGAGAGTTTCAGAGAGCTTCCGAGAGTTTCTGAGAGTGTCAGAGAGTTACAAAGAGTTTCAGAGATCTTCAGAGAGTGTCAGCGAGTGCGAGAAAGTTTCAGAGAGTGTTACAGAGTGTCGGAGAGTTTCAGAGAGATTCAGAGAGTTTCCGAGAGATTCAGAAAGTGTCAGAGAGTTTCAGAGAGTTTCAGAGAGTGTCAGAGAGTGTCAGAGAGTTTCAGAGAGTGTCAGAGAGTGTCAGAGAGTTTCAGTGAGTTTCAGAGAGTGTCAGAGAGTGTTAGAGAGTTTCAGAGAGTGTCACAGAGTGTCAGAGTGATTCAGAGAGATTCCGAGAGTGTCAGAGATTGTCAGAGAATGTCAGACAGTTTCAGAGAGTTTCAGAGAGTGTCAGAGAGTTTCAGAGAGAGTCAGTGAGTGTCAGAGATTTTCAAAGAGTGTCACAGAGTTTCAGAGAGTGTCAGGGAGCGTCAGAGAGTGTCAGAGAGTTTCAGAGAGTGTCAGAGAGTGTTAGAGAGTTTCAGAGAGTGTCACAGAGTGTCAGAGTGATTCAGAGAGATTCCGAGAGTGTCAGAGATTGTCAGAGAATGTCAGACAGTTTCAGAGAGTTTCAGAGAGTGTCAGAGAGTTTCAGAGAGAGTCAGTGAGTGTCAGAGATTTTCAAAGAGTGTCACAGAGTTTCAGAGAGTGTCAGGGAGCGTCAGAGAGTGTCAGAGAGTTTCAGAGAGTGTCAGAGAGTTTCAGAGACTTTCTGAGAGTGTCAGAGAGTTACAGAGAGTTTCTGAGAGTTTCTGAGTGTGTCGGAGTGTGTCTGAGAGTGTCAGAGAGTATCTGAGAGTGTCACAGAGTTTCAGAGAGTGTCAGAGATTTTCAGAGAGTTTCAGAGATGTTCAGAGAGTGTCATTGAGTGTCAGAAAGTTTCAGCGAGAGTCAGAGAGTGTCAGAGCTTTTCAGAGAGATTCAGAGAGTGTCAGAGAGTGTCACAGAGTGTCATAGAGTTGCAGATTGTGTCAGAGAGTGTCCGAGAGTTTCAGAAAGAGTCAGATAATGTGAGAGAGTGTCAGAGTCTTTCAGAGAGTGTCACAGAGTTTCAGAGAGTGTCAGAGATTTTCAGAGAGTGCCAGAGATCTTCAGAGAGTGTCAGAGAGTGCCAGAAAGTTTCAGAGAGTGTCACAGAGTGTCGGAGAGTTTCAGAGAGATTGAGAGAGTGTCCGAGAGATTCAGAAAGTGTCAGATAGTGTCAGAGAGTTTCAGAAAGTGTCACAGAGTGTCAGAGAGTGTCTGAGAGTGTCAGAGAGTGTCAGAGAGTTTCAGAGAGTGTCAGAGAATGTCAGGGAGTTTCAGAGAGTTTCAGAGAGTGTCACAGAGTGTCAGAGCTTTTCAGAGAGATTCAGAGAGTGTCAGAGAGTGTCACAGAGTGTCATAGAGTTGCAGAGTGTGTCAGAGAGTGTCCGAGAGTTTCAGAAAGAGTCAGATAGTGTCAGAGAGTTTCAGAAAGTGTCATAGAATTGTAGAGTGTGTCAGAGAGTGTCCGAGAGTTTCAGAGAGTGTCTGAGAGTGTCTGAGAGTTTCAGAGAGTGTCAGAGAGTTTTAGAGAGTTTCAGAGAGCTTCTGAGAGTTTCTGAGAGTGTCAGAGAGTTACAAAGAGTTTCAGAGATCTTCAGAGAGTGTCAGAGAGTGCGAGAAAGTTTCAGAGAGTGTTACAGAGTGTCGGAGAGTTTCAGAGAGATTCAGAGAGTTTCCGAGAGATTCAGAAAGTGTCAGATAGTGTCAGAGAGTTTCAGAGAGTTTCAGAGAGTGTCAGAGAGTGTCAGAGAGTTTCAGAGAGTGTCAGAGAGTGTCAGAGAGTTTCAGTGAGTTTCAGAGCTTGTCAGAGAGTTTCAGAGAGTGTCAGAGAGTGTCAGAGAGTTTCAGAGAGATTCAGAGAGTGTCAGAGAGTGTCACAGAGTGTCATAGATTTGCAGAGTGTGTCAGAGAGTGTCCGAGAGTTTCAGAAAGAGTCAGATAGTGTCAGAGAGTTTCAGAAAGTGTCATAGAATTGTAGAGTGTGTCAGAGAGTGTCCGAGAGTTTCAGAGAGTGTCTGAGAGTGTCTGAGAGTTTCAGAGAGTGTCAGAGAGTTTCAGAGAGTTTCAGAGAGTTTCAGTGAGAGTCAGTGAGTGTCAGAGATTGTCAAAGAGTGTCACAGAGTTTCAGAGAGTGTCAGGGAGCTTCAGAGAGTGTCAGAGAGTTTCAGAGAGTTTCAGAGAGTTTCAGAGAGTGTCAGAGAGTTACAGAGAGTTTCTGAGAGTTTCTGAGTGTGTCGGAGTGTGTCTGAGAGAGTCAGAGAGTGTCAGGGAGTTTCAGAGAGTTTCAGAGAGTGTCACAGAGTGTCAGAAAGTTTCAGAGAGAGTCAGAGAGTGTCAGGGAGTTTCAGAGAGTTTCAGAGAGTGTCACAGAGTGTCAGAGCTTTTCAGAGGCTTTCAGAGAGTGTCAGAGAGTTTCAGAGAGTGTCAAAGGGTTTCAGAGAGTTTCTGAGAGTGTCAGAGAGTGCCAGATATTTTCTGAGAGTTTCTGAGTGTGTCGATGTGTGTCTGCGGGAGTCAGAGAGTATCTGAGAGTGTCACAGAGTGTCAGAGAGTGTCAGAGATTTTCAGAGAATTTCAGATATGTTCAGAGAGTTTCAGAGAGTGTCAGAAAGTTTCAGAGAGTGTCAGAGAGTGTCAGGGAGGTTCAGAGAGTTACAGAGTGTCACAGATTGTCAGAGAGTTTCAGAGAGATTCAGAGAGTGTCAGAGAGTGTCACAGAGTGACACAGAGTTGCAGAGTGTGTCAGAGAGTGTCCGAGAGTTTCAAAAAGTGTCAGATACTGTCAGAGAGTTTCAGAAAGTGTCAGAGAGTGTCAGAGAGTGTCTGGGAATGTCAGAGAGTGTCAGAGTGTTTCCGAGAGTTTCACAGAGTTTCAGAGAGTGTCAGAGATTTTCAGAGAGTTTCAGAGATCTTCAGGGAGTGTCAGAGAGTGCGAGAAGGTTTCAGAGAGTGTCACAGAGTGTCGGAGAGTTTCAGAGATCTTCAGAGAGTGTCTGAGAGTGTCTGAGAGTGCCAGAGATTGTCAGAGAGTTTCAGAGAGTGTCAGAGAGTTTCAGAGAGTTTCAGAGAGTGTCAGAGAGTGTCAGAGAGTTTCAGAGAGTTTCAGAGAGCTTCGGAGAGTTTCAGAGAGTGTCAGAAAGTTTCAGAGAGTGTCACAGAGTGTCGGAGTGATTCAGAGAGACTCAGAGAGTGTCAGAGATTGTCAGAGAGTGTCAGAGAGTTTCAGAGAGAGTCAGTGAGTGTCAGAGAGTGTCAAAGAGTGTCACAGAGTTTCAGAGAGTGTCAGAGTGTTTCAGAGACTTTCTGAGAGTGTCAGAGAGTTCCAGAGAGATTCTGAGAGTTTCTGAGTGTGTCGGAGTGTGTCTGAGAGTGTCAGAGATTTTCAGAGAGTTTCAGAGATGTTCAGAGAGTGTCATTGAGTGTCAGATAGTTTCAGAGAGAGTCAGAGAGTGTCAGAGCTTTTCAGAGAGATTCAGAGAGTGTCAGAGAGTGTCACAGAGTGTCATAGAGTTGCAGAGTGTGTCAGAGAGTGTCCGAGAGTTTCAGAAAGAGTCAGATAGTGTCAGAGAGTTTCAGAAACTGTCATAGAGTTGTAGAGTGTGTCAGAGAGTGTCCGAGAGTTTCAGAAAGAGTCAGATAGTGTCAGAGAGTTTCAGAAAGTGTCAGAGAGTGTCAGAGAGTGTCTGAGAGTGTGAGAGAGTGTCAGAGTCTTTCAGAGAGTGTCACAGAGTTTCAGAGAGTGTCAGAGATTTTCAGAGAGTGCCAGAGATCTTCAGAGAGTGTCAGAGAGTGCCAGAAAGTTTCAGAGAGTGTCACAGAGTGTCATAGAGTTTCAGAGAGATTCAGAGAGTGTCCGAGAGATTCAGAAAGTGTCAGATAGTGTCAGAGTGTTTCAGAAAGTGTCACAGAGTGTCAGAGAGTGTCTGAGAGTGTCAGAGAGTGTCAGAGAGTTTCAGAGAGTGTCAGAGAATGTCAGAGAGTTTCAGAGAGTCTCAGATAGTGTCAGAGAGTGTCAGAGAGTGTCTGAGAGTGTCTGAGAGTTTCAGAGAGTGTCAGAGAGTTTCAGAGAGTTTCTGAGAGCTTCTGAGAGTTTCTGAGAGTGTCAGAGAGTTACAAAGAGTTTCAGAGATCTTCAGAGAGTGTCAGAGAGTGCGAGAAAGTTTCAGAGAGTGTCACAGAGTGTCGGAGAGTTGCAGAGTGCGTCAGAGAGTGTTCGAGAGTTTCAGAAAGAGTCAGATAGTGTCCGAGAGTTTCAGAAAGAGTCAGATAGTGTCAGAGAGTTTCAGAAAGTGTCAGAGAGTGTCAGAGAGTGTCTGAGAGTGTGAGAGAGTGTCAGAGTCTTTCAGAGAGTGTCACAGAGTTTCAGAGAGTGTCAGAGATTTTCAGAGAGTGCCAGAGATCTTCAGAGAGTGTCAGAGAGTGCCAAAAAGTTTCAGAGAGTGTCACAGTGTGTCGGAGAGTTTCAGAGAGATTCAGAGAGTGTCCGAGAGATTCAGAAAGTGTCAGAAAGTGTCAGAGAGTTTCAGAAAGTGTCACAGAGTGTCCGTGAGTGTCTGAGAGTGTCAGAGAGTGTCAGAGAGGTTCAGAGAGTGTCAGAGAATGTCAGAGAGTTTCAGAGAGTTTCAGAGAGTTTCAGAGAGTCTCAGATAGTGTCAGAGAGTGTCAGAGAGTGTCTGAGAGTGTCTGAGAGTTTTAGAGAGTGTCAGAGAGTGTCAGAGAGTTTCAGAGAGCTTCTGAGAGTTTCTGAGAGTGTCAGAGAGTTACAAAGAGTTTCAGAGATCTTCAGAGAGTGTCAGAGAGTGCAAGAAAGTTTCAGAGAGTGTCACAGAGTGTCATAGAGTTTCAGAGAGTGTCAGGGAGCGTCAGAGAGTGTCAGAGAGTTTCAGAGAGTGTCAGAGAGTTTCAGAGACTTTCTGAGAGTGTCAGAGAGTTACAGAGATTTTCTGAGAGTTTCTGAGTGTGTCGGAGTGTGTCTGAGAGTGTCAGAGAGTATCTGAGAGTGTCACAGAGTTTCAGAGAGTGTCAGAGATTTTCAGAGAGTTTCAGAGATGTTCAGAGAGTGTCATTGAGTGTCAGAAAGTTTCAGCGAGAGTCAGAGAGTGTCAGGGAGTTTCAGAGAGTTTCAGAGAGTGTCACAGAGTGTCAGAGCTTTTCAGAGAGATTCAGAGAGTGTCAGAGAGTGTCACAGAGTGTCATAGAGTTGCAGAGTGTGTCAGAGAGTGTCCGAGAGTTTCAGAAAGAGTCAGATAGTGTCAGAGAGTTTCAGAAAGTGTCATAGAATTGTAGAGTGTGTCAGAGAGTGTCCGAGAGTTTCAGAGAGTGTCTGAGAGTGTCTGAGAGTTTCAGAGAGTGTCAGAGAGTTTTAGAGAGTTTCAGAGAGCTTCCGAGAGTTTCTGAGAGTGTCAGAGAGTTACAAAGAGTTTCAGAGATCTTCAGAGAGTGTCAGCGAGTGCGAGAAAGTTTCAGAGAGTGTTACAGAGTGTCGGAGAGTTTCAGAGAGATTCAGAGAGTTTCCGAGAGATTCAGAAAGTGTCAGAGAGTTTCAGAGAGTTTCAGAGAGTGTCAGAGAGTGTCAGAGAGTTTCAGAGAGTGTCAGAGAGTGTCAGAGAGTTTCAGTGAGTTTCAGAGAGTGTCAGAGAGTGTTAGAGAGTTTCAGAGAGTGTCACAGAGTGTCAGAGTGATTCAGAGAGATTCCGAGAGTGTCAGAGATTGTCAGAGAATGTCAGACAGTTTCAGAGAGTTTCAGAGAGTGTCAGAGAGTTTCAGAGAGAGTCAGTGAGTGTCAGAGATTTTCAAAGAGTGTCACAGAGTTTCAGAGAGTGTCAGGGAGCGTCAGAGAGTGTCAGAGAGTTTCAGAGAGTGTCAGAGAGTGTTAGAGAGTTTCAGAGAGTGTCACAGAGTGTCAGAGTGATTCAGAGAGATTCCGAGAGTGTCAGAGATTGTCAGAGAATGTCAGACAGTTTCAGAGAGTTTCAGAGAGTGTCAGAGAGTTTCAGAGAGAGTCAGTGAGTGTCAGAGATTTTCAAAGAGTGTCACAGAGTTTCAGAGAGTGTCAGGGAGCGTCAGAGAGTGTCAGAGAGTTTCAGAGAGTGTCAGAGAGTTTCAGAGACTTTCTGAGAGTGTCAGAGAGTTACAGAGAGTTTCTGAGAGTTTCTGAGTGTGTCGGAGTGTGTCTGAGAGTGTCAGAGAGTATCTGAGAGTGTCACAGAGTTTCAGAGAGTGTCAGAGATTTTCAGAGAGTTTCAGAGATGTTCAGAGAGTGTCATTGAGTGTCAGAAAGTTTCAGCGAGAGTCAGAGAGTGTCAGAGCTTTTCAGAGAGATTCAGAGAGTGTCAGAGAGTGTCACAGAGTGTCATAGAGTTGCAGATTGTGTCAGAGAGTGTCCGAGAGTTTCAGAAAGAGTCAGATAATGTGAGAGAGTGTCAGAGTCTTTCAGAGAGTGTCACAGAGTTTCAGAGAGTGTCAGAGATTTTCAGAGAGTGCCAGAGATCTTCAGAGAGTGTCAGAGAGTGCCAGAAAGTTTCAGAGAGTGTCACAGAGTGTCGGAGAGTTTCAGAGAGATTGAGAGAGTGTCCGAGAGATTCAGAAAGTGTCAGATAGTGTCAGAGAGTTTCAGAAAGTGTCACAGAGTGTCAGAGAGTGTCTGAGAGTGTCAGAGAGTGTCAGAGAGTTTCAGAGAGTGTCAGAGAATGTCAGGGAGTTTCAGAGAGTTTCAGAGAGTGTCACAGAGTGTCAGAGCTTTTCAGAGAGATTCAGAGAGTGTCAGAGAGTGTCACAGAGTGTCATAGAGTTGCAGAGTGTGTCAGAGAGTGTCCGAGAGTTTCAGAAAGAGTCAGATAGTGTCAGAGAGTTTCAGAAAGTGTCATAGAATTGTAGAGTGTGTCAGAGAGTGTCCGAGAGTTTCAGAGAGTGTCTGAGAGTGTCTGAGAGTTTCAGAGAGTGTCAGAGAGTTTTAGAGAGTTTCAGAGAGCTTCTGAGAGTTTCTGAGAGTGTCAGAGAGTTACAAAGAGTTTCAGAGATCTTCAGAGAGTGTCAGAGAGTGCGAGAAAGTTTCAGAGAGTGTTACAGAGTGTCGGAGAGTTTCAGAGAGATTCAGAGAGTTTCCGAGAGATTCAGAAAGTGTCAGATAGTGTCAGAGAGTTTCAGAGAGTTTCAGAGAGTGTCAGAGAGTGTCAGAGAGTTTCAGAGAGTGTCAGAGAGTGTCAGAGAGTTTCAGTGAGTTTCAGAGCTTGTCAGAGAGTTTCAGAGAGTGTCAGAGAGTGTCAGAGAGTTTCAGAGAGATTCAGAGAGTGTCAGAGAGTGTCACAGAGTGTCATAGATTTGCAGAGTGTGTCAGAGAGTGTCCGAGAGTTTCAGAAAGAGTCAGATAGTGTCAGAGAGTTTCAGAAAGTGTCATAGAATTGTAGAGTGTGTCAGAGAGTGTCCGAGAGTTTCAGAGAGTGTCTGAGAGTGTCTGAGAGTTTCAGAGAGTGTCAGAGAGTTTCAGAGAGTTTCAGAGAGCTTCTGAGAGTTTCTGAGAGTGTCAGAGAGTTACAAAGAGTTTCAGAGATCTTCAGAGAGTGTCAGAGAGTGCGAGAAAGTTTCAGAGAGTGTCACAGAGTGTCGGAGAGTTTCAGAGAGATTCAGAGAGTTTCCGAGAGATTCAGAAAGTGTCAGATAGTGTCAGAGAGTTTCAGAGAGTTTCAGAGAGTGTCAGAGAGATTCAGAGAGTGTCAGAGAGTGTCAGAGAGTTTCAGTGAGTTTCAGAGAGTGTCAGAGAGTGTTAGAGAGTTTCAGAGAGTTTCAGAGAGCTTCAGAGAGTTTCAGAGAGTGTCAGAAAGTTTCAGAGAGTGTCAGAGAGTTTCAGAGAGTGTCACAGAGTGTCAGAGTGATTCAGAGAGATTCCGAGAGTGTCAGAGATTGTCAGAGAATGTCAGACAGTTTCAGAGAGTTTCAGAGAGTGTCAGAGAGTTTCAGAGAGTGTCCGAGAGTGTCAGAGAGTCTCAGATAGTGTCAGAGAGTGTCAGAGAGTGTCTGAGAGTGTCTGAGAGTGTCTGAGAGTTTCAGTGAGTGTCAGAGATTTTCAAAGAGTGTCACAGAGTTTCAGAGAGTGTCAGGGAGCGTCAGAGAGTGTCAGAGAGTTTCAGAGAGTGTCAGAGAGTTTCAGAGACTTTCTGAGAGTGTCAGAGAGTTACAGAGAGTTTCTGAGAGTTTCTGAGTGTGTCGGAGTGTGTCTGAGAGTGTCAGAGAGTATCTGAGAGTGTCACAGAGTTTCAGAGAGTGTCAGAGATTTTCAGAGAGTTTCAGAGATGTTCAGAGAGTGTCATTGAGTGTCAGAAAGTTTCAGCGAGAGTCAGAGAGTGTCAGGGAGTTTCAGAGAGTTTCAGAGAGTGTCACAGAGTGTCAGAGCTTTTCAGAGAGATTCAGAGAGTGTCAGAGAGTGTCACAGAGTGTCATAGAGTTGCAGATTGTGTCAGAGAGTGTCCGAGAGTTTCAGAAAGAGTCAGATAGTGTGAGAGAGTGTCAGAGTCTTTCAGAGAGTGTCACAGAGTTTCAGAGAGTGTCAGTCATTTTCAGAGAGTGCCAGAGATCTTCAGAGAGTGTCAGAGAGTGCCAGAAAGTTTCAGAGAGTGTCACAGAGTGTCGGAGAGTTTCAGAGAGATTGAGAGAGTGTCCGAGAGATTCAGAAAGTGTCAGATAGTGTCAGAGAGTTTCAGAAAGTGTCACAGAGTGTCAGAGAGTGTCTGAGAGTGTCAGAGAGTGTCAGAGAGTTTCAGAGAGTGTCAGAGAATGTCAGAGAGTTTCAGAGAGTTTCAGAGAGTCTCAGATAGTGTCAGAGAGTGTCAGAGAGTGTCTGAGAGTGTCTGAGAGTTTCAGAGAGTGTCAGAGAGTGTCAGAGAGTTTCAGAGAGCTTCTGAGAGTTTCTGAGAGTGTCAGAGAGTTACAAAGAGTTTCAGAGATCTTCAGAGAGTGTCAGAGAGTGCGAGAAAGTTTCACAGAGTGTCACAGAGTGTCGGAGAGTTTCAGAGAGATTCAGAGAGTGTCCGAGAGATTCAGAGAGTGTCAGATAGTGTCAGAGAGTTTCAGAGAGTTTCAGAGAGTGTCAGAGAGTGTCAGAGAGTTTCAGAGAGTGTCAGAGAGTTTCAGAGAGTTTCAGAGAGTGTCAGAGAGTGTCAGAGAGTTTCAGAGAGTTTCAGAGAGTTTCAGAGAGTTTCAAAGAGTGTCAGAAAGTTTCAGAGAGTGTCAGAGAGTTTCAGAGAGTCTCACAGAGTGACAGAGTGACTCAGAGAGATTCAGAGAGTATCAGAGATTGTCAGAGAATGTCAGACAGTTTCAGAGAGTTTCAGAGAGTGTCAGAGAGTTTCAGAGAAAGTCAGTGAGTGTCAGAGATTTTCAAA
The DNA here is from genome assembly GCF_036365525.1 of Heterodontus francisci. Taxonomy (NCBI): domain Eukaryota; kingdom Metazoa; phylum Chordata; class Chondrichthyes; order Heterodontiformes; family Heterodontidae; genus Heterodontus; species Heterodontus francisci. Next base: position 9,062,425 of record NC_090395.1, on the reverse strand, counting down.
GAGTGTCGCAGAGTTTCAGAGAGTGTCAGGGAGCGTCAGAGAGTGTCAGAGAGTTTCAGCGATTGTCAGAGAGTTTCAGAGACTTTCTGAGAGTGTCAGAGAGTTACAGAGAGTTTCTGAGAGTTTCTGAGTGTGTCGGAGTGTATCTGAGAGAGTCAGAGAGTATCTGAGAGTGTCACAGAGTGTCAGAGAGTGTCAGAGATTTTCAGAGAGTTTCAGAGATGTTCAGAGAGTGTCAGAGAGTGTCAGAAAGTTTCAGAGAGAGTCAGAGAGTGTCAGGGAGTTACAGAGAGTTTCAGAGAGTGTCACAGAGTGTCAGAGCTTTTCACAGAGATTCAGAGAGTGTCAGAGAGTTTCAGAGAGTGTCAAAGGGTTTCAGGGAGTTTCTGAGAGTGTCAGAGAGTATCAGAGAGTGTCACAGAGTGACACAGAGTTGCAGAGTGTGTCAGAGAGTGTCCGAGAGTTTCAGAAAGTGTCAGATACTGTCAGAGAGTTTCAGAAAGAGTCAGAGAGTGTCAGAGAGTGTCTGGGAATGTCAGAGAGTGTCAGAGTGTTTCAGAGAGTTTCACAGAGTTTCAGAGAGTGTCAGAGATTTTCAGAGAGTTTCAGAGATCTTCAGAGAATGTCAGAGAGTGCGAGAAAGTTTCAGAGAGTGTCACAGAATGTCGGAGGGTTTCAGAGAGATTCAGAGAGTGTCTGAGAGATTCAGAAAGTGTCAGATAGTGTCAGAGAGTTTCAGAGATCTTCAGAGAGTGTCTGAGAGTGTCTGAGAGTGCCAGAGATTGTCAGAGACTTTCAGAGAGTTTCAGAGAGTGTCAGAGAGTGTCAGAGAGTGCCGGAGAGTTTCAGAGAGGTTCAGAGAGTGTCAGAGAGTTTCAGAGCGAGACAGTGAGTGTCCGAGAGTGTCAAAGAGTGTCACAGAGTTTCAGAGAGTGTCAGAGAGTGTCAGAGAGTGCGAGAAAATTTCAGAGAGTTTCACAGAGTGTCGGAGAGTTTCAGAGAGATTCAGAGAGTGTCCGAGAGATTCAGAAAGTGTCAGATAGTGTCAGAGAGTTTCAGAGATCTTCAGAGAGTGTCTGAGAGTGTCTGAGAGTGCCAGAGATTGTCAGAGAGTTTCAGAGAGTTTCAGAGAGTGTCAGAGAGTGTCAGAGAGTTTCAGAGAGTTTCAGAGAGCTTCAGAGAGTTTCAGAGAGTGTCAGAAAGTTTATGAGAGTGTCACAGAGTGTCAGGGTGATTCAGAGAGACTCAGAGAGTGTCAGAGATTGTCAGAGAGTGTCAGACAGTTTCAGAGAGTTTCAGAGAGTGTCAGAGAGTTTCAGAGAGAGTCAGTGAGTGTCCGAGAGTGTCAGAGAGTTTCAGAGAGTGTCAGAGAGTGTCAGAGATTTTCAGAGAGTTTCAGAGATGTTCAGAGAGTGTCAGAGAGTGTCAGAAAGTTTCAGAGAGAGTGTCAGGGAGTTTCAGAGAGTTTCAGAGAGTGTCACAGAGTGTCAGAGCTTTTCAGAGAGATTCAGCGAGTGTCAGAGAGTGTCACAGAGTGTCATAGAGTTGCAGAGTGTGTCAGAGAGTGTCCGAGAGTTTCAGAAAGAGTCAGATAGTGTCAGAGAGATTCAGAAAGTGTCAGAGAATGTCAGAGAGTGTCAGAGAGTGTCACAGAGTGACACAGAGTTGCAGAGTGTGTCAGAGAGTGTCTGAGAGTTTCAGAAAGTGTCAGATACTGTCAGAGAGTTTCAGAAAGTGTCAGAGAGTGTGAGAGAGTGTCTGGGAATGTCAGAGAGTGTCAGAGTGTTTCAGAGAGTTTCAGAGATCTTCAGAGAGTGTCAGAGAGTGCGAGAAAGTTTCAGAGAGTGTCACAGAGTGTCGGAGAGGTTCAGAGAGATTCAGAGAGTGTCCGAGAGATTCAGAAAGTGTCAGATAGTGTCAGAGAGTTTCAGAGAGTGTCTGAGATTGGCAGAGAGTGTCAGAGAGTTTCAGAGAGTGTCAGAGAATGTCAGAAAGTTTCAGAGAGATTCAGAGAGTCTCAGATAGTGTCAGAGAGTGTCAGAGAGTGTCTGAGAGTGTCTGAGAGTTTCAGAGAGTGTCAGAGAGTGTCAGAGAGTGCCAGAAAGTTTCAGAGAGTGTCACAGAGTGTCTGAGCGTTTCAGAGAGATTCAGAGAGTGTCCGAGAGATTCAGAAAGTGTCAGATAGTGTCAGAGAGTTTCAGCAAGTGTCAGAGTGTGTCAGAGAGTGTCTGAGAGTGTCAGAGAGTGTCAGAGAGTTTCAGAGAGTTTCAGAGAGTGTCAGAGAGTGTCAGAGAGCTTCAGAATGTGTCAGGGAGCGTCAGAGAATGTCAGAGAGTTTCGGATAGAGTCAGACAGTGTCTGAGATTGTCAAAGAGTGTCAAAGAGTTTCAGAGAGTGTCAGAGAGTGTCAGAGAGTTTCAGAGAGTGTCGGGGAGTGTCAGAGAGTGTCAGAGAGTGTCAGAAAGTTTCAGAGAGAGAGTCAGGCAGTTTCAGCGAGTTTCAGAGAGTGTCACAGAGTGTCAGAGCTTTTCAGAGAGTTTCAGCGAGTGTCAGAGAGTGTCACAGAGTGACACAGAGTTGCAGAGTGTGTCAGAGAGTGTCCGAGAGTTTCAGAAAGTGTCAGATACTGTCAGAGAGTTTCAGAAAGAGTCAGAGAGTGTCAGAGAGTGTCTGGGAATGTCAGAGAGTGTCAGAGTGTTTCAGAGAGTTTCACAGAGTTTCAGAGAGTGTCAGAGATTTTCAGAGAGTTTCAGAGATCTTCAGAGAGTGTCAGAGAGTGCGAGAAAGTTTCAGAGAGTGTCACAGAATGTCGGAGGGTTTCAGAGAGATTCAGAGAGTGTCCGAGAGATTCAGAAAGTGTCAGATAGTGTCAGAGAGTTTCAGAGATCTTCAGAGAGTGTCTGAGAGTGTCTGAGAGTGCCAGAGATTGTCAGAGAGTTTCAGAGAGTTTCAGAGAGTGTCAGAGAGTGTCAGAGAGTGTCAGAGAGATTCAGAGGTTCAGAGAGTGTCAGAGAGTTTCAGAGCGAGACAGTGAGTGTCCGAGAGTGTCAAAGAGTGTCACAGAGTTTCAGAGAGTGTCAGAGAGTGTCTGAGAGTGCCAGAGATTGTCAGAGAGTTTCAGAGAGTTTCAGAGAGTGTCAGAGAGTTTCAGAGAGTGTCAGAAAGTTTATGAGAGTGTCACAGAGTGTCAGGGTGATTCAGAGAGACTCAGAGAGTTTCAGAGAGTGTCAGAGAGTTTCAGAGAGAGTCAGTGAGTGTCCGAGAGTGTCAGAGAGTTTCAGAGAGTGTCAGAGAGTGTCAGAGATTTTCAGAGAGTTTCAGAGATGTTCAGAGAGTGTCAGAGAGTGTCAGAAAGTTTCAGAGAGAGTGTCAGGGAGTTTCAGAGAGTTTCAGAGAGTGTCACAGAGTGTCAGAGCTTTTCAGAGAGATTCAGCGAGTGTCAGAGAGTGTCACAGAGTGTCATAGAGTTGCAGAGTGTGTCAGAGAGTGTCCGAGAGTTTCAGAAAGAGTCAGATAGTGTCAGAGAGATTCAGAAAGTGTCAGAGAGTGTCAGAGAGTGTCAGAGAGTGTCACAGAGTGACACAGAGTTGCAGAGTGTGTCAGAGAGTGTCTGAGAGTTTCAGAAAGTGTCAGAATCTGTCAGAGAGTTTCAGAAAGTGTCAGAGAGTGTGAGAGAGTGTCTGGGAATGTCAGAGAGTGTCAGAGTGTTTCAGAGAGTTTCAGAGATCTTCAGAGAGTGTCAGAGAGTGCGAGAAAGTTTCAGAGAGTGTCACAGAGTGTCGGAGAGGTTCAGAGAGATTCAGAGAGTGTCCGAGAGATTCAGAAAGTGTCAGATAGTGTCAGAGAGTTTCAGAGAGTGTCTGAGATTGGCAGAGAGTGTCAGAGAGTTTCAGAGAGTGTCAGAGAATGTCAGAGAGTTTCAGAGAGATTCAGAGAGTCTCAGATAGTGTCAGAGAGTGTCAGAGAGTGTCTGAGAGTGTCTGAGAGTTTCAGAGAGTGTCAGAGAGTGTCAGAGAGTGCCAGAAAGTTTCAGAGAGTGTCACAGAGTGTCGGAGCGTTTCAGAGAGATTCAGAGAGTGTCCGAGAGATTCAGAAAGTGTCAGATAGTGTCAGAGAGTTTCAGCAAGTGTCAGAGTGTGTCAGAGAGTGTCTGAGAGTGTCAGAGAGTGTCAGAGAGTTTCAGAGAGTTTCAGAGAGTGTCAGAGAGTGTCAGAGAGCTTCAGAATGTGTCAGGGAGTGTCAGAGAGTGTCCGAGAGTTTCGGATAGAGTCAGACAGTGTCTGAGATTGTCAAAGAGTGTCAAAGAGTTTCAGAGAGTGTCAGAGAGTGTCAGAGAGTTTCAGAGAGTGTCGGGGAGTGTCAGAGAGTGTCAGAGAGTGTCAGAAAGTTTCAGAGAGAGAGTCAGGCAGTTTCAGCGAGTTTCAGAGAGTGTCACAGAGTGTCAGAGCTTTTCAGAGAGATTCAGCGAGTGTCAGAGAGTGTCACAGAGTGTCATAAGGTTGCAGCTTGTGTCAGAGAGTGTCCGAGAGTTTCAGAAAGAGTCAGATAGTGTCAGAGAGATTCAGAAAGTGTCAGAGAGTGACAGAGAGTGTCAGAGAGTGTCACAGAATGACACAGAGTTGCAGTGTGTGTCAGAGAGTGTCCGAGAGTTTCAGAAAGTGTCAGATACTGTCAGAGAGTTTCAGAAAGTGTCAGAGAGTGTCCGAGAGTGTCTGGGAATGTCAGAGAGTGTCAGAGTGTTTCAGAGAGTTTCAGAGATCTTCAGAGAGTGTCAGAGAGTGCGAGAAAGTTTCAGAGAGTGTCACAGAGTGTCGGAGAGTTTCAGAGAGATTCAGAGAGTGTCCGAGAGATTCAGAAAGTGTCAGATAGTGTCAGAGAGTTTCAGCAAGTGTCACAGAGTGTCAGAGAGTGTCTGAGATTGGCAGAGAGAGTCAGAGAGTTTCAGAGAGTGTCAGAGAATGTCAGAGAGTTTCAGAGAGTTTCAGAGAGTCTCAGATAGTGTCAGAGAGTGTCAGAGAGTGTCTGAGAGTGTCTGAGAGTTTCAGAGAGTGTCAGAGAGTGTCAGAGAGTTTCAGAGAGCTTCTGAGAGTTTCTGAGAGTGTCGGAGAGTTACAAATTAGTTTCAGAGAGTTTCAGAGAGTGTCAGAAAGTTTCAGCAAGTGTCAGAGTGTGTCAGAGAGTGTCTGAGAGTGTCAGAGAGTGTCAGAGAGTTTCAGAGAGTTTCAGAGAGTGTCAGAGAGTGTCAGAGAGCTTCAGAATGTGTCAGGGAGTGTCAGAGAGTGTCCGAGAGTTTCGGATAGAGTCAGACAGTGTCTGAGATTGTCAAAGAGTGTCAAAGAGTTTCAGAGAGTGTCAGAGAGTGTCAGAGAGTTTCAGAGAGTGTCGGGGAGTGTCAGAGAGTGTCAGAGAGTGTCAGAAAGTTTCAGAGAGAGGGTCAGGCAGTTTCAGCGAGTTTCAGAGAGTGTCACAGAGTGTCAGAGCTTTTCAGAGAGTTTCAGCGAGTGTCAGAGAGTGTCACAGAGTGACACAGAGTTGCAGAGTGTGTCAGAGAGTGTCCGAGAGTTTCAGAAAGTGTCAGATACTGTCAGAGAGTTTCAGAAAGAGTCAGAGAGTGTCAGAGAGTGTCTGGGAATGTCAGAGAGTGTCAGAGTGTTTCAGAGAGTTTCACAGAGTTTCAGAGAGTGTCAGAGATTTTCAGAGAGTTTCAGAGATCTTCAGAGAGTGTCAGAGAGTGCGAGAAAGTTTCAGAGAGTGTCACAGAATGTCGGAGGGTTTCAGAGAGATTCAGAGAGTGTCCGAGAGATTCAGAAAGTGTCAGATAGTGTCAGAGAGTTTCAGAGATCTTCAGAGAGTGTCTGAGAGTGTCTGAGAGTGCCAGAGATTGTCAGAGAGTTTCAGAGAGTTTCAGAGAGTGTCAGAGAGTGTCAGAGAGTGTCAGAGAGATTCAGAGGTTCAGAGAGTGTCAGAGAGTTTCAGAGCGAGACAGTGAGTGTCCGAGAGTGTCAAAGAGTGTCACAGAGTTTCAGAGAGTGTCAGAGAGTGTCAGAGAGTGTCAGAGAGTGCGAGAAAGTTTCAGAGAGTTTCACAGAGTGTCGGAGAGTTTCAGAGAGATTCAGAGAGTGTCCGAGAGATTCAGAAAGTGTCAGATAGTGTCAGAGAGTTTCAGAGATCTTCAGAGAGTGTCTGAGAGTGTCTGAGAGTGCCAGAGATTGTCAGAGAGTTTCAGAGAGTTTCAGAGAGTGTCAGAGAGTGTCAGAGAGTTTCAGAGAGTTTCAGAGAGCTTCAGAGAGTTTCAGAGAGTGTCAGAAAGTTTATGAGAGTGTCACAGAGTGTCAGGGTGATTCAGAGAGACTCAGAGAGTTTCAGAGAGTGTCAGAGAGTTTCAGAGAGAGTCAGTGAGTGTCCGAGAGTGTCAGAGAGTTTCAGAGAGTGTCAGAGAGTGTCAGAGATTTTCAGAGAGTTTCAGAGATGTTCAGAGAGTGTCAGAGAGTGTCAGAAAGTTTCAGAGAGAGTGTCAGGGAGTTTCAGAGAGTTTCAGAGAGTGTCACAGAGTGTCAGAGCTTTTCAGAGAGATTCAGCGAGTGTCAGAGAGTGTCACAGAGTGTCATAGAGTTGCAGAGTGTGTCAGAGAGTGTCCGAGAGTTTCAGAAAGAGTCAGATAGTGTCAGAGAGATTCAGAAAGTGTCAGAGAGTGTCAGAGAGTGTCAGAGAGTGTCACAGAGTGACACAGAGTTGCAGAGTGTGTCAGAGAGTGTCTGAGAGTTTCAGAAAGTGTCAGATACTGTCAGAGAGTTTCAGAAAGTGTCAGAGAGTGTGAGAGAGTGTCTGGGAATGTCAGAGAGTGTCAGAGTGTTTCAGAGAGTTTCAGAGATCTTCAGAGAGTGTCAGAGAGTGCGAGAAAGTTTCAGAGAGTGTCACAGAGTGTCGGAGAGGTTCAGAGAGATTCAGAGAGTGTCCGAGAGATTCAGAAAGTGTCAGATAGTGTCAGAGAGTTTCAGAGAGTGTCTGAGATTGGCAGAGAGTGTCAGAGAGTTTCAGAGAGTGTCAGAGAATGTCAGAGAGTTTCAGAGAGATTCAGAGAGTCTCAGATAGTGTCAGAGAGTGTCAGAGAGTGTCTGAGAGTGTCTGAGAGTTTCAGAGAGTGTCAGAGAGTGTCAGAGAGTGCCAGAAAGTTTCAGAGAGTGTCACAGAGTGTCGGAGCGTTTCAGAGAGATTCAGAGAGTGTCCGAGAGATTCAGAAAGTGTCAGATAGTGTCAGAGAGTTTCAGCAAGTGTCAGAGTGTGTCAGAGAGTGTCTGAGAGTGTCAGAGAGTGTCAGAGAGTTTCAGAGAGTTTCAGAGAGTGTCAGAGAGTGTCAGAGAGCTTCAGAATGTGTCAGGGAGTGTCAGAGAGTGTCCGAGAGTTTCGGATAGAGTCAGACAGTGTCTGAGATTGTCAAAGAGTGTCAAAGAGTTTCAGAGAGTGTCAGAGAGTGTCAGAGAGTTTCAGAGAGTGTCGGGGAGTGTCAGAGAGTGTCAGAGAGTGTCAGAAAGTTTCAGAGAGAGAGTCAGGCAGTTTCAGCGAGTTTCAGAGAGTGTCACAGAGTGTCAGAGCTTTTCAGAGAGAATCAGCGAGTGTCAAAGAGTGTCACAGAGTGTCATAGAGTTGCAGCTTGTGTCAGAGAGTGTCCGAGAGTTTCAGAAAGAGTCAGATAGTGTCAGAGAGATTCAGAAAGTGTCAGAGAGTGACAGAGAGTGTCAGAGAGTGTCACAGAATGACACAGAGTTGCAGTGTGTGTCAGAGAGTGTCCGAGAGTTTCAGAAAGTGTCAGATACTGTCAGAGAGTTTCAGAAAGTGTCAGAGAGTGTCCGAGAGTGTCTGGGAATGTCAGAGAGTGTCAGAGTGTTTCAGAGAGTTTCAGAGATCTTCAGAGAGTGTCAGAGAGTGCGAGAAAGTTTCAGAGAGTGTCACAGAGTGTCGGAGAGTTTCAGAGAGATTCAGAGAGTGTCCGAGAGATTCAGAAAGTGTCAGATAGTGTCAGAGAGTTTCGGAAAGTGTCACAGAGTGTCAGAGAGTGTCTGAGATTGGCAGAGAGAGTCAGAGAGTTTCAGAGAGTGTCAGAGAATGTCAGAGAGTTTCAGAGAGTTTCAGAGAGTCTCAGATAGTGTCAGAGAGTGTCAGAGAGTGTCTGAGAGTTTCAGAGAGTGTCAGAGAGTGTCAGAGAGTTTCAGAGAGCTTCTGAGAGTTTCTGAGAGTGTCGGAGAGTTACAAATTAGTTTCAGAGAGTTTCAGAGAGTGTCAGAAAGTTTCAGAGAGTGTCCAAGAGTTTCAGAGAGTTTCAGAGGGTGTCACAGAGTGTCTGAGAGTTTCAGAAAGCTTCAGAGAGTGTCAGGGAGTGTCAGAGAGTGTCAGAGAGTTTCAGAGAGTTTCAGAGAGAGTCAGACAGTGTCTGAGAGTGTCAAAGAGTGTCAAAGAGTTTCAGAGAGTGTCAGAGAGTGTCAGAGGGTTTCAGAGAGTGTCAGAGAGTTTCAGAGAATTTCTGAGAGTGTCAGAGAGTGCCTGAGAGTTTCTGACAGTTTCTGAGTGTGCCGGAGAGTGTCAGAGTGTTTCAGAGAGTGTCACAGAGTTTCAGAGAGTGTCAGAGATTTTCAGAGAGTTTCAGAGATCTTCAGAGAATGTCAGTGAGTGCCAGAAAGTTTCAGAGAGTGTCACAGAGTGTCGGAGCGTTTCAGAGAGATTCAGAGAGTGTCCGAGAGATTCAGAAAGTGTCAGATAGTGTCAGAGAGTTTCAGAATGTGTCAGAGTGTGTCAGAGAGTGTCAGAGAGTGTCAGAGAGTGTCAGAGAGTTTCAGAGAGTTTCAGAGAGTGTCAGAGAGTGTCAGAGAGCTTCAGACAGTGTCAGGGAGTGTCAGAGAGTGTCAGAGAGTTTCAGATAGAGTCAGACATTGTCGGAGATTGTCAAAGAGTGTCAAAGAGTTTCAGAGAGTGTCAGAGAGTGTCAGAGAGTTTCAGAGAGTGTCGGGGAGTGTCAGAGAGTGTCAGAGAGTTTCAGAGAGAGTCAGACAGTGTCTGAGAGTGTCAAAGAGTGTCAAAGAGTTTCAGAGGGTGTCAGAGAGTGTCAGGGAGTGTCAGAGAGTGTCAGAGAGTGTCAGAGAGTTTCAGAGAGGTTCTGAGAGTGTCAAAGAGTGCCAGAGAGTTTCTGAGAGTTTCTGAGTGTGTCGAAGTGTGTCTGCGGGAGTCAGAGAGTATCTGAGAGTGTCACAGAGTGTCAGGGAGTGTCAGAGATTTTCAGAGAGTTTCTGAGATGTTCAGAGAGTGTCAGAGAGTGTCAGAACGTTTCAAAGAGTGTCAGAGAGTGTCAGGGATTTTCAGAGAGTTACAGAGTGTCACAGAGTGTCAGAGAGTTTCAGAGAGATTCAGAGAGTGTCAGAGAGTTTCAGAGAGTGTCACAGAGTGACACAGAGTTGCAGAGCGTGTCAGAGAGTGTCCGAGAGTTTCAGAAAGTGTCAGATACTGTCAGAGAGTTTCCGAAAGTGTCAGAGATTGTCAGAGAGTGTCTGGGAATGTCAAAGAGTGTCAGAGTGTTTCAGAGAGTTTCACAGAGTTTCAGAGACTGTCGGGGATTTTCAGAGAGTTTCAGAGATCTTCAGAGAGTGTCTGAGAGTGTCTGAGAGTTTCAGAGAGTGTCAGAGAGTGTCAGAGAGTGCCAGAAAGTTTCAGAGAGTGTCACAGAGTGTCGGAGCGTTTCAGAGAGATTCAGAGAGTGTCCGAGAGATTCAGAAAGTGTCAGATAGTGTCAGAGAGTTTCAGCAAGTGTCAGAGTGTGTCAGAGAGTGTCTGAGAGTGTCAGAGAGTGTCAGAGAGTTTCAGAGAGTTTCAGAGAGTGTCAGAGAGTGTCAGAGAGCTTCAGAATGTGTCAGGGAGTGTCAGAGAGTGTCCGAGAGTTTCGGATAGAGTCAGACAGTGTCTGAGATTGTCAAAGAGTGTCAAAGAGTTTCAGAGAGTGTCAGAGAGTGTCAGAGAGTTTCAGAGAGTGTCGGGGAGTGTCAGAGAGTGTCAGAGAGTGTCAGAAAGTTTCAGAGAGAGAGTCAGGCAGTTTCAGCGAGTTTCAGAGAGTGTCACAGAGTGTCAGAGCTTTTCAGAGAGATTCAGCGAGTGTCAGAGAGTGTCACAGAGTGTCATAGAGTTGCAGCTTGTGTCAGAGAGTGTCCGAGAGTTTCAGAAAGAGTCAGATAGTGTCAGAGAGATTCAGAAAGTGTCAGAGAGTGACAGAGAGTGTCAGAGAGTGTCACAGAATGACACAGAGTTGCAGTGTGTGTCAGAGAGTGTCCGAGAGTTTCAGAAAGTGTCAGATACTGTCAGAGAGTTTCAGAAAGTGTCAGAGAGTGTCCGAGAGTGTCTGGGAATGTCAGAGAGTGTCAGAGTGTTTCAGAGAGTTTCAGAGATCTTCAGAGAGTGTCAGAGAGTGCGAGAAAGTTTCAGAGAGTGTCACAGAGTGTCGGAGAGTTTCAGAGAGATTCAGAGAGTGTCCGAGAGATTCAGAAAGTGTCAGATAGTGTCAGAGAGTTTCAGAAAGTGTCACAGAGTGTCAGAGAGTGTCTGAGATTGGCAGAGAGAGTCAGAGAGTTTCAGAGAGTGTCAGAGAATGTCAGAGAGTTTCAGAGAGTTTCAGAGAGTCTCAGATAGTGTCAGAGAGTGTCAGAGAGTGTCTGAGAGTGTCTGAGAGTTTCAGAGAGTGTCAGAGAGTGTCAGAGAGTTTCAGAGAGCTTCTGAGAGTTTCTGAGAGTGTCGGAGAGTTACAAATTAGTTTCAGAGAGTTTCAGAGAGTGTCAGAAAGTTTCAGAGAGTGTCCGAGAGTTTCAGAGAGTTTCAGAGGGTGTCACAGAGTGTCTGAGAGTTTCAGAAAGCTTCAGAGAGTGTCAGGGAGTGTCAGAGAGTGTCAGAGAGTTTCAGAGAGTTTCAGAGAGAGTCAGACAGTGTCTGAGAGTGTCAAAGAGTGTCAAAGAGTTTCAGAGAGTGTCAGAGAGTGTCAGAGGGTTTCAGAGAGTGTCAGAGAGTTTCAGAGAATTTCTGAGAGTGTCAGACAGTGCCTGAGAGTTTCTGACAGTTTCTGAGTGTGCCGGAGAGTGTCAGAGTGTTTCAGAGAGTGTCACAGAGTTTCAGAGAGTGTCAGAGATTTTCAGAGAGTTTCAGAGATCTTCAGAGAATGTCAGTGAGTGCCAGAAAGTTTCAGAGAGTGTCACAGAGTGTCGGAGCGTTTCAGAGAGATTCAGAGAGTGTCCGAGAGATTCAGAAAGTGTCAGATAGTGTCAGAGAGTTTCAGAATGTGTCAGAGTGTGTCAGAGAGTGTCAGAGAGTGTCAGAGAGTGTCAGAGAGTTTCAGAGAGTTTCAGAGAGTGTCAGAGAGTGTCAGAGAGCTTCAGACAGTGTCAGGGAGTGTCAGAGAGTGTCAGAGAGTTTCAGATAGAGTCAGACATTGTCTGAGATTGTCAAAGAGTGTCAAAGAGTTTCAGAGAGTGTCAGAGAGTGTCAGAGAGTTTCAGAGAGTGTCGGGGAGTGTCAGAGAGTGTCAGAGAGTTTCAGAGAGAGTCAGACAGTGTCTGAGAGTGTCACAGAGTGTCAAAGAGTTTCAGAGGGTGTCAGAGAGTGTCAGGGAGTGTCAGAGAGTGTCAGAGAGTGTCAGAGAGTTTCAGAGAGGTTCTGAGAGTGTCAAAGAGTGCCAGAGAGTTTCTGAGAGTTTCTGAGTGTGTCGAAGTGTGTCTGCGGGAGTCAGAGAGTATCTGAGAGTGTCACAGAGTGTCAGGGAGTGTCAGAGATTTTCAGAGAGTTTCTGAGATGTTCAGAGAGTGTCAGAGAGTGTCAGAACGTTTCAAAGAGTGTCAGAGAGTGTCAGGGATTTTCAGAGAGTTACAGAGTGTCACAGAGTGTCAGAGAGTTTCAGAGAGATTCAGAGAGTGTCAGAGAGTTTCAGAGAGTGTCACAGAGTGACACAGAGTTGCAGAGCGTGTCAGAGAGTGTCCGAGAGTTTCAGAAAGTGTCAGATACTGTCAGAGAGTTTCCGAAAGTGTCAGAGATTGTCAGAGAGTGTCTGGGAATGTCAGAGAGTGTCAGAGTGTTTCAGAGAGTTTCACAGAGTTTCAGAGACTGTCGGGGATTTTCAGAGAGTTTCAGAGATCTTCAGAGAGTGTCAGAGAGTGCGAGAAAGTTTCAGAGAGTGTCACATGGTGTCGGAGAGTTTCAGAGAGATTCAGAGAGTGTCTGAGAGATTCAGAAAGTGTCAGATAGTGTCAGAGAGTTTCAGAGATCTTCAGAGAGTGTCTGAGAGTGTCTGAGAGTGCCAGAGATTGTCAGAGAGTTTCAGAGAGTGTCTGAGATTGTCAGAGAGTGTCAGAGAGTTTCAGAGAGTCTCAGATAGTGTCAGAGAGTGTCTGAGAGTGTCTGAGAGTTTCAGAGAGTGTCAGAGAGTGTCAGAGAGTTTCAGAGAGCTTCTAAGAGTTTCTGAGAGCGTCAGAGAGTTACAAAGAGTTTCAGAGAGTTTCAGAGAGTGTCAGAAAGTTTCAGAGAGTGTCCGAGAGTGTCAGAGAGTCTCAGATAGTGTCAGAGAGTGTCTGAGAGTGTCTGAGAGTGTCTGAGAGTTTCAGAGAGTGTCAGAGAGTGTCAGAGAGTTTCAGAGAGATTCTCAGAGTTTCTGAGAGTGTCAGAGAGTTACAAAGGGTTTCAGAGAGTTTCAGAGAGTGTCAGAAAGTTTCAGAGAGTGTCCGAGAGTTTCAGAGACTTTCAGAGGTTGTCACAGAGTGTCTGAGAGTTTCAGAAAGCTTCAGAGAGTGTCAGGGAGTGTCAGAGAGTGCCAGAGAGTTTCAGAGTGTTTCAGAGAGAGGCAGACAGTGTCTGAGAGTGTCAAAGAGTGTCAAAGAGTTTCAGAGAGTGTCAGAGGGTTTCAGAGAGTGTCAGAGAGTTTCAGAGAGTGTCAGAGAATGTCACAGAGTGTCATAGAGTTGCAGAGTGTGTCAGAGAGTGTCCGAGAGTTTCGGAAAGAGTCAGATAATGTCAGAGAGTTTCAGAAAGTGTCAGAGAGTGTCAGACAGTGTCTGAGAGTGTGAGAGAGTGTCAGAGTCTTTCAGAGAGTGTCACAGAGTTTCAGAGAGTGTCAGAGATTTTCAGAGAGTGCCAGAGATCTTCAGAGAGTGTCAGAGAGTGCCAGAAAGTTTCAGAGAGTGTCACAGAGTGTCGGAGAGTTTCAGAGAGATTCAGAGAGTGTCCGAGCGATTCAGAAAGTGTCAGATAGTGTCAGAGAGTTTCAGAAAGTGTCCCAGAGTGTCAGAGAGTGTCAGAGAGTTTCAGAGAGTTTCAGAGAGTGTCAGAGAGTTTCAGAGAGTCTCAGATAGTGTCAGAGAGTGTCAGAGAGTGTCTGAGAGTGTCTGAGAGTTTCAGAGAGTGTCAGAGAGTGTCAGAGAGTTTCAGAGAGCTTCTCAGAGTTTCTGAGAGTGTCAGAGAGTGTCAAAGAGTTTCAGAGAGTTTCAGAGAGTGTCAGAGAGTTTCAGAGAGTTTCCGAGAGTTTCAGAGAGTTTCAGAGGGTGTCACAGAGTGTCAGAGAGTTTCAGAGAGATTCAGAGAGTGTCCGAGAGGTTCAGAAAGTGTCAGATAGTGTCAGAGAGTTTCAGAATGTGTCAGAGAGTGTCAGAGAGTGTCTGAGAGTGTCAGAGATTGTCAGAGAGTTTCAGAGAGTGTCTGAGAGTTTCAGAGAGTGTCAGAGATCTTCAGAGAGTGTCAGAGATCTTCAGACAGTGTCAGGGAGTGTCAGAGAGTGTCAGAGAGTTTCAGATAGAGTCCGACTGTGTCTGAGATTGTCAAAGAGTGTCAAAGAGTTTCAGAGAGTTTCAGAGAGTGTCAGAGAATTTCAGAGAGTGTCAGGGAGTGTCAGAGAGTGTCAGAGAGTGTCAGAAAGTTTCAGAGAAAGTCAGAGAGTGTCAGGGAGTTTCAGAGAGTTTCAGAGAGTGTCACAGAGTGTCAGAGTTTTTCAGAGAGATTCAGAGAGTGTCAGAGAGTGTCACAGAGTGTCCGAGAGTTGCAGAGTGTGTCAGAGAGTGTCCGAGAGTTTCAGAAAGAGTCAGATAGTGTCAGAGAGTTTCAGAAAGTGTCAGAGAGTGTCAGAGAGTGTCTGGAGTGTGGCAGAGTGTCAGAGTCTTTCAGAGAGTGTCACAGAGTTTCAGAGAGTGTCAGAGATTTTCAGAGAGTGCCAGAGATCTTCAGAGAGTATCGGAGAGTGCCAGAAAGTTTCAGAGAGTGTCACAGAGTGTCGGAGAGTTTCAGAGAGATTCAGAGAGTGTCCGAGAGATTCAGAAAGTGTCAGATAGTGTCAGAGAGTTTCAGAATGTGTCAGAGAGTGTCAGAGAATGTCTGAGAGTGTCAGAGATTGTCAGAGAGTTTCAGAGAGTGTCAGAGAGTGTCAGAGAGTGTCAGAGAGTGTCAGAGAGTTTCAGAGAGTTTCAGAGAGTGTCAGAGAGTGTCAGAGAGCTTCAGAAAGTGTCAGGGAGTGTCACAGAGTGTCAGAGAGTTTCAGAGAGGTTCTGACAGTGTCTGAGAGTGTCAAAGGGTGCCAAAGAGTTTCAGAGGGTGTCAGAGAGTGTCAGAGAGTGTCAGAGAGTGTCAGAGAGTTTCAGAGAGTGTCAAAGAGTTTCAGAGAGGTTCTGAGAGTGTCAGTGAGTGCCACAGAGTTTCTGAGAGTTTCTGAGTGTGTCGAAGTGTGTCTGCGGGAGTCAGAGAGTATCTGAGAGTGTCACAGAGTGTCAGAGAGTGTCAGAGATTTTCAGAGAGTTTCAGAGTTATTCAGAGAGTGTCAGAGAGTGTCAGAAAGTTTCAGAGAGTGTCAGAGAGTGTCAGGGAGTTTCAGAGCGTTGCAGAGTGTCACAGAGTGTCAGAGAGTTTCAGAGAGATTCAGAGAGTGTCAGAGAGTGTCAAAGAGTGTCACAGAGTGTCACAGAGTTGCAGAGTGTGTCAGAGAGTGTCCGAGAGTTTCAGAAAGTGTCAGATACTGTCAGAGAGTTTCAGAAAGTGTCAGAGAGTGTCAGAGAGTGTCTGAGAATGTCAGAGAGTGTCAGAGTGTTTCAGAGAGTGTCACAGAGTTTCAGAGAGTGTCAGAGATTTTCAGAGAGTTTCAGAGATCTTCAGAGAGTGTCGGAGAGAGCCAGAAAGCTTGAGAGAGTGTCACAGAGTGTCAGAGAGTTTCAGAGAGATTCAGAGAGTGTCCGAGAGATTCAGAAATTGTCAGATATTGTCAGAGAGTTTCAGAATGTGTCAGAGAGTGTCAGATATTGTCAGAGAGTTTCAGAATGTGTCAGAGAGTGTCAGAGAGTGTCTGAGAGTGTCAGAGATTGTCAGAGAGTTTCAGACAGTGTCAAAGAGTGTCAGAGAGTTTCAGAGAGTTTCAGAGAGTGTCAGAGAGTGTCAGAGAGTGTCTGAGAGCGTCAGAGATTGTCAGAGAGTTTCAAACAGTGTCGGAGAGTGTCAGAGAGTGTCAGAGAGTTTCAGAGAGTTTCAGAGAGTGTCAAAGAGTTTCAGAGAGGTTCTGAGAGTGTCTGAGAGTGTCAAAGAGTGTCAAAGAGTTTCAGAGGGTGTCAGAGAGTGTCAGAGAGTGTCAGAGAGTTTCAGAGAGTGTCAAAGAGTTTCAGAGAGGTTCTGAGAGTGTCAGAGAGAGCCAGAGAATTTCTGAGAGTTTCTGAGTGTGTCGAAGTGTGTCTGCGGGAGTCAGAGAGTATCTGAGAGTGTCACAGAGTGTCAGAGAGTGTCAGAGATTTTCAGAGAGTTTCTGAGATATTCAGAGAGTGTCAGAATATTTCAGAGAGTGTCAGAGAGTGTCAGGGAGTGTCAGGGAGTCTCAGAGAGTTTCAGAGAGAGTCAGACAGTGTCTGAGAGTGTCAGAGAGTGTCAGAGGGTTTCAGAGAGTGTCAGAGAGTGTCAGAGAGTGTCAGAGGGTTTCAGAGAGTGTCAGAGAGTTTCAGAGAATTTCTGAGAGAGTCAGAGAGTGCCTGAGAGTTTCTGACAGTTTCTGAGTGTGCCTGAGAGTGTCAGAGAGTGTCAGAGTGTTTCAGAGAGTGTCACAGAGTTTCAGAGAGTGCCAGAGATTTTCAGAGAGTTTCAGAGATCTTCAGAGAATGTCAGTGAGTGCCACAGAGTGTCAGTGAGTGTCAGAGAGTTTCAGAGAGTGTCAGAGATTTTCAGAGAGTTTCAGAGATCTTCAGAGAGTGTCAGAGAGTGCCAGAAAGTTTCAGAGAGTGTCACAGAGTGTCGGAGAGTTTCAGAGAGATTCAGAGAGTGTCCGAGAGATTCAGAAAGTGTCAGATCGTGTCAGAGAGTTTCAGAAAGTGTCAGAGAGTGTCTGAGAGTGTCAGAGATTGTCAGAGAGTTTCAGAGAGTTTCAGAGCGTGTCAGAGAGTTTCAGAGAGTTTCAGAGAGTGTCAGAGAGTGTCAGAGAGCTTCAGACAGTGTCAGGGAGTGTCAGAGATTGTCAGAGAGCTTCAGACAGTGTCAGACAATGTCTGAGAGTGTCAAAGGGTGTCAAAGAGTTTCAGAGAGTGTCAGAGAGTTTCAGAGAGTGTCAGAGAGTGTCAGAGAGTGTCAGAGAGTTTCAGAGAGTTTCAGGGAGTGTCAGAAAGTGTCAGAGTGTTTCAGAGAGAGTCAGACAGTGTCTGAGAGTGTCAAAGAGTGTCAAAGAGTTTCAGAGAGTGTCAGAGAGTGTCAGAGAGTGTCAGAGAGTTTCAGAGAGTGTCTAAGAGTTTCAGAGAGTTTCTGAGAGTGTCAGAGAGTGCCAGAAAGTTTCAGAGATTTTCAGAGAGTTTCAGAGATGTTCAGAGAGTGTCAGAGGGTGTCTGAGAGTGTGAGTGAGTGTCAGAGTCCTGCAGAGAGTGTCACAGAGTTTCAGAGAGTGTCAGAGATTTTCAGAGAGTGCCAGACATCTTCAGAGACATTCAGAGAGTGCCAGAAAGTTTCAGAGAGTGTCACAGAGTGTCGGAGAGTTTCAGAGAGATTCAGAGAGTGTCCGAGAGATGCAGAAAGTGTCAGATAGTGTCAGAGAGTTTCAGAAAGTGTCACTGAGTGTCAGAGAGTGTCTGAGAGTGTCTGAGAGTGCCAGAGATTGTCAGAGAGTTTCAGAGAGTGTCAGAGAGTGTCAGAGAGTTTCACAGAGTTTCAGAGAGTGTCAGAGAATGTCAGAGAGTTTCAGAGAGTTTCAGAGAGTCTCAGGTAGTGTCAGAGAGTGTCAGAGAGTGTCTGAGAGTGTCTGAACGTTTCAGAGAGTGTCAGAGAGTGTCAGAGAGTTACAAAGAGTTTCAGAGAGTTTCAGAGAGTGTCAAAAAAGTTTCAGAGAGTGTCCGAGAGTTTCAGAGAGTTTCAGAGGGTGTCACGGAGTGTCAGAGAGTTTCAGAAAGCTTCAGAGAGTGTCAGGGAGTGTCAGAGAGTCTCAGAGAGTTTCAGAGAGTTTCAGAGAGAGTCAGACAGTGTCTGAGAGTGTCAAAGAGTGTCAAAGAGTTTCAGAGAGTGTCAGAGAGTGTCAGAGAGTGTCAGAGAGTTTCAGAGAGTGTCAGAGAGTTTCAGAGAATTTCTGATAGTGTCAGAGAGTGCCTGAGAGTTTCTGACAGTTTCTGAGTGTGCCGAAGAGTGTCAGAGAGTGTCAGAGTGTTTCAGAGAGTGTCACTGAGTTTCAGAGAGTGTCAGAGATTTACAGAAAGTTTCAGAGATCTTCAGAGAATGTCAGTGAGTGCCACAGAGTGTCAGTGAGTGTCAGAGAGTTTCAGAGAGTGTCACAGAGTGTCGGAGAGTTTCAGAGAGATTCAGAGAGTGTCCGAGAGATTCAGCAAGTGTCAGAGAGTGTCAGAGAGTGTCTGAGAGTGTCAGAGATTGTCAGAGAGTTTCAGAGAGTTTCAGAGAGTTTCAGAGAGTGTCAGAGAGTGTCAGAGAGCTTCAGACAGTGTCAGGGAGTGTCAGAGAGTGTCAGAGAGTTTCAGAGAGAGTCAGACAGTGTCTGATAGTGTCAAAGAGTGTCAAAGAGTTTCAGAGGGTGTCAGAGAGTGTCAGAGAGTGTCAGAGAGTTTCAGAGAGTGTCAAAGAGTTTCAGAGAGGTTCTGAGAGTGTCAGAGAGTGCCAGAGAGTTTCTGAGAGTTTCTGAGTGTGTCGAAGTGTGTCTACGGGAGTCAGAGAGTATCTGAGAGTGTCACAGAGTGTCAGAGAGTGTCAGAAATTTTCAGAGAGTTTCAGAGATATTCAGAGAATGTCAGAGAGTGTCAGGGAGTTTCAGAGAGTTACAGAGTGTCACAGAGTGTCAGAGAATTTCAGAGAGATTCAGAGAGTGTCAGAGAGTGTCACAGAGTGACACAGAGTTGCAGTGTGTGTCAGAGAGTGTCCGACAGTTTCAGAAAGTGTCAGAGAGTGTCAGAGAGTGTCTGAGAATGTCAGAGAGTGTCAGAGTGTTTCAGAGAGTTTCACAGAGTTTCAGAGAGTGTCAGAGATTTTCAGAGAGTTTCAGAGATCTTCAGAGAGTGTCAGAGAATGCGAGAAAGTTTCAGAGAGTGTCACAGAGTGTCGGAGAGTTTCAGAGAGATTCAGAGAGTGTCCGAGACATTCAGAAAGTGTCAGATAGTGTCAGAGAGTTTCAGAGATCTTCAGAGAGTGTCTGAGAGTGTCTGAGAGTGCCAGAGATTGTCAGAGAGTTTCAGAGAGTGTCAGAGAGTGTCAGAGAGTTTCACAGAGTTTCAGAGAGTGTCAGAGAGTGTCAGAGAGTTTCAGAGAGTTTCAGAGAGCTTCAGAGAGTTTCAGAGAGTGTCAGAAAGTTTCAGAGAGTGTCAGAGAGTTTCAGAGAGTGTCACAGAGTGTCAGAGTGATTCAGAGAGAGTCAGAGAGTGTCAGAGATTGTCAGAGAGTGTCAGACAGTTTCAGAGAGTTTCAGAGAGTTTCAGAGAGTTTCAGAGAGAGTCAGTGAGTGTCAGAGAGTGTCAAAGAGTGTCACAGAGTTTCAGAGAGAGTCAGAGAGCGTCAGGGAGTTTCAGAGAGTTTCAGAGAGTGTCACAGAGTGTCAGAGTTTTTCAGAGAGATTCAGAGAGTGTCAGAGAGTGTCACAGAGTGTCATAGAGTTGCATAGTGTGTCAGAGAGTGTCCGAGAGTTTCAGAAAGAGTCAGATAGTGTCAGAGAGTTTCAGAAAGTATCAGAGAGTGTCAGAGAGTGTCTGAGAGTGTCAGAGAGTGTCAGAGTCTTTCAGAGAGTTTCACAGAGTTTCAGAGAGTGTCAGAGATTTTCAGAGAGTGCCAGAGATCTTCAGAGAGTGTCCGAGAGTGCCAGAAAGTTTCAGAGAGTGTCACAGAGTGTCGGAGAGTTTCAGAGAGATTCAGAGAGTGTCCGAGAGATTCAGAAAGTCTCAGATAGTGTCAGAGAGTTTCAGAAAGTGTCACAGAGTGTCAGAGAGTGTCAGAGAGTGTCAGAGATTGTCAGAGAGTTTCAGAGAGTATCGGAGAATTTCAAAGAGTTTCAGAGAATTTCAGAGAGTGTCAGAGAGTTTCAGAGAGTCTCAGATAGTGTCGGAGAGTGTCAGAGAGTGTCTGAGAGTGTCTGAGAGTTTCAGAGAGTGTCAGAGAGTTTCAGTGAGCTTCTGAGAGTTTCTGAGAGTGTCAGAGAGTTGCTAAGAGTTTCAGAGAGTTTCAGAAAGTGTCAGAAAGTTTCAGAGAGTGTCCGAGAGTTTCACATTGTTTCAGAGGGTGTCACAGAGTGTCAGAGAGTTTCAGAAAGCTTCAGAGAGTGTCAGGGAGTGTCAGAGAGTGCCAGAGAGTTTCAGAGTGTTTCAGAGAGAGTCAGACAGTGCCTGAGAGTGTCAAAGAGTGTCAGAGGGTTTCAGAGAGTGTCAGAGAGTTTCAGAGAATTTCTGAGATTGTCAGAGAGTGCCTGAGAGTTTCTGACAGTTTCTGAGTGTGCCGGAGAATGTCAGAGAGTGTCAGAGTGTTTCAGAGAGTGTCACAGAGTTTCAGAGAGTGTCAGAGATTTTCAGAGAATTTCAGAGAACTTCAGAGAGTGTCAGTGAGAGCCACAGAGTGTCAGTGAGTGTCAGAGAGTTTCAGAGAGTGTCAGAGATTTTCAGAGAGTTTCAGAGATCTTCAGAGAGTGTCAGAGAGTGCCAGAAAGTTTCAGAGAGTGTCACAGAGTGTCGGAGAGTTTCAGAGAGATTCAGAGAGTGTCCGAGAGATTCAGAAAGTGTCAGATCGTGTCAGAGAGTTTCAGAAAGTGTCAGAGAGTGTCTGAGAGTGTCAGAGATTGTCAGAGAGTTTCAGAGAGTTTCAGAGCGTGTCAGAGAGTTTCAGAGAGTTTCAGAGAGTGTCAGAGAGCTTCAGACAGTGTCAGGGCGTGTCAGAGATTGTCAGAGAGCTTCAGACAGTGTCAGACAGTGTCTGAGAGTGTCAAAGAGTGTCAAAGAGTTTCAGAGAGTGTCAGAGAGTTTCAGAGATAGTCAAAGAGTGTCAAAGAGTTTCAGAGAGTGTCAGAGAGTGTCAGAGAGTGTCAGAGAGTTTCAGAGAGTTTCAGGGAGTGTCAGAAAGTGTCAGAGTGTTTCAGAGAGAGTCAGACAGTGTCTGAGAGTGTCAAAGAGTGTCAAAGAGTTTCAGAGAGTTTCAGAGAGTCTCAGAGAGTGTCAGAGAGTTTCAGAGAGTGTCTAAGAGTTTCAGAGAGTTTCTGAGAGTGTCAGAGAGTGCCAGAAAGTTTCTGAGAGTTTCTGAGTGTGTCGAAGTGTGTCTGCGGGTGTCAGAGAGTATCTGAGAGTGTCACAGAGTGTCAGGGAGTGTCAGAGATTTTCAGAGTGTTTCAGAGATGTTCAGAGAGTGTCAGAGAGTGTCAGAAAGTTTCAGAGAGTGTTAGAGAGTGTCAGGGAGTTTCAGAGAGTTACAGAGTGTCACAGAGTGTCAGAGAGTTTCAGAGAGATTCAGAGATTTTCAGAGAGTGTCAGAGAGTGTCTGAGAATGTCAGAGAGTGTCAGAGTGTTTGAGACAGTTTCACAGAGTTTCAGAGAGTGTCAGAGATTTTCAGAGAGTTTCAGAGATGTTCAGAGAGTGTCAGAGAGTGCGAGAAAGTTTCAGAGAGTATCACAGAGTGTCGGAGAGTTTCAGAGAGATTCAGAGACTGTCCGAGAGATTCAGAAAGTGTCAGATAGTGGCAGAGAGTTTCAGAGAGTGTCATGGAGTTTCAGAGAGTGTCAGAGAGAGTCAGAAAGTTTCAGAGAGAGTCAGAGACTGTCAGGGTGTTTCAGAGAGTTTCAGAGAGTGTCAAAGAGTGTCAGAGCTTTTCAGAGAGATTCAGAGAGTGTCAGAGAGTGTCACAGAGTGTCATAGAGTTGCAGAGTGTGTCAGAGTGTGTCCGAGAGTTTCAGAAAGAGTCAGATAGTGTCAGAGAGTTTCAGAAAGTGTCAGAGATTGTCAGAGAGTGTCTGAGAGTGTGAGAGAGTATCAGAGTCTTTCAGAGAGTGTCACAGAGTTTCAGAGAGTGTCAGAGATTTTCAGAGAGTGCCAGAGATCTTCAGAGAGTGTCAGAGAGTGCCAGAAAGTTTCAGAGAGTGTCACAGTGTATCGGAGAGTTTCAGAGAGATTCAGAGAGTGTCCGAGAGATTCAGAAAGTGTCAGATAGTGTCAGAGAGTTTCAGAAAGTGTCACAGAATGTCAGAGAGTGTCTGAGAGTGTCAGAGAGTGTCAGAGAGTTTCAGAGAGTGTCAGAGAGTGTCAGAGAGTTTCAGAGAGTTTCTGAGAGGGTCAGAGAGTTTCAGAGAGTCTCAGATAGTGTCAGAGAGTATCAGAGAGTGTCGGAGAGTTTCAGAGAGATTCAGAGAGTGTCCGAGAGATTCAGAAAGTGTCAGATCGTGTCAGAGAGTTTCAGAAAGTGTCAGAGAGTGTCTGAGAGTGTCAGAGATTGTCAGAGAGTTTCAGAGAGTTTCAGAGCGTGTCAGAGAGTTTCAGAGAGTTTCAGAGTGTGTCAGAGAGTGTCAGAGAGCTTCAGACAGTGTCAGGGCGTGTCAGAGATTGTCAGAGAGCTTCAGACAGTGTCAGACAGTGTCTGAGAGTGTCAAAGAGTGTCAAAGAGTTTCAGAGAGCGTCAGAGAGTTTCAGAGATAGTCAAAGAGTGTCAAAGAGTTTCAGGGAGTGTCAGAAAGTGTCAGAGTGTTTCAGAGAGAGTCAGACAGTGTCTGAGAGTGTCAAAGAGTGTCAAAGAGTTTCAGAGAGTTTCAGAGAGTGTCAGAGAGTGTCAGAGAGTTTCAGAGAGTGTCTAAGAGTTTCAGAGAGTTTCTGAGAGTGTCAGAGAGTGCCAGAAAGTTTCTGAGAGTTTCTGAGTGTGTCGAAGTGTGTCTGCGGGTGTCAGAGAGTATCTGAGAGTGTCACAGAGTGTCAGAGAGTGTCAGAGAGTGTCAGAGAGTGTCAGAAAGTTTCAGAGAGTGTTAGAGAGTGTCAGGGAGTTTCAGAGAGTTACAGAGTGTCACAGAGTGTCACAGAGTGTCAGAGAGTTTCAGAGAGATTCAGAGATTTTCAGAGAGTGTCAGAGAGTGTCTGAGAATGTCAGAGAGTGTCAGAGTGTTTGAGACAGTTTCACAGAGTTTCAGAGAGTGTCAGAGAATTTCAGAGAGTTTCAGAGTTGTTCAGAGAGTGTCAGAGAGTGCGAGAAAGTTTCAGAGAGTATCACAGAGTGTCGGAGAGTTTCAGAGAGATTCAGAGACTGTCCGAGAGATTCAGAAAGTGTCAGATAGTGGCAGAGAGTTTCAGAGAGTGTCATGGAGTTTCAGAGAGTGTCAGAGAGAGTCAGAAAGTTTCAGAGAGAGTCAGAGACTGTCAGGGTGTTTCAGAGAGTTTCAGAGAGTGTCAAAGAGTGTCAGAGCTTTTCAGAGAGATTCAGAGAGTGTCAGAGAGTGTCACAGAGTGTCATAGAGTTGCAGAGTGTGTCAGAGTGTGTCCGAGAGTTTCAGAAAGAGTCAGATAGTGTCAGAGAGTTTCAGAAAGTGTCAGAGATTGTCAGAAAGTGTCTGAGAGTGTGAGAGAGTATCAGAGTCTTTCAGAGAGTGTCACAGAGTTTCAGAGAGTGTCAGAGATTTTCAGAGAGTGCCAGAGATCTTCAGAGAGTGTCAGAGAGTGCTAGAAAGTTTCAGAGAGTGTCACAGTGTATCGGAGAGTTTCAGAGAGATTCAGAGAGTGTCCGAGAGATTCAGAAAGTGTCAGATAGTGTCAGAGAGTTTCAGAAAGTGTCACAGAATGTCAGAGAGTGTCTGAGAGTGTCAGAGAGTGTCAGAGAGTTTCAGAGAGTGTCAGAGAGTGTCAGAGAGTTTCAGAGAGTTTCTGAGAGGGTCAGAGAGTTTCAGAGAGTCTCAGATAGTGTCAGAGAGTATCAGAGAGTGTCAGAGAGTGTCTGAGAGTTTCAGAGAGTGTCAGAGAGTGTCAGAGAGTTTCAGAGAGCTTCTGAGAGTTTCTGAGAGTGTCAGAGAGTTACAAAGAGTTTCAGAGAGTTTCAGAGAGAGTCAGAAAGTTTCAGAGAGTTTCAGAGAGAGTCAGAATGTGTCTGAGAGTGTCAAAGAGTGTCAGAGAATTTCTGAGATTTTCAGAGAGTGTCAGAGAGTGTCAGAGGGTTTCAGACAGTTTCTGAGTGTGCCGGAGAGTGTCAGAGAATTTCTGAGAGTGTCGGAGAGTGCCTGAGAGTTTCTGACAGTTTCTGAGTGTGCCGGAGAGTGTCAGAGTGTGTCAGAGTGTTTCAGAGAGTGTCACAGAGTTTCAGAGAGTGTCAGAGATTTTCAGAGATTTTCAGAGTGTGTCTGGGAGTGTCAGAGAGTGTCAGCGAGTTTCAGAGAGTTTCAGAGAGAGTCAGACAGTGTCTGAGAGTGTCAGAGAGTTTCAGAGAGTTTCAGAGAGAGTCAGACAGTGTCTGAGAGTGTCAAAGAGTGTCAAAGATTTTCAGAGAGTGTCAGAGAGTGTCAGAGGGTTTCAGACAGTTTCTGAGTGTGCCGGAGAGTGTCAGAGAATTTCTGAGTGTGTCGGAGAGTGCCTGAGAGTTTCTGACAGTTTCTGAGTGTGCCGGAGAGTGTCAGAGTGTTTCAGAGAGTGTCACAGAGTTTCAGAGAGTGTCAGGGAGTGTCAGAGAGTGTCAGAGAGTTTCAGAGAGTTTCAGAGAGAGTCAGACAGTGTCTGAGAGTGTCAGAGAGTTTCAGAGAGTTTCAGAGAGAGTCAGACAGTGTCTGAGAGTGTCAAAGAGTGTCAAAGGTTTTCGGAGAGTGTCAGAGTGTGTCAGAGTGTTTCAGAGAGTGTCACAGAGTTTCAGAGAGTGTCAGAGATTTTCACAGAGTTTCAGAGATCTTCAGAGAGTGTCAGTGAGTGCCACAGAGTGTCAGTGAGTGCCAGAGAGTTCCAGAGAGTGTCATAGATTTTCAGAGATATTCAGAGAGTGTCAGAGAGTGCCAGAAAGTTTCAGAGAGATTCAGAGAGTGTCCGAGAGATTCAGAACGTGTCAGATAGTGTCAGAGAGTTTCAGAATGTGTCAGAGTGTGTCAGAGAGTGTCTGAGATTTTCAGAGATTGTCAGAGAGTTTCAGAGAGTTTCAGAGAGTGTCAGAGAGTGTCAGTGAGCTTCAGACAGTGTCAGGGAGTGTCAGAGTGTGTCAGAGAGTTTCAGATAGAGTCAGACAGTGTCTGAGATTGTCAAAGAGTGTCAAAGAGATTCAGAGACTGTCAGAGAGTGTCAGGGAGTGTCAGATAGTGTCAGAGAGTTTCAGAGAGAGTCAGACAGTGTCTGAGAGTGTCAAAGAGTGTCAGAGAGTTTCAGAGAGTGTCAAAGAGTTTCAGAGAGTTTCTGAGAGTGTCAGAGAGTGCCAGAGAGTTTCTGAGAGTTTCTGAGTGTGTCGAAGTGTGTCTGCGGGAGTCGGAGAGTATCTGAGAGTGTCACAGAGTGTCAGAGAGTGTCAGAGATTTTCAGAGAGTTTCAGAGATGTTCAGAGAGTGTCAGAGAGTGTCAGAAAGTTTCAGAGAGTGTCAGAGAGTGTCAGAGATCTTCAGAGAGTGTCACAGAGTGACACAGAGTTTCAGAGAGTTTCAGAGAGATTCATAGAGTGTCAGAGAGTGTCAGAGAGTGTCACAGAGTGACACAGAGTTTCAGAGAGTTGCAGAGAGATTCAGAGAGTGGCAGAGTGTGTCAGAGAGTGTCCGAGAGATTCAGTAAGTGTCAGATACTGTCAGAGAGTTTCAGAAAGTGTCAGGCGGTGTCAGAGAGTGTCTGAGAATGTCAGAGAGTGTCAGAGTGTTTCACAGAGTTTCACAGAGTTTCAGAGAGTGTCAGAGATTTTCAGAGAGTTTCAGAGATCTTCAGAGAGTGTCAGAGAGTGCGAGAAAGTTTCAGAGAGTGTCGGAGAGTTTCAGAGAGATTCAGAGAATGTCCGAGATATTCAGAAAGTGTCAGATAGTGTCAGAGAGTTTCAGAGATCTTCAGAGAGTGTCTGAGAGTGTCTGAGAGTGCCAGAAATTGTCAGAGAGTTTCGGAGAGTGTCAGAGAGTGTCAGAGAGTTTCAGAGAGTTTCAGAGAGTGTCAGAGAGTGTCAGAGAGTTTCAGAGAGTTTCAGAGAGCTTCAGAGAGTTTCAGAGAGTGTCAGAAAGTTTCAGAGAGTGTCAGAGAGTTTCAGAGAGTGTCACAGAGTGTCAGAGTGATTCAGAGAGATTCAGAGAGTGTCAGAGATTGTCAGAGAGTTTAAGACAGATTCAGAGAGTTTCAGAGAGTGTCAGAGAGTTTCAGAGAAAGTCAGTGAGTGTCAGAGAGTGTCAAAGAGTGTCACAGAGTTTCAGAGAGTGTCAGAGAGCGTCAGAGAGTGTCAGAGAGTTTCAGAGAGTGTCAGAGTGTTTCAGAGACTTTCTGAGAGTTTCAGAGAGTTCCAGAGAGGTTCTGAGAGTTTCTGAGTGTGTCGGAGTGTGTCTGAGAGAGTCAGAGAGTATCTGAGAGTGTCACAGAGTGTCAGAGAGTGTCAGAGATTTTCAGAGAGTTTCAGAGATGTTCAGAGAGTGTCAGAGAGTGTCAGAAAGTTTCAGAGAGAGTCAGAGAGTGTCAGGGAGTTTCAGAGAGTTTCAGAGAGTGTCACAGAGTGTCAGAGCTTTTCAGAGAGATTCAGAGAGTGTCAGTGAGTGTCACAGAGTGTCATCGAGTTGCAGAGTGTGTCAGAGAGTGTCCGAGAGTTTCAGAAAGAGTCAGATAGTGTCAGAGAGTTTCAGAAATTGTCAGAGAGTGTCAGAGAGTGTCAGAGAGTTTCAGAGAGCTTCTGAGAGTGTCAGAGAGTGTCAGAGAGTTACAAAGAGTTTCAGAGAGTTTCAGAGAGTTTCAGAAAGTTTCAGAGAGTGTCCGAGTGTTTCAGAGAGTTTCAGAGGGTGTCACAGAGTGTCAGAGAGTTTCAGAATGCTTCAGAGAGTGCCAGGGAGTGTCAGAGAGTGTCAGAGAGTTTCAGAGAGTTTCAGAGAGAGTCAGACAGTGTCTGAGAGTGTCAAAGAGTGTCAAAGAGTTTCAGAGAGTGTCAGAGTGTGTCAGAGAGTGTCAAAGGGTTTCAGAGAGTGTCAGAGAGTTTGGGAGAATTTCTGAGAGTGTCAGAGAGTGCCTGAGAGTTTCTGACAGTTTCTGAGTGTGCCGGAGAGTGTCAGAGTGTGTCAGAGTGTTTCAGAGAGTGTCACAGTGTTTCAGAGAGTGTCAGAGATTTTCAGAGAGTTTCAGAGTTCTTCAGAGAATGTCAGTGAGTGCCACAGAGTGTCAGTGAGTGTCAGAGAATTTCAGAGAGTGTCAGAGATTTTCAGAGAGTTTCAGAGATCCTCAGAGTGCAAGAAAGTTTCAGAGAGTGTCACAGAGTGTCGGAGAGTTTCGGAGAGATTCAGAGAGTGTCCGAGAGATTCAGAAAGTGTCAGATTGTGTCAGAGAGTTTCAGAATGTGTCAGAGAGTGTCAGAGAGTGTCTGAGAGTGTCAGAGATTGTCAGAGAGTTTCAGAGAGTGTCAGAGAGTATCAGAGAGTGTCAGAGAGCTTCAGAGAGCTTCTGAGAGTGTCAGAGAGTTACAAAGAGTTTCAGAGAGTTTCAGAGAGTTTCAGAAAGTTTCAGAGAGTGTCCGAGAGTTTCAGAGAGTTTCGGAGGGTGTCACAGAGTGTCAGAGAGTTTCAGAAAGCTTCATAGAGTGTCAGGTGGTGTCAGAGAGTGTCAGAGAGTTTCAGAGAGTTTCAGAGAGAGTCAGACAGTGTCTGAGAGTGTCAAAGAGTGTCAAAGAGTTTCAGAGAGTGTCAGAGAGTGTCAGAGGGTTTCAGAGAGTGTCAGAGAGTTTCAGAGAATTTCTGAGAGTGTCTGAGAGTGCCTGAGAGTTTCTGACAGTTTCTGAGTGTGTCGAAGTGTGTCTGCGGGAGTCAGAGAGTATCTGAGAGTGTCACAGAGTGTCAGAGATTGTCAGAGATTTTCAGAGAGTTTCAGAGATGTTCAGAGAGATTCAGAGAGTTTCAGAGAGTTTCAGAGAGTGTCAGAGAGTGTCAGGGAGTTTCAGAGAGTTTCAGAGAGCTTCAGAGAGTTTCAGAGAGTGTCAGAAAGTTTCAGAGAGTGTCAGAGAGTTTCAGAGAGTGTCGCAGAGTGTCAGAGTGATTCAGAGAGATTCAGAGAGTGTCAGAGATTGTCATAGAGTTTCAGACAGTTTCAGTGAGTTTCAGAGAGTGTCAGAGAGTTTCAGAGAGAGTCAGTGAGTGTCAGAGAGTGTCAAAGAGTGTCACAGAGTTTCAGAGAGTGTCAGAGAGTGTCAGAGAGTGTCAGAGAGTTTCAGAGAGTGTCAGAGTTCTTCAGAGACTTTCTGAGAGTGTCAGAGAGTTCCAGAGAGTTTCTGAGAGTTTCTGAGTGTGTCGGAGTGTGTCTGAGAGAGTCAGAGAGTATCTGAGATTGTCACAGAGTGTCAGAGAGTGTCAGAGATTTTCAGAGAGTTTCAGAGATGTTCAGAGAGTGTCAGAGAGTGTCAGAAAGTTTCAGAGCGAGTCAGAGAGTGTCAGGGAGTTTCAAAGAGTTTCAGAGAGTGTCAGAGAGTGTCAGAGCTTTTCAGAGAGATTCAGAGACTGTCAGAGAGTGTCACAGAGTGTCATAGAGTTGCAGAGTGTGTCAGAGAGTGTCCGAGAGTTTCAGAAAGAGTCAGATAGTGTCAGAGAGTTTCAGAAAGTGTCAGAGAGTGTCAGAGAGTGTCTGAGAGTGTCAGAGAGTGTCAGAGAGGGTCAGAGAGTGTCAGGGAGTTTCAGAGAGTTTCAGAGAGTGTCACAGAGTGTCAGAGCTTTTCAGAGAGATTCAGAGAGTGTCAGAGAGTGTCACAGAATGTCATAGAGTTGCAGAGTGTGTCAGAGAGTGTCCGAGAGTTTCGGAAAGAGTCAGATAGTGTCAGAGAGTTTCAGAAAGTGTCACAGAGTGTCAGAGAGTGTCTGAGAGTGTCAGAGATTGTCAGAGTCTTTCAGAGAGTGTCACAGAGTTTCAGAGAGCGTCAGAGATTTTCAGAGAGTGCCAGAGATCTTCAGAGAGTGTCAGAGAGTGCCAGAAAGTTTCAGAGAGTGTCAGAGTGTGTCAGAGAGTGTCTGAGAGTGTCAGAGAGTGTCAGAGAGAGTCAGAGAGTGTCAGTTAATTTCAGAGACTTTCAGAGAATGTCACAGAGTGTCAGAGCTTTTCAGAGAGATTCAGAGAATGTCAGAGACTGTCACAGAATGTCATAGAGTTGCAGAGTGTGTCAGAGAGTGTCCGAGAGCTTCAGAAAGAGTCAGATAGTGTCAGAGAGTTTCAGAAAGTGTCAGAGAGTGTCAGAGAGTGTCTCAGAGTGTCAGAGATTGTCAGAGTCTTTCAGAGAGTGCCACAGAGTTTCAGAGAGTGTCAGAGATTTTCAGAGAGTGCCAGAGATCTTCTGAGAGTGTCAGAGAGTGCCTGAGAGATTCTGACAGTTTCTGAGTGTGCCGGAGAGTGTCAGAGAGTGTCAGAGTGTTTCAGAGAGAGTCACAGAGTTTCAGAGAGTGTCAGAGATTTTCAGAGAGTTTCAGAGAACTTCAGAGAATGTCAGTGAATGCCACAGAGTGTCAGTGAGTGTCAGAGAGTTTCAGAGAGTGTCAGGGATTTTCAGAGAGTTTCAGAGATCTTCAGAGAGTGTCAGAGAGTGCCAGAAAGTTTCAGAGAGTGTCACAGAGTGTCGGCGAGTTTCAGAGAGATTCAGAGAGTGTCCGAGAGATTCAGAAAGTGTCAGATAGTGTCAGAGAGTTTCAGAATGTGTCAGAGAGTGTCAGAGAGTGTCTGAGAGTGTCAGAGATTGTCAGAGTCTTTCAGAGAGTGTCACAGAGTTTCAGAGAGAGTCAGAGATTTTCAGAGAGTGCCAGACATCTTCAGAGAGTGTCAGAGAGTGCCAGAAAGTTTCAGAGGGTGTCACAGAGTGTCAGAGAGTGTCACAGAATGTCAGAGATTTTCAGAGAGATTCAGAGATTGTCCGAGAGATTCAGAAAGTTTCAGATAGTGTCAGAGAGTTTCAGAAAGTCTCAGAGAGTGTCAGAGAGTGCCTGAGAGTGTGAGAGAGTGTCAGAGAGTTTCAGAGAGTGTCAGAGAATGTCAAAGAGTTTCAGAGAGTTTCAGAGAGTGTCAGAGAGTTTCAGAGAGTCTCAGATAGTGTCAGAGAGTGTCTGAGAGTGTCTGACAGTTTCAGAGAGTGTCAGAGAGTGTCAGAGAGTTTCAGAGAGCTTCTGAGAGTTTCTGATAGTGTGAGAGATTTACAAAGAGTTTCAGAGAGTTTCAGAGAGTTTCAGAAAGTTTCAGAGAGTGTCCGAGAGTTTCAGAGAGTTTCAGAGGGTGTCACAGAGTGTCAGAGAGTTTCAGAAAGCTTCAGAGAGTGTCAGGGAGTGTCAGAGAGTGTCAGAGAGTTTCGGAGAGTTTCAGAGGGAGTCAGACAGTGTCTGAGAGTGTCAAAGAGTGTCAACGAGTTTCAGAGAGTGTCAGAGAGTGTCAGAGAGTGTCAGAGGGTTTCAGAGAGTGTCAGAGAGTTTCAGAGAATTTCTGAGAGTGTCAGAGAGTACCTGAGAGTTTCTGACAGTTTCTGAGTGTTCCGGAGAGTGTCAGAGTGTGTCAGAGTGTTTCAGAGAGTGTCACAGTGTTTCAGATTGTGTCAGAGATTTTCAGAGAGTTTCAGAGATCTTCAGAGAATGTCAGTGAGTGCCACAGAGTGTCAGTGAGTGTCAGAGAATTTCAGAGAGTGTCAGAGATTTACAGAGAGTTTCAGAGATCTTCAGAGTGCCAGAAAGTTTCAGAGAGTGTCACAGAGTGTAGGAGAGTTTCAGAGAGATTCAGAGAGTGTCAGAGAGTTTCAGATAGAGTCAGACAGTGTCTGTGATTGTCAAAGAGTGTCAAAGAGTTTCAGAGAGTGTCAGAGAGTGTCAGAGAGTGTCAGGGAGTGTCAAAGAGTTTCAGAGAGGTTCTGAGAGGGTCAGAGAGTGCCAGAGAGTTTCTGAGAGTTTCTGAGTGTGTCGAAGTGTGTCTGCGGGAGTCAGAGAGTATCTGAGAGTGTCACAGAGTGTCAGAGAGTGTCAGAGATTTTCAGAGAGTTTCAGAGATGTTCAGAGAGTGTGAGAGAGTGTCAGGGAGTTTCAGAGAGTTACAGAGTGTCAGAGAGTTTCAGAGAGTGTCAGAGAGTGTCAGAGAGTTTCAGAGAGTTTCAGAGAGCTTCCGAGAGTTTCAGAGAGTGTCAGAAAGTTTCAGAGAGTGTCAGAGAGTTTCAGAGAGTGTCACAGAGTGTCAGAGTGATTCAGAGAGATTCAGAGAGTGTCAGAGATTGTCATCGAGTTTCTGACAGTTTCAGTGAGTTTCAGAGAGTGTCAGAGAGTTTCAGAGATAGTCAGTGAGTGTCAGAGAGTGTCAAAGAGTGTCACAGAATTTCAGAGAGTGTCAGAGATTTTCAGAGAGTTTCAGAGATCTTCAGAGTGCCAGAAAGTTTCAGAGAGTGTCACAGAGTGTAGGAGAGTTTCAGAGAGATTCAGAGAGTGTCCGAGAGATTCAGAAAGAGTCAGATAGTGTCAGAGAGATTCAGAATATGTCAGAGAGTGTCGGAGAGTGTCTGAGAGTGTCAGAGATTGTCAGAGAGTGTCAGAGAGTGTCAGAGAGTGTCAGAGAGTGTCAGAGAGTTTCAGAGAGTGTCAGAGAGTGTCAGAGAGCTTCAGACAGTGTCAGGGAGTGTCAGAGAGTGTCAGAGAGTTTCAGATAGAGTCTGACAGTGTCTGTGATTGTCAAAGAGTGTCAAAGAGTTTCAGAGAGTGTCAGAGAGTGTCAGAGAGTTTCAGAGAGTGTCAGGGAGTGTCAGAGAGTGTCAGAGAGTTTCAGAGAGAGTCAGAAAGTGTCTGAGAGTGTCAATGAGTGTCAAAGTGTTTCAGAGGGTGTCAGAGAGTGTCAGAGAGTTTCAGAGAGTGTCAAAGAGTTTCAGAGAGGTTCTGAGAGTGTCAGAGAGTGCCAGAGAGTTTCTGAGAGTTTCTGAGTGTGTCGAAGTGTGTCTGCGGGAGTCAGAGAGTATCTGAGAGTGTCACAGAGTTTCAGAGAGTGTCAGAGATTTTCAGAGAGTTTCAGAGATGTTCAGAGAGTGTCAGAGAGTGTCAGGGAGTTTCAGAGAGTTACAGAGTGTCACAGAGTGTCAGAGAGTTTCAGAGAGTGTCAGAGAGTGTCAGAGAGTTTCAGAGAGTTTCAGAGAGCTTCAGAGAGTTTCAGAGAGTTTCAGAGAGTTACAAAGAGTTTCAGAGAGTTTCAGAGAGTTTCAGAAAGTTTCAGAGAGTGTCCGAGAGTTTCAGAGAGTTTCGGAGGGTGTTACAGAGTGTCAGAGAGTTTCAGAAAGCGTGGATGGGCACTTGGGACTACGATGTTGTGGCCATCACTGAAACGTGGATAGGTGAGGGGGAGGAATGGTTTTTGGAGGTACCTGGTTATAGATGTTTTCATAAGATTAGGAATGGTGATAAAAGAGGTGGGGGGGTGGCATTGTTAGTTAGAAATAGTGTAACAACTGCTGAAAGAATTTTCGAGGAGGATCTGCCGACTGAGGCACTGTGGGTTGAGGTCAGGAACAGGAAAGGAGCAGTCACCTTGATGGGAGTTTTCTATAGGCCCCCCAATAGCAGCAGGGAGGTGGAAGAGCAGATTGGGAAACAGATTTTGGAAAGGAGCAGAAGTCACAGGGTAGTAATTATGGGGGATTTCAACTTCCCAAATATTGATTGGCAACTCTTTAGATCGAATAGTTTGGATGGGGTAGTGTTTGTGCAGTATGTCCAGGAAGCTTTTCTGACTCAGTATGTAGACTGCCCGACCAGAGGGGAGGCAATATTGGATTTGGTACTAGGTAATGAACCAGGGCAAGTGATAGAGCTGTTGGTGGGCGAGCACTTTGGAGATAGTGATCACAATTCTGTAGCATTCACTGTGGTAATGGAGAGGGATAGGTATGTGCAACAGGGCAAGGTTTACAATTGGGGGAAGGGTAGATATGATGCTGTCAGGCAGGAACTGAGGAGCATAAGTTGGGAGCATATGCTGGCAGGGAAGGGCACGGTCGAAATGTGGAACTTTTTCAAGGAGCAGATAGTAGGGGCCATTGATAAGCATGTCCCTGTCAGACAGGGAAGGGATGGTCATGTGAGGGAACCGTGGTTGACAAGAGAGGTTGAGAGTCTTGTTAGGAAGAAGAAGGATGCGTATATAAAGTTGAGGAAAAAGGGCACAGGCATAGCTCTGGAGGGATACAAGATGGCCAGGAAGGATCTGAAGAAAGGGATTAGGAGAGCTAAGAGAGGGCATGAAAAATGCTTGGCGGGTAGGATAAAAGAAAACCCCAAGGCCTTTTACGCGTATGTCAGAAATATGAGGATGACTAGGGGGACCATAGGTCCGGTCAAGGACAATAGCGGGAGACTGTGTGTTGAGCCGGAAGAGATAAGTGAGGTTTTGAATGAGTACTTCTCTTCGGTATTTACGAACGAGAAGGGGTGTATTACTGAAGAGGACGGTGTGAAACAGACTGGTAAGCTCGAGGAAGTGCTCGTTAGGAGGGAAGATGTGTTGGGGTTTTTGAATAACTTGAAGATAGACAAGTCTCCCGGGCCTGACGGGGTATATCCAAGGATGTTATGGGAAGCAAGGGATGAAATTGCAGAGCCGCTGGCAATGATCTTTTCATCTTCTCTGCTGACGGGGGTGGTACCAGGTGATTGGAGGGTGGCAAATGTTGTGCCCCTGTTCAAGAAAGGGAATAGGAACAACCCTGGGAATTACAGGCCAGTTAGTCTTACTTCGGTGGTAGGCAAGTTGATGGAAAAGGTGCTGAGGGATAGGATTTCTGAGCATCTGGAAAGACACTGCTTGATTCGGGACAGTCAGCACGGTTTTGTGAGGGGTAGGTCTTGCCTCACAAGCCTGATTGAATTCTTTGAGCAGGTGACCAAGCAAGTGGATGAGGGTAAACCAGTGGATGTGGTGTACATGGATTTTAGTAAGGCATTTGATAAGGTCCCCCATGGTAGACTTATGGAGAAAGTCAGGAGGCATGGGATAGTGGGGAATGTGGCCAGTTGGATTAAGAATTGGCTAACTGATAGAAGGCAGAGAGTGGTCTTAGATGGTAAATACTCAGCCTGGAGCCCAGTTACCAGTGGCGTGCCGCAGGGATCAGTTCTGGGTCCTCTCCTGTTTGTGATTTTTATTAACGACTTGGATGAGGAAGTCGAAGGGTGGGTCAGTAAATTTGCAGATGATACAAAGGTTGGTGGAGTTGTGGATACCGAGGAGGGCTATTGTCGTCTGCAAAGGGACTTGGATAGGTTGCAGTGCTGGGCTGAAAAGTGGCAGATGGAGTTTAACCCTGAAAAGTGTGAGGTCGTCCATTTTGGAAGGACAAACATGAATGCAAAATACTGGGTTAACGGTAGGGTTCTTGGGCATGTGGAGGAGCAGATAGACCTTGGGGTCTATGTGCATAGATCATTGAAAGTTGCAACTCAAGTGGATAGGGCTGTGAAGAAGGCATATGGGGTGTTAGCGTTCATTAGCAGAGGGATTGAATTTAAGAGCCGTGAGGTGATGATGCAGCTGTACAGGACCTTGGTAAGGCCTCATTTGGAGTACTGTGTGCAGTTCTGGTCGCCTCATTTTAGGAAGGATGTGGAAGCCTTGGAGAGGGTGCAGAGGAGATTTACCAGGATGTTGCCTGGAATGGAGAATAAGTCTTACGAGGAAAGGCTGAACATTCTAGGCCTCTTCTCATTAGAAAGGAGAAGGATGAGGGGTGACATGATAGAGGTTTATAAGATGATCAGGGGAATAGATAGGGTAGACAGTCAGAAACTTTTTCCCCGGGTGGAGCAAAGCGTCACAAGGGGTCATAAATTTAAGGTGAAGGGTGGGAGATATAAGGGGGATGTCAGGGGAAGGTTCTTTACCCAGAGAGTGGTCGAGGCATGGAATGCCTTGCCCGGGGAAGTTGTTGAGTCAGAAACTTTAGGGACTTTCAAAAGGCTTTTGGATAGGTATATGGATAAAGGAGAATGATGGGGTATAGATTAAATTGTCCTTGACAGAGGACAAAGGATCGGCACAACATTGTGGGCCGAAGGGCCTGTTCTGTGCTGTATGTTCTATGTTCTATGTTCATAGAGTGTCAGGTGGTGTCAGAGAGTGTCAGAGAGTTTCAGAGAGTTTCAGAGAGAGTCAGACAGTGTCTGAGAGTGTCAAAGATTTTCAGAGAGTTTCAGAGAGTGTCAGAGAGTGTCAGAGAGTGTCAGAGGGTTTCAGAGAGTGTCAGAGAGTTTCAGAGAATTTCTGAGAGTGTCAGAGAGTGCCTGCGAGTTTCTGACAGTTTCTGAGTGTGCCGGAGAGTGTCAGAGTGTGTCGGAGAGTTTCGGAGAGATTCAGAGAGTGTCCGAGAGATTCAGAAAGTGTCAGATTGTGTCAGAGAGTTTCAGAATGTGTCAGAGAGTGTCAGAGAGTGTCTGTGAGTGTCAGAGATTCTCAGAGAGTTTCAGAGAGTGTCAGAGTTTCAGAGAGTTTCAGAGAGTGTCAGAGAGTGTCAGAGAGCTTCAGACAGTGTCAGGGAGTGTCAGAGAGTGTCAGAGAGTTTCAGATAGAGTCAGACAGTGTCTGAGATTGTCAAAGAGTGTCAAACAGTTTCAGAGAGTGTCAGAGAGTTTCAGAGAGTGTCAGGGAGTGTCAGAGAGTCTCAGAGAGTTTCAGAGAGAGTCAGACAGTGTCTGAGATTGTCAAAGAGTTTCCAAGTGTTTCAGAGGGTGTCAGAGAGTTTCACAGAGTGTCAAAGAGTTTCAGAGAGGTTCTGAGAGTGTCAGAGAGTGCCAGAGAGTTTCTGAGAGTTTCTGAGTGTGTCGAAGTGTGTCTGCGGGAGTCAGAGAGTATCTGAGAGTGTCACAGAGTGTCAGAGATTGTCAGAGATTTTCAGAGAGATTCAGAGATGTTCAGAGAGATTCAGAGAGTTTCAGAGAGTTTCAGAGAGTGTCAGAGAGTGTCAGGGAGTTTCAGAGAGTTTCAGAGAGCTTCAGAGAGTTTCAGAGAGTGATTCAGAGTGATTCAGAGAGTGTCAGAGATTGTCATAGAGTTTCAGACAGTTTCAGTGAGTTTCAGAGAGTGTCAGAGAGTTTCAGAGAGAGTCAGTGAGTGTCAGAGAGTGTCAAAGAGTGTCACAGAGTTTCAGAGAGTGTCAGAGAGCGTCAGAGAGTGTCAGAGAGTTTCAGAGAGTGTCAGAGTTTTTCAGAGACTTTCTGAGAGTGTCAGAGAGTTCCAGAGAGTTTCTGAGAGTTTCTGAGTGTGTCGGAGTGTGTCTGAGAGAGTCAGAGAGTATCTGAGAGTGTCACAGAGTGTCAGAGAGTGTCAGAGATTTTCAGAGAGTTTCAGAGATGTTCAGAGAGTGTCAGAGAGTGTCAGAAAGTTTCAGAGAGAGTCAGAGAGTGTCAGGGAGTTTCAAAGAGTTTCAGAGAGTGTCAGAGAGTGTCAGAGCTTTTCAGAGAGATTCAGAGACTGTCAGAGAGTGTCACAGAGTGTCATAGAGTTGCAGAGTGTGTCAGAGAGTGTCCGAGAGTTTCAGAAAGAGTCAGATAGTGTCAGAGAGTTTCAGAAAGTGTCAGAGAGTGTCAGAGAGTGTCTGAGAGTGTCAGAGAGTGTCAGAGAGAGTCAGAGAGTGTCAGGGAGATTCAGAGAGTTTCAGAGAGTGTCACAGAGTGTCAGAGCTTTTCAGAGAGATTCAGAGAGTGTCAGAGAGTGTCACAGAATGTCATAGAGTTGCAGAGTGTGTCAGAGAGTGTCCGAGAGTTTTGGAAAGAGTCAGATAGTGTCAGAGAGTTTCAGAAAGTGTCAGAGAGTGTCAGAGAGTGTCTGAGAGTGTCAGAGATTGTCAGAGTCTTTCAGAGAGTGTCACAGAGTTTCAGAGAGCGTCTGAGATTTTCAGAGAGTGCCAGAGATCTTCAGAGAGTTTCAGAGAGTGCCAGAAAGTTTCAGAGAGTGTCAGAGTGTGTCAGAGAGTGTCTGAGAGTGTCAGAGAGTGTCAGAGAGAGTCAGAGAGTGTCAGGGAGTTTCAGAGAGTTTCAGAGAATGTCACAGAGTGTCAGAGCTTTTCAGAGAGATTCAGAGAATGTCAGAGAGTGTCACAGAATGCCATAGAGTTGCAGAGTGTGTCAGAGAGTGTCCGAGAGCTTCAGAAAGAGTCAGATAGTGTCAGAGAGTTTCAGAAAGTGTCAGAGAGTGTCAGAGAGTGTCTCAGAGTGTCAGTGATTGTCAGAGTCTTTCAGAGAGTGTCACAGAGTTTCAGAGAGTGTCAGAGATTTTCAGAGAGTTTCAGAGATCTTCAGAGAATGTCAGTGAGTGCCACAGAGTGTCAGTGAGTGTCAGAGAGTTTCAGAGAGTGTCTGGGATTTTCAGAGAGTTTCAGAGATCTTCAGAGAGTGTCAGAGAGTGCCAGAAAGTTTCAGAGAGTGTCACAGAGTGTCGGCGAGTTTCAGAGAGATTCAGAGAGTGTCCGAGAGATTCAGAAAGTGTCAGATAGTGTCAGAGAGTTTCAGAATGTGTCAGAGAGTGTCAGAGAGTGTCTGAGAGTGTCAGAGATTGTCAGAGTCTTTCAGAGAGTGTCACAGAGTTTCAGAGAGAGTCAGAGATTTTCAGAGAGTGC
This sequence comes from Heterodontus francisci, assembly GCF_036365525.1. Classification (NCBI taxonomy): domain Eukaryota; kingdom Metazoa; phylum Chordata; class Chondrichthyes; order Heterodontiformes; family Heterodontidae; genus Heterodontus; species Heterodontus francisci. The sequence goes on along the minus strand of NC_090395.1, from coordinate 9,025,254 downwards.
CAGACATCTTCAGAGAGTGTCAGAGAGTGCCAGAAAGTTTCAGAGAGTGTCACAGAGTGTCAGAGAGTGTCACAGAATGTCAGAGAGTTTCAGAGAGATTCAGAGATTGTCCGAGAGATTCAGAAAGTGTCAGATAGTGTCAGAGAGTTTCAGAAAGTCTCAGAGAGTGTCAGAGAGTGCCTGAGAGTGTGAGAGAGTGTCAGAGAGTTTCAGAGAGTGTCAGAGAATGTCAAAGAGTTTCAGAGAGTTTCAGAGAGTGTCTGATAGTTTCAGAGAGTCTCAGATAGTGTCCGAGAGTGTCTGAGAGTGTCTGACAGTTTCAGAGAGTGTCAGAGAGTGTCAGAGAGTTTCAGAGAGCTTCTGAGAGTTTCTGAGAGTGTGAGAGAGTTACAAAGAGTTTCAGAGAGTTTCAGAGAGTTTCAGAAAGTTTCAGAGAGTGTCCGAGAGTTTCAGAGAGTTTCAGAGGGTGTCACAGAGTGTCAGAGAGTTTCAGAAAGCTTCAGAGAGTGTCAGGGAGTGTCAGAGAGTGTCAGAGAGTTTCAGAGAGTTTCAGAGGGAGTCAGACAGTGTCTGAGAGTGTCAAAGAGTGTCAACGAGTTTCAGAGAGTGTCAGAGAGTGTCAGAGAGTGTCAGAGGGTTTCAGAGAGTGTCAGAGACTTTCAGAGAATTTCTGAGAGTGTCAGAGAGTGCCTGAGAGTTTCTGACAGTTTCTGAGTGTTCCGGAGAGTGTCAGAGTGTGTCAGAGTGTTTCAGAGAGTGTCACAGTGTTTCAGATTGTGTCAGAGATTTTCAGAGAGTTTCAGAGATCTTCAGAGAATGTCAGTGAGTGCCACAGAGTGTCAGTGAGTGTCAGAGAATTTCAGAGAGTGTCAGAGATTTTCAGAGAGTTTCAGAGATCTTCAGAGTGCCAGAAAGTTTCAGAGAGTGTCACAGAGTGTAGGAGAGTTTCAGAGAGATTCAGAGAGTCTCCGAGAGATTCAGAAAGAGTCAGATAGTGTCAGAGAGTTTCAGAATATGTCAGAGAGTGTCAGAGAGTGTCTGAGAGTGTCAGAGATTGTCAGAGAGTGTCAGAGAGTGTCAGAGAGTGTCAGAGAGTTTCAGAGAGTGTCAGAGAGTGTCAGAGAGCTTCAGACAGTGTCAGGGAGTGTCAGAGAGTGTCAGAGAGTTTCAGATAGAGTCAGACAGTGTCTGTGATTGTCAAAGAGTGTCAAAGAGTTTCAGAGAGTGTCAGAGAATGTCAAAGAGTTTCAGAGAGTTTCAGAGAGTGTCAGAGAGTTTCAGAGAGTCTCAGATAGTGTCCGAGAGTGTCTGAGAGTGTCTGACAGTTTCAGAGAGTGTCAGAGAGTGTCAGAGAGTTTCAGAGAGCTTCTGAGAGTTTCTGAGAGTGTGAGAGAGTTACAAAGAGTTTCAGAGAGTTTCAGAGAGTTTCAGAAAGTTTCAGAGAGTGTCCGAGAGTTTCAGAGAGTTTCAGAGGGTGTCACAGAGTGTCAGAGAGTTTCAGAAAGCTTCAGAGAGTGTCAGGGAGTGTCAGAGAGTGTCAGAGAGTTTCAGAGAGTTTCAGAGGGAGTCGGACAGTGTCTGAGAGTGTCAAAGAGTGTCAACGAGTTTCAGAGAGTGTCAGAGAGTGTCACAGAGTGTCAGAGAGTGTCACAGAATGTCAGAGAGTTTCAGAGAGATTCAGAGATTGTCCGAGAGATTCAGAAAGTGTCAGATAGTGTCAGAGAGTTTCAGAAAGTCTCAGAGAGTGTCAGAGAGTGCCTGAGAGTGTGAGAGAGTGTCAGAGAGTTTCAGAGAGTGTCAGAGAATGTCAAAGAGTTTCAGAGAGTTTCAGAGAGTGTCAGAGGGTTTCAGAGAGTCTCAGATAGTGTCCGAGAGTGTCTGAGAGTGTCTGACAGTTTCAGAGAGTGTCAGAGAGTGTCAGAGAGTGTCAGAGAGTTTCAGAGAGCTTCTGAGAGTTTCTGAGAGTGTGAGAGAGTTACAAAGAGTTTCAGAGAGTTTCAGAGAGTTTCAGAAAGTTTCAGAGAGTGTCCGAGAGTTTCAGAAAGCTTCAGAGAGTGTCAGGGAGTGTCAGAGAGTGTCAGAGAGTTTCAGAGAGTTTCAGAGGGAGTCAGACAGTGTCTGAGAGTGTCAAAGAGTGTCAACGAGTTTCAGTGAGTGTCAGAGAGTGTCAGAGAGTGTCAGAGGGTTTCAGAGAGTGTCAGAGACTTTCAGAGAATTTCTGAGAGTGTCAGAGAGTGCCTGAGAGTTTCTGACAGTTTCTGAGTGTTCCGGAGAGTGTCAGAGTGTGTCAGAGTGTTTCAGAGAGTGTCACAGTGTTTCAGATTGTGTCAGAGATTTTCAGAGAGTTTCAGAGATCTTCAGAGAATGTCAGTGAGTGCCACAGAGTGTCAGTGAGTGTCAGAGAATTTCAGAGAGTGTCAGAGATTTTCAGAGAGTTTCAGAGATCTTCAGAGTGCCAGAAAGTTTCAGAGAGTGTCACAGAGTGTAGGAGAGTTTCAGAGAGATTCAGAGAGTGTCCGAGAGATTCAGAAAGAGTCAGATAGTGTCAGAGAGTTTCAGAATATGTCAGAGAGTGTCAGAGAGTGTCTGAGAGTGTCAGAGATTGTCAGAGAGTGTCAGAGAGTGTCAGAGAGTGTCAGAGAGTTTCAGAGAGTGTCAGAGAGTGTCAGAGAGCTTCAGACAGTGTCAGGGAGTGTCAGAGAGTGTCAGAGAGTTTCAGATAGAGTCAGACAGTGTCTGTGATTGTCAAAGAGTGTCAAAGAGTTTCAGAGAGTGTCAGAGAATGTCAAAGAGTTTCAGAGAGTTTCAGAGAGTGTCAGAGAGTTTCAGAGAGTCTCAGATAGTGTCCGAGAGTGTCTGAGAGTGTCTGACAGTTTCAGAGAGTGTCAGAGAGTTTCAGAGAGCTTCTGAGAGTTTCTGAGAGTGTGAGAGAGTTACAAAGAGTTTCAGAGAGTTTCAGAGAGTTTCAGAAAGTTTCAGAGAGTGTCCGAGAGTTTCAGAGAGTTTCAGAGGGTGTCACAGAGTGTCAGAGAGTTTCAGAAAGCTTCAGAGAGTGTCAGGGAGTGTCAGAGAGTGTCAGAGAGTTTCAGAGAGTTTCAGAGGGAGTCAGACAGTGTCTGAGAGTGTCAAAGAGTGTCAACGAGTTTCAGAGAGTGTCAGAGAGTGTCAGAGAGTGTCAGAGGGTTTCAGAGAGTGTCAGAGACTTTCAGAGAATTTCTGAGAGTGTCAGAGAGTGCCTGAGAGTTTCTGACAGTTTCTGAGTGTTCCGGAGAGTGTCAGAGTGTGTCAGAGTGTTTCAGAGAGTGTCACAGTGTTTCAGATTGTGTCAGAGATTTTCAGAGAGTTTCAGAGATCTTCAGAGAATGTCAGTGAGTGCCACAGAGTGTCAGTGAGTGTCAGAGAATTTCAGAGAGTGTCAGAGATTTTCAGAGAGTTTCAGAGATCTTCAGAGTGCCAGAAAGTTTCAGAGAGTGTCACAGAGTGTAGGAGAGTTTCAGAGAGATTCAGAGAGTGTCCGAGAGATTCAGAAAGAGTCAGATAGTGTCAGAGAGTTTCAGAATATGTCAGAGAGTGTCAGAGAGTGTCTGAGAGTGTCAGAGATTGTCAGAGAGTGTCAGAGAGTGTCAGAGAGTGTCAGAGAGTTTCAGAGAGTGTCAGAGAGTGTCAGAGAGCTTCAGACAGTGTCAGGGAGTGTCAGAGAGTGTCAGAGAGTTTCAGATAGAGTCAGACAGTGTCTGTGATTGTCAAAGAGTGTCAAAGAGTTTCAGAGAGTGTCAGAGAATGTCAAAGAGTTTCAGAGAGTTTCAGAGAGTGTCAGAGAGTTTCAGAGAGTCTCAGATAGTGTCCGAGAGTGTCTGAGAGTGTCTGACAGTTTCAGAGAGTGTCAGAGAGTTTCAGAGAGCTTCTGAGAGTTTCTGAGAGTGTGAGAGAGTTACAAAGAGTTTCAGAGAGTTTCAGAGAGTTTCAGAAAGTTTCAGAGAGTGTCCGAGAGTTTCAGAAAGCTTCAGAGAGTGTCAGGGAGTGTCAGAGAGTGTCAGAGAGTTTCAGAGAGTTTCAGAGGGAGTCAGACAGTGTCTGAGAGTGTCAAAGAGTGTCAACGAGTTTCAGAGAGTGTCAGAGAGTGTCAGAGAGTGTCAGAGGGTTTCAGAGAGTGTCAGAGACTTTCAGAGAATTTCTGAGAGTGTCAGAGAGTGCCTGAGAGTTTCTGACAGTTTCTGAGTGTTCCGGAGAGTGTCAGAGTGTGTCAGAGTGTTTCAGAGAGTGTCACAGTGTTTCAGATTGTGTCAGAGATTTTCAGAGAGTTTCAGAGATCTTCAGAGAATGTCAGTGAGTGCCACAGAGTGTCAGTGAGTGTCAGAGAATTTCAGAGAGTGTCAGAGATTTTCAGAGAGTTTCAGAGATCTTCAGAGTGCCAGAAAGTTTCAGAGAGTGTCACAGAGTGTAGGAGAGTTTCAGAGAGATTCAGAGAGTGTCCGAGAGATTCAGAAAGAGTCAGATAGTGTCAGAGAGTTTCAGAATATGTCAGAGAGTGTCAGAGAGTGTCTGAGAGTGTCAGAGATTGTCAGAGAGTGTCAGAGAGTGTCAGAGAGTGTCAGAGAGTTTCAGAGAGTGTCAGAGAGTGTCAGAGAGCTTCAGACAGTGTCAGGGAGTGTCAGAGAGTGTCAGAGAGTTTCAGATAGAGTCAGACAGTGTCTGTGATTGTCAAAGAGTGTCAAAGAGTTTCAGAGAGTGTCAGAGAATGTCAAAGAGTTTCAGAGAGTTTCAGAGAGTGTCAGAGAGTTTCAGAGAGTCTCAGATAGTGTCCGAGAGTGTCTGAGAGTGTCTGACAGTTTCAGAGAGTGTCAGAGAGTTTCAGAGAGCTTCTGAGAGTTTCTGAGAGTGTGAGAGAGTTACAAAGAGTTTCAGAGAGTTTCAGAGAGTTTCAGAAAGTTTCAGAGAGTGTCCGAGAGTTTCAGAGAGTTTCAGAGGGTGTCACAGAGTGTCAGAGAGTTTCAGAAAGCTTCAGAGAGTGTCAGGGAGTGTCAGAGAGTGTCAGAGAGTTTCAGAGAGTTTCAGAGGGAGTCAGACAGTGTCTGAGAGTGTCAAAGAGTGTCAACGAGTTTCAGAGAGTGTCAGAGAGTGTCAGAGAGTGTCAGAGGGTTTCAGAGAGTGTCAGAGACTTTCAGAGAATTTCTGAGAGTGTCAGAGAGTGCCTGAGAGTTTCTGACAGTTTCTGAGTGTTCCGGAGAGTGTCAGAGTGTGTCAGAGTGTTTCAGAGAGTGTCACAGTGTTTCAGATTGTGTCAGAGATTTTCAGAGAGTTTCAGAGATCTTCAGAGAATGTCAGTGAGTGCCACAGAGTGTCAGTGAGTGTCAGAGAATTTCAGAGAGTGTCAGAGATTTTCAGAGAGTTTCAGAGATCTTCAGAGTGCCAGAAAGTTTCAGAGAGTGTCACAGAGTGTAGGAGAGTTTCAGAGAGATTCAGAGATTGTCAGAGAGTGTCAGAGAGTGTCAGAGAGTGTCAGAGAGTTTCAGAGAGTGTCAGAGAGTGTCAGAGAGCTTCAGACAGTGTAAGGGAGTGTCAGAGAGTGTCAGAGAGTTTCAGATAGAGTCAGACAGTGTCTGTGATTGTCAAAGAGTGTCAAAGAGTTTCAGAAAGTGTCAGAGAGTGTCAGAGAGTTTCAGAGAGTGTCAGGGAGTGTCAGAGAGTGTCAGAGAGTTTCAGAGAAAGTCAGACAGTGTCTGAGAGTGTCAAAGAGTGTCAAAGTGTTTCAGAGGGTGTCAGAGAGTGTCAGAGAGTTTCAGAGAGTGTCAAAGAGTTTCAGAGAGGTTCTGAGAGTGTCAGAGAGTTTCAGAGAGAGTCAGTGAGTGTCAGAGAGTGTCAAAGAGTGTCACAGAGTTTCAGAGAGTGTCAGAGAGCGTCAGAGAGTGTCACAGAGTTTCAGAGAGTGTCAGAGTTTTTCAGAGACTTTCTGAGAGTGTCAGAGAGTTCCAGAGAGTTTCTGAGAGTTTCTGAGTGTGTCGGAGTGTGTCTGAGAGAGTCAGAGAGTATCTGAGAGTGTCACAGAGTGTCAGAGAGTGTCAGAGATTTTCAGAGAGTTTCAGAGATGTTCAGAGAGTGTCAGAGAGTGTCAGAAAGTTTCAGAGAGAGTCAGAGAGTGTCAGGGAGTTTCAAAGAGTTTCAGAGAGTGTCAGAGAGTGTCAGAGCTTTTCAGGGAGATTCAGAGACTGTCAGAGAGTGTCACAGAGTGTCATAGAGTTGCAGAGTGTGTCAGAGAGTGTCCGAGAGTTTCAGAAAGAGTCAGATAGTGTCAGAGAGTTTCAGAAAGTGTCAGAGAGTGTCAGAGAGTGTCTGAGAGTGTCAGAGAGTGTCAGAGAGAGTCAGAGAGTGTCAGGAGTTTCAGAGAGTTTCAGAGAGTGTCACAGAGTGTCAGAGCTTTTCAGAGAGATTCAGAGAGTGTCAGAGAGTGTCACAGAATGTCATAGAGTTGCAGAGTGTGTCAGAGAGTGTCCGAGAGTTTCGGAAACAGTCAGATAGTGTCAGAGAGTTTCAGAAAGTGTCAGAGAGTGTCAGAGAGTGTCTGAGAGTGTCAGAGATTGTCAGAGTCTTTCAGAGAGTGTCACAGAGTTTCAGAGAGCGTCAGAGATTTTCAGAGAGTGCCAGAGATCTTCAGAGAGTTTCAGAGAGTGCCAGAAGGTTTCAGAGAGTGTCAGAGTGTGTCAGAGAGTGTCTGAGAGTGTCAGAGAGTGTCAGAGAGAGTCAGAGAGTGTCAGGGAGTTTCAGAGAGTTTCAGAGAATGTCACAGAGTGTCAGAGCTTTTCAGAGAGATTCAGAGAATGTCAGAGAGTGTCACAGAATGTCATAGAGTTGCAGAGTGTGTCAGAGAGTGTCCGAGAGCTTCAGAAAGAGTCAGATAGTGTCAGAGAGTTTCAGAAAGTGTCAGAGAGTGTCAGAGAGTGTCTCAGAGTGTCAGAGATTGTCAGAGTCTTTCAGAGAGTGTCACAGAGTTTCAGAGAGTGTCAGAGATTTTCAGAGAGTGCCAGAGATCTTCTGAGAGTGTCAGAGAGTGCCTGAGAGTTTCTGACAGTTTCTGAGTGTGCCGGAGAGTGTCAGAGAGTGTCAGAGTGTTTCAGAGAGTGTCACAGAGTTGCAGAGAGTGTCAGAGATTTTCAGAGAGTTTCAGAGATCTTCAGAGAATGTCAGTGAGTGCCACAGAGTGTCAGTGAGTGTCAGAGAGTTTCAGAGAGTGTCAGGGATTTTCAGAGAGTTTCAGAGATCTTCAGAGAGTGTCAGAGAGTGCCAGAAAGTTTCAGAGAGTGTCACAGAGTGTCGGCGAGTTTCAGAGAGATTCAGAGAGTGTCCGAGAGATTCAGAAAGTGTCAGATGGTGTCAGAGAGTTTCAGAATGTGTCAGAGAGTGTCAGAGAGTGTCTGAGAGTGTCAGAGATTGTCAGAGTCTTTCAGAGAGTGTCACAGTTTCAGAGAGAGTCAGAGATTTTCAGAGAGTGCCAGACATCTTCAGAGAGTGTCAGAGAGTGCCAGAAAGTTTCAGAGAGTGTCACAGAGTGTCAGAGAGGGTCACAGAATGTCAGAGAGTTTCAGAGAGATTCAGAGATTGTCCGAGAGATTCAGAAAGTGTCAGATAGTGTCAGAGAGTTTCAGAAAGTCTCAGAGAGTGTCAGAGAGTGCCTGAGAGTGTGAGAGAGTGTCAGAGAGTTTCAGAGAGTGTCAGAGAATGTCAAAGAGTTTCAGAGAGTTTCAGAGAGTGTCAGAGAGTTTCAGAGAGTCTCAGATAGTGTCCGAGAGTGTCTGAGAGTGTCTGACAGTTTCAGAGAGTGTCAGAGAGTGTCAGAGAGTTTCAGAGAGCTTCTGAGAGTTTCTGAGAGTGTCAGAGAGTTACAAAGAGTTTCAGAGAGTTTCAGAAAGTTTCAGAGAGTGTCCGAGAGTTTCAGAGAGTTTCAGAGGGTGTCACAGAGTGTCAGAGAGTTTCAGAAAGCTTCAGAGAGTGTCAGGGAGTGTCAGAGAGTGTCAGAGAGTTTCAGAGAGTTTCAGAGGGAGTCAGACAGTGTCTGAGAGTGTCAAAGAGTGTCAACGAGTTTCAGAGAGTGTCAGAGAGTGTCAGAGAGTGTCAGAGGGTTTCAGAGAGTGTCAGAGACTTTCAGAGAATTTCTGAGAGTGTCAGAGAGTGCCTGAGAGTTTCTGACAGTTTCTGAGTGTTCCGGAGAGTGTCAGAGGGTGTCAGAGTGTTTCAGAGAGTGTCACAGTGTTTCAGATTGTGTCAGAGATTTTCAGAGAGTTTCAGAGATCTTCAGAGAATGTCAGTGAGTGTCAGAGAGTGTCAGTGAGTGTCAGAGAATTTCAGAGAGTGTCAGAGATTTTCAGAGAGTTTCAGAGATCTTCAGAGTGCCAGAAAGTTTCAGAGAGTGTCACAGAGTGTAGGAGAGTTTCAGAGAGATTCAGAGAGTGTCCGAGAGATTCAGAAAGAGTCAGATAGTGTCAGAGAGTTTCAGAATATGTCAGAGAGTGTCAGAGAGTGTCTGAGAGTGTCAGAGATTGTCAGAGAGTGTCAGAGAGTGTCAGAGAGTGTCAGAGAGTTTCAGAGAGTGTCAGAGAGTGTCAGAGAGCTTCAGACAGTGTCAGGGAGTGTCAGAGAGTGTCAGAGAGTTTCAGATAGAGTCAGACAGTGTCTGTGATTGTCAAAGAGTGTCAAAGAGTTTCAGAGAGTGTCAGAGAATGTCAAAGAGTTTCAGAGAGTTTCAGAGAGTGTCAGAGAGTTTCAGAGAGTCTCAGATAGTGTCCGAGAGTGTCTGAGAGTGTCTGACAGTTTCAGAGAGTGTCAGAGAGTGTCAGAGAGTTTCAGAGAGCTTCTGAGAGTTTCTGAGAGTGTGAGAGAGTTACAAAGAGTTTCAGAGAGTTTCAGAGAGTTTCAGAAAGTTTCAGAGAGTGTCCGAGAGTTTCAGAGAGTTTCAGAGGGGGTCACAGAGTGTCAGAGAGTTTCAGAAAGCTTCAGAGAGTGTCAGGGAGTGTCAGAGAGTGTCAGAGAGTTTCAGAGAGTTTCACAGGGAGTCAGACAGTGTCTGAGAGTGTCAAAGAGTGTCAACGAGTTTCAGAGAGTGTCAGAGAGTGTCAGAGAGTGTCAGAGGGTTTCAGAGAGTGTCAGAGACTTTCAGAGAATTTCTGAGAGTGTCAGAGAGTGCCTGAGAGTTTCTGACAGTTTCTGAGTGTTCCGGAGAGTGTCAGAGTGTGTCAGAGTGTTTCAGAGAGTGTCACAGTGTTTCAGATTGTGTCAGAGATTTTCAGAGAGTTTCAGAGATCTTCAGAGAATGTCAGTGAGTGCCACAGAGTGTCAGTGAGTGTCAGAGAATTTCAGAGAGTGTCAGAGAATTTCAGAGAGTTTCAGAGATCTTCAGAGTGCCAGAAAGTTTCAGACAGTGTCACAGAGTGTAGGAGAGTTTCAGAGAGATTCAGAGATTGTCAGAGAGTGTCAGAGAGTGTCAGAGAGTGTCAGAGAGTTTCAGAGGGTGTCAGAGAGTGTCAGAGAGCTTCAGACAGTGTCAGGGAGTGTCAGAGAGTGTCAGAGAGTTTCAGATAGAGTCAGACAGTGTCTGTGATTGTCAAAGAGTGTCAAAGAGTTTCAGAGAGTGTCAGAGAGTGTCAGAGAGTTTCAGAGAGTGTCAGGGAGTGTCAGAGAGTGTCAGAGAGTTTCAGAGAGAGTCAGACAGTGTCTGAGAGTGTCAAAGAGTGTCAAAGTGTTTCAGAGGGTGTCAGAGAGTGTCAGAGAGTTTCAGAGAGTGTCAAAGAGTTTCAGAGAGGTTCTGAGAGGTTCAGAGAGTGCCAGAGAGTTTCTGAGTGTGTCGAAGTGTGTCTGCGGGAGTCAGAGAGTATCTGAGAGTGTCACAGAGTGTCAGAGAGTGTCAGAGATTTTCAGAGAGTTTCAGAGATGTTCAGAGAGTGTCAGAGAGTGTCAGGGAGTTTCAGAGAGTTACAGAGTGTCACAGAGTGTCAGAGAGTTTCAGAGAGTGTCAGAGAGTGACAGAGAGTTTCAGAGAGTTTCAGAGAGCTTCAGAGAGTTTCAGAGAGTGTCAGAAAGGTTCAGAGAGTGTCAGAGAGTTTCAGAGAGTGTCACAGAGTGTCAGAGTGATTCAGAGAGATTCAGAGAGTGTCAGAGATTGTCATCGAGTTTCAGACAGTTTCAGTGAGTTTCAGAGAGTGTCAGAGAGTTTCAGAGATAGTCAGTGAGTGTCAGAGAGTGACAAAGAGTGTCACAGAATTTCAGAGAGTGTCAGAGATTTTCAGAGAGTTTCAGAGATCTTCAGAGTGCCAGAAAGTTTCAGAGAGTGTCACAGAGTGTAGGAGAGTTTCAGAGAGATTCAGAGAGTGTCCGAGAGATTCAGAAAGAGTCAGATAGTGTCAGAGAGATTCAGAATATGTCAGAGAGTGTCGGAGAGTGTCTGAGAGTGTCAGGGATTGTCAGAGAGTGTCAGAGAGTGTCAGAGAGTGTCAGAGAGTTTCAGAGAGTGTCAGAGAGTGTCAGAGAGCTTCAGACAGTGTCAGGGAGTGTCAGAGAGTGTCAGAGAGTTTCAGATAGAGTCAGACAGTGTCTGTGATTGTCAAAGAGTGTCAAAGAGTTTCAGAGAGTGTCAGAGAGTGTCAGAGAGTTTCAGAGAGTGTCAGGGAGTGTCAGAGAGTGTCAGAGAGTTTCAGAGAGAGTCAGAAAGTGTCTGAGAGTGTCAATGAGTGTCAAAGTGTTTCAGAGGGTGTCAGAGAGTGTCAGAGAGTTTCAGAGAGTGTCAAAGAGTTTCAGAGAGGTTCTGAGAGTGTCAGAGAGTGCCAGAGAGTTTCTGAGAGTTTCTGAGTGTGTCGAAGTGTGTCTGCGGGAGTCAGAGAGTATCTGAGAGAGTCACAGAGTTTCAGAGAGTGTCAGAGATTTTCAGAGAGTTTCAGAGATGTTCAGAGAGTGTCAGAGAGTGTCAGGGAGTTTCAGAGAGTTACAGAGTGTCACAGAGTGTCAGAGAGTTTCAGAGAGTGTCAGAGAGTGTCAGAGAGTTTCAGAGAGTTTCAGAGATCTTCAGAGAGTTTCAGAGAGTGTCAGAAAGTTGCAGAGAGTGTCAGAGAGTTTCAGAGAGTGTCACAGTGTTTCAGATTGTGTCAGAGATTTTCAGAGAGTTTCAGAGATCTTCAGAGAATGTCAGTGAGTGTCAGAGAGTGTCAGTGAGTGTCAGAGAATTTCAGAGAGTGTCAGAGATTTTCAGAGAGTTTCAGAGATCTTCAGAGTGCCAGAAAGTTTCAGAGAGTGTCACAGAGTGTAGGAGAGTTTCAGAGAGATTCAGAGAGTGTCCGAGAGATTCAGAAAGAGTCAGATAGTGTCAGAGAGTTTCAGAATATGTCAGAGAGTGTCAGAGAGTGTCTGAGAGTGTCAGAGATTGTCAGAGAGTGTCAGAGAGTGTCAGAGAGTGTCAGAGAGTTTCAGAGAGTGTCAGAGAGTGTCAGAGAGCTTCAGACAGTGTCAGGGAGTGTCAGAGAGTGTCAGAGAGCTTCAGATAGAGTCAGACAGTGTCTGTGATTGTCAAAGAGTGTCAAAGAGTTTCAGAGAGTGTCAGAGAATGTCAAAGAGTTTCAGAGAGTTTCAGAGAGTGTCAGAGAGTTTCAGAGAGTCTCAGATAGTGTCCGAGAGTGTCTGAGAGTGTCTGACAGTTTCAGAGAGTGTCAGAGAGTGTCAGAGAGTTTCAGAGAGCTTCTGAGAGTTTCTGAGAGTGTGAGAGAGTTACAAAGAGTTTCAGAGAGTTTCAGAGAGTTTCAGAAAGTTTCAGAGAGTGTCCGAGAGTTTCAGAGAGTTTCAGAGGGTGTCACAGAGTGTCAGAGAGTTTCAGAAAGCTTCAGAGAGTGTCAGGGAGTGTCAGAGAGTGTCAGAGAGTTTCAGAGAGTTTCACAGGGAGTCAGACAGTGTCTGAGAGTGTCAAAGAGTGTCAACGAGTTTCAGAGAGTGTCAGAGAGTGTCAGAGAGTGTCAGAGGGTTTCAGAGAGTGTCAGAGACTTTCAGAGAATTTCTGAGAGTGTCAGAGAGTGCCTGAGAGTTTCTGACAGTTTCTGAGTGTTCCGGAGAGTGTCAGAGTGTGTCAGAGTGTTTCAGAGAGTGTCACAGTGTTTCAGATTGTGTCAGAGATTTTCAGAGAGTTTCAGAGATCTTCAGAGAATGTCAGTGAGTGCCACAGAGTGTCAGTGAGTGTCAGAGAATTTCAGAGAGTGTCAGAGAATTTCAGAGAGTTTCAGAGATCTTCAGAGTGCCAGAAAGTTTCAGACAGTGTCACAGAGTGTAGGAGAGTTTCAGAGAGATTCAGAGATTGTCAGAGAGTGTCAGAGAGTGTCAGAGAGTGTCAGAGAGTTTCAGAGGGTGTCAGAGAGTGTCAGAGAGCTTCAGACAGTGTCAGGGAGTGTCAGAGAGTGTCAGAGAGTTTCAGGTAGAGTCAGACAGTGTCTGTGATTGTCAAAGAGTGTCAAAGAGTTTCAGAGAGTGTCAGAGAGTGTCAGAGAGTTTCAGAGAGTGTCAGGGAGTGTCAGAGAGTGTCAGAGAGTTTCAGAGAGAGTCAGACAGTGTCTGAGAGTGTCAAAGAGTGTCAAAGTGTTTCAGAGGGTGTCAGAGAGTGTCAGAGAGTTTCAGAGAGTGTCAAAGAGTTTCAGAGAGGTTCTGAGAGGTTCAGAGAGTGCCAGAGAGTTTCTGAGTGTGTCGAAGTGTGTCTGCGGGAGTCAGAGAGTATCTGAGAGTGTCACAGAGTGTCAGAGAGTGTCAGAGATTTTCAGAGAGTTTCAGAGATGTTCAGAGAGTGTCAGAGAGTGTCAGGGAGTTTCAGAGAGTTACAGAGTGTCACAGAGTGTCAGAGAGTTTCAGAGAGTGTCAGAGAGTGACAGAGAGTTTCAGAGAGTTTCAGAGAGCTTCAGAGAGTTTCAGAGAGTGTCAGGAAGGTTCAGAGAGTGTCAGAGAGTTTCAGAGAGTGTCACAGAGTGTCAGAGTGATTCAGAGAGATTCAGAGAGTGTCAGAGATTGTCATCGAGTTTCAGACAGTTTCAGTGAGTTTCAGAGAGTGTCAGAGAGTTTCAGAGATAGTCAGTGAGTGTCAGAGAGTGACAAAGAGTGTCACAGAATTTCAGAGAGTGTCAGAGATTTTCAGAGAGTTTCAGAGATCTTCAGAGTGCCAGAAAGTTTCAGAGAGTGTCACAGAGTGTAGGAGAGTTTCAGAGAGATTCAGAGAGTGTCCGAGAGATTCAGAAAGAGTCAGATAGTGTCAGAGAGATTCAGAATATGTCAGAGAGTGTCGGAGAGTGTCTGAGAGTGTCAGGGATTGTCAGAGAGTGTCAGAGAGTGTCAGAGAGTGTCAGAGAGTGTCAGAGAGTTTCAGAGAGTGTCAGAGAGTGTCAGAGAGCTTCAGACAGTGTCAGGGAGTGTCAGAGAGTGTCAGAGAGTTTCAGATAGAGTCAGACAGTGTCTGTGATTGTCAAAGTGTGTCAAAGAGTTTCAGAGAGTGTCAGAGAGTGTCAGAGAGTTTCAGAGAGTGTCAGGGAGTGTCAGAGAGTGTCAGAGAGTTTCAGAGAGAGTCAGAAAGTGTCTGAGAGTGTCAATGAGTGTCAAAGTGTTTCAGAGGGTGTCAGAGAGTGTCAGAGAGTTTCAGAGAGTGTCAAAGAGTTTCAGAGAGGTTCTGAGAGTGTCAGAGAGTGCCAGAGAGTTTCTGAGAGTTTCTGAGTGTGTCGAAGTGTGTCTGCGGGAGTCAGAGAGTATCTGAGAGAGTCACAGAGTTTCAGAGAGTTTTCAGAGATTTTCAGAGAGTTTCAGAGATGTTCAGAGAGTGTCAGAGAGTGTCAGGGAGTTTCAGAGAGTTACAGAGTGTCACAGAGTGTCAGAGAGTTTCAGAGAGTGTCAGAGAGTGTCAGAGAGTTTCAGAGAGTTTCAGAGATCTTCAGAGAGTTTCAAAGAGTGTCAGAAAGTTGCAGAGAGTGTCAGAGAGTTTCAGAGAGTGTCACAGAGTGTCAGAGTGATTCAGAGAGATTCAGAGAGTGTCAGAGATTGTCATCGAGTTTCAGACAGTTTCAGTGAGTTTCAGAGAGTGTCAGAGAGTTTCAGAGAGTTTCAGAGATCTTCAGAGAGTTTCAGAGAGTGTCAGAAAGTTGCAGAGAGTGTCAGAGAGTTTCAGAGGGTGTCAGTGAGTGTCAGAGAGTGTCAAAGCGTGTCACAGAGTTTCAGAGAGTGTCAGAGAGCGTCAGAGAATGTCAGAGTGTTTCAGAGAGTGTCAGAGTGTTTCAGAGACTTTCTGAGACTGTCAGAGAGTGTCCGAGAGTTTCAGAAAGAGTCAGATAGTGTCAGAGAGTTTCAGAAAGTGTCAGAGAGTGTCTGAGAGTGTCAGAGATTGTCAGAGTCTTTCAGAGAGTGTCACAGAGTTTCAGAGAGTGTCAGCGATTTTCAGAGTGCCAGAGATCTTCAGAGAGTGTCAGAGAGTGCCAGAACGTTTCAGAGAGTGTCAGAGAGTGTCAGAGAGCGTCAGAGGATGTCAGAGTGTTTCAGAGAGTGTCAGAGTGTTTCAGAGACTTTCTGAGAGTGTCAGAGAGTTCCAGAGAGTTTCTGAGAGTTTCAGAGATGTTCAGAGAGTGTCAGAGAGTGTCAGAAAGTTTCAGAGAGAGTCAGAGAGTGTCAGGGAGTTTCAGAGAGTTTCAGAGAGTGTCACAGAGTGTCAGAGCTTTTCAGAGAGATTCAGAGAGTGTCACAGAGTGTCACAGAGTGTCATAGATTTGCAGAGTGTGTCAGAGAGTGTCCGAGAGTTTCAGAAAGAGTCAGATAGTGTCAGTGAGTTTCAGAAAGTGTCAGAGAGTGTCTGAGAGTGTCAGAGATTGTCAGAGTCTTTCAGAGAGTGTCACAGTATTTCAGAGTGTGTCAGCGATTTTCAGAGTGCCAGAGATCTTCAGAGAGTGTCAGAGAGTGCCAGAACGTTTCAGAGAGTGTCAGAGTGTCAGAGAGTGTCTGAGAGTGTCAGAGAGTGTCAGAGAGAGTCAGAGAGTGTCAGGGAGTTTCAGAGAGTGTCTGAGAGTGTAAGAGAGTGTCAGAGTGTTTCAGAGAGTGTCACAGAGTTTCAGAGAGTGTCAGAGATTTTCAGAGAGTTTCAGAGATCTTCAGAGAATGTCAGTGAGTGCCACAGAGTGTCAGTGATTGTCAGTGAGTTTCAGAGAGTGTCAGAGATTTTCAGAGAGTTTCAGAGATCTTACAGAGAGTGTCAGAGAGTGCCAGAAAGTTTCAGAGAGTGTCACAGAGTGTCGGCGAGTTTCAGAGGGATTCAGAGAGTGTCCGAGAGATTCAGAAAGTGTCAGATAGTGTCAGAGAGTTTCAGAATGTGTCAGAGAGTGTCAGAGAGTGTCTGAGAGTGTCAGAGATTGTCAGAGTCTTTCAGAGAGTGTCACAGAGTTTCAGAGAGAGTCAGAGATTTTCAGAGAGTGCCAGACATCTTCAGAGAGTGTCAGAGAGTGCCAGAAAGTTTCAGAGAGTGTAACAGAGTGTCAGAGAGTTTCAGAGAGATTCAGAGAGTGTCCGAGAGATTCAGAAAGTGTCAGATAGTGTCAGAGAGTTTCAGAAAGTCTCAGAGAGTGTCAGAGAGTGTCTGAGAGTGTCAGAGATTGTCAGAGAGTGTCAGAGAGTGTCAGAGAGTGTCAGAGAGTTTCAGAGAGTGTCAGAGAGTGTCAGAGAGCTTCAGACAGTGTCAGGGAGTGTCAGAGAGTGTCAGAGAGTTTCAGATAGAGTCAGACAGTGTCTGAGATTGTCAAAGAGTGTCAAAGAGTTTCAGAGAGTGTCAGAGAGTGTCAGAGAGTTTCAGAGAGTGCCAGGGAGTGTCAGAGAGTGTCAGAGAGATTCAGAGAGAGTCAGACAGTGTCTGAGAGTGTCAAAGAGTGTCAAAATGTTTCATAGGGTGTCAGAGAGTGTCAGAGAGTTTCAGAGAGTGTCAAAGAGTTTCAGAGAGGTTCTGAGAGTGTCAGAGAGTGCCAGAGAGTTTCTGAGAGTTTCTGAGTGTGTCGAAGTGTGTCTGCGGGAGTCAGAGAGTATCTGAGAGTGTCACAGAGTGTCAGAGAGTGTCAGAGATTTTCAGAGAGTTTCAGAGATGTTCAGAGAGTGTCAGAGAGTGTCAGGGAGTTTCAGAGAGTTACAGAGTGTCACAAAGTTTCAGAGAGTTTCAGAGAGTGTCAGAGAGTGTCAGAGAGTTTCAGAGAGCTTCAGAGAGTGTCACAGAGTGTCAGAAAGTTTCAGAGAGTGTCAGAGAGTTTCAGAGAGTGTCAGAGAGTTTCAGTGAGTTTCAGAGAGTGTCAGAGAGTTTCAGAGAGAGTCAGTGAGTGTCAGAGAGTTCCAGAGAGTTTCTGAGAGTTTCTGAGAGTGTCAGAGAGTTCCAGAGAGTTTCTGAGAGTTTCTGAGTGTGTCGGAGTGTGTCTGAGAGAGTCAGAGAGTATCTGAGAGTGTCACAGAGTGTCAGAGAGTGTCAGAGATGTTCAGAGAGTTTCAGAGAGTGTCACAGAGTGTCAGAGCTTTTCAGAGAGATTCAGAGAGTGTCAGAGAGTGTCAAGGAGTGTCACAGAGTTTCAGAGAGTGTCAGAGAGCGTCAGAGAATGTCAGAGTGTTTCAGAGAGTGTCAGAGTGTTTCAGAGACTTTCTGAGAGTGTCAGAGAGTTCCAGAGAGTTTCTGAGAGTTTCTGAGTGTGTCGGAGTGTGTCTGAGAGAGTCAGAGAGTATCTGAGAGTGTCACAGAGTGTCAGAGAGTGTCAGAGATGTTCAGAGAGTTTCAGAGAGTGTCACAGAGTGTCAGAGCTTTTCAGAGAGATTCAGAGAGTGTCAGAGAGTGTCACAGAGTGTCATAGATTTGCAGAGTGTGTCAGAGAGTGTCCGAGAGTTTCAGAAAGAGTCAGATAGTGTCAGAGAGTTTCAGAAAGTGTCAGAGAGTGTCAGAGTGTGTCTGAGAGTGTCAGAGAGTGTCAAAGAGAGTCAGAGAGTGTCAGGGAGTTTCAGAGAGTTTCAGAGAGTGTCACAGAGTGTCAGAGCTTTTCAGAGAGATTCAGAGAGTGTCAGAGAGTGTCACAGATTGTCATAGAGTTGCAGAGTGTGTCAGAGAGTGTCCGAGAGTTTCAGAAAGAGTCAGATAGTGTCAGAGAGTTTCAGAAAGTGTCAGAGAGTGTCAGAGAATGTCTGAGAGTGTCAGAGATTGTCAGAGTCTTTCAGAGAGTGTCACAGAGTTTCAGAGAGTGTCAGAGATTTTCAGAGTGCCAGAGATCTTCAGAGAGTGTCAGAGAGTGCCAGAAAGTTTCAGAGAGTGTCAGAGAGTGTCAGAGAGTGTCTGAGAGTGTCAGAGAGTGTCAGAGAGAGTCAGAGATGTTCAGAGAGTGTCAGAGAGTGTCAGGGAGTTTCAGAGAGTTACAGAGTGTCACAGAGTGTCAGAGGGTTTCAGAGAGTGTCAGAGAGTGCCAGAGAGTTTCAGAGAGTTTCAGAGAGCTTCAGAGAGTTTCAGAGAGTGTCAGAAAGTTGCAGAGAGTGTCAGAGAGTTTCAGAGAGTGTCACAGAGTGTCAGAGTGATTCAGAGAGATTCAGAGAGTGTCAGAGATTGTCATCGAGTTTCAGACAGTTTCAGTGAGTTTCAGAGAGTGTCAGAGAGTTTCAGAGGGTGTCAGTGAGTGTCAGAGAGTGTCAAAGAGTGTCACAGAGTTTCAGAGAGTGTCAGAGAGCGTCAGAGAATGTCAGAGTGTTTCAGAGAGTGTCAGAGTGTTTCAGAGACTTTCTGAGACTGTCAGAGAGTGTCCGAGAGTTTCAGAAAGAGTCAGATAGTGTCAGAGAGTTTCAGAAAGTGTCAGAGAGTGTCTGAGAGTGTCAGAGATTGTCAGAGTCTTTCAGAGAGTGTCACAGAGTTTCAGAGAGTGTCAGCGATTTTCAGAGTGCCAGAGATCTTCAGAGAGTGTCAGAGAGTGCCAGAACGTTTCAGAGAGTGTCAGAGAGTGTCAGAGAGCGTCAGAGGATGTCAGAGTGTTTCAGAGAGTGTCAGAGTGTTTCAGAGACTTTCTGAGAGTGTCAGAGAGTTCCAGAGAGTTTCTGAGAGTTTCAGAGATGTTCAGAGAGTGTCAGAGAGTGTCAGAAAGTTTCAGAGAGAGTCAGAGAGTGTCAGGGAGTTTCAGAGAGTTTCAGAGAGTGTCACAGAGTGTCAGAGCTTTTCAGAGAGATTCAGAGAGTGTCACAGAGTGTCACAGAGTGTCATAGATTTGCAGAGTGTGTCAGAGAGTGTCCGAGAGTTTCAGAAAGAGTCAGATAGTGTCAGTGAGTTTCAGAAAGTGTCAGAGAGTGTCTGAGAGTGTCAGAGATTGTCAGAGTCTTTCAGAGAGTGTCACAGTATTTCAGAGTGTGTCAGCGATTTTCAGAGTGCCAGAGATCTTCAGAGAGTGTCAGAGAGTGCCAGAACGTTTCAGAGAGTGTCAGAGTGTCAGAGAGTGTCTGAGAGTGTCAGAGAGTGTCAGAGAGAGTCAGAGAGTGTCAGGGAGTTTCAGAGAGTGTCTGAGAGTGTAAGAGAGTGTCAGAGTGTTTCAGAGAGTGTCACAGAGTTTCAGAGAGTGTCAGAGATTTTCAGAGAGTTTCAGAGATCTTCAGAGAATGTCAGTGAGTGCCACAGAGTGTCAGTGATTGTCAGTGAGTTTCAGAGAGTGTCAGAGATTTTCAGAGAGTTTCAGAGATCTTACAGAGAGTGTCAGAGAGTGCCAGAAAGTTTCAGAGAGTGTCACAGAGTGTCGGCGAGTTTCAGAGGGATTCAGAGAGTGTCCGAGAGATTCAGAAAGTGTCAGATAGTGTCAGAGAGTTTCAGAATGTGTCAGAGAGTGTCAGAGAGTGTCTGAGAGTGTCAGAGATTGTCAGAGTCTTTCAGAGAGTGTCACAGAGTTTCAGAGAGAGTCAGAGATTTTCAGAGAGTGCCAGACATCTTCAGAGAGTGTCAGAGAGTGCCAGAAAGTTTCAGAGAGTGTAACAGAGTGTCAGAGAGTTTCAGAGAGATTCAGAGAGTGTCCGAGAGATTCAGAAAGTGTCAGATAGTGTCAGAGAGTTTCAGAAAGTCTCAGAGAGTGTCAGAGAGTGTCTGAGAGTGTCAGAGATTGTCAGAGAGTGTCAGAGAGTGTCAGAGAGTGTCAGAGAGTTTCAGAGAGTGTCAGAGAGTGTCAGAGAGCTTCAGACAGTGTCAGGGAGTGTCAGAGAGTGTCAGAGAGTTTCAGATAGAGTCAGACAGTGTCTGAGATTGTCAAAGAGTGTCAAAGAGTTTCAGAGAGTGTCAGAGAGTGTCAGAGAGTTTCAGAGAGTGCCAGGGAGTGTCAGAGAGTGTCAGAGAGATTCAGAGAGAGTCAGACAGTGTCTGAGAGTGTCAAAGAGTGTCAAAATGTTTCATAGGGTGTCAGAGAGTGTCAGAGAGTTTCAGAGAGTGTCAAAGAGTTTCAGAGAGGTTCTGAGAGTGTCAGAGAGTGCCAGAGAGTTTCTGAGAGTTTCTGAGTGTGTCGAAGTGTGTCTGCGGGAGTCAGAGAGTATCTGAGAGTGTCACAGAGTGTCAGAGAGTGTCAGAGATTTTCAGAGAGTTTCAGAGATGTTCAGAGAGTGTCAGAGAGTGTCAGGGAGTTTCAGAGAGTTACAGAGTGTCACAAAGTTTCAGAGAGTTTCAGAGAGTGTCAGAGAGTGTCAGAGAGTTTCAGAGAGCTTCAGAGAGTGTCACAGAGTGTCAGAAAGTTTCAGAGAGTGTCAGAGAGTTTCAGAGAGTGTCAGAGAGTTTCAGTGAGTTTCAGAGAGTGTCAGAGAGTTTCAGAGAGAGTCAGTGAGTGTCAGAGAGTTCCAGAGAGTTTCTGAGAGTTTCTGAGAGTGTCAGAGAGTTCCAGAGAGTTTCTGAGAGTTTCTGAGTGTGTCGGAGTGTGTCTGAGAGAGTCAGAGAGTATCTGAGAGTGTCACAGAGTGTCAGAGAGTGTCAGAGATGTTCAGAGAGTTTCAGAGAGTGTCACAGAGTGTCAGAGCTTTTCAGAGAGATTCAGAGAGTGTCAGAGAGTGTCAAGGAGTGTCACAGAGTTTCAGAGAGTGTCAGAGAGCGTCAGAGAATGTCAGAGTGTTTCAGAGAGTGTCAGAGTGTTTCAGAGACTTTCTGAGAGTGTCAGAGAGTTCCAGAGAGTTTCTGAGAGTTTCTGAGTGTGTCGGAGTGTGTCTGAGAGAGTCAGAGAGTATCTGAGAGTGTCACAGAGTGTCAGAGAGTGTCAGAGATGTTCAGAGAGTTTCAGAGAGTGTCACAGAGTGTCAGAGCTTTTCAGAGAGATTCAGAGAGTGTCAGAGAGTGTCACAGAGTGTCATAGATTTGCAGAGTGTGTCAGAGAGTGTCCGAGAGTTTCAGAAAGAGTCAGATAGTGTCAGAGAGTTTCAGAAAGTGTCAGAGAGTGTCAGAGTGTGTCTGAGAGTGTCAGAGAGTGTCAAAGAGAGTCAGAGAGTGTCAGGGAGTTTCAGAGAGTTTCAGAGAGTGTCACAGAGTGTCAGAGCTTTTCAGAGAGATTCAGAGAGTGTCAGAGAGTGTCACAGATTGTCATAGAGTTGCAGAGTGTGTCAGAGAGTGTCCGAGAGTTTCAGAAAGAGTCAGATAGTGTCAGAGAGTTTCAGAAAGTGTCAGAGAGTGTCAGAGAATGTCTGAGAGTGTCAGAGATTGTCAGAGTCTTTCAGAGAGTGTCACAGAGTTTCAGAGAGTGTCAGAGATTTTCAGAGTGCCAGAGATCTTCAGAGAGTGTCAGAGAGTGCCAGAAAGTTTCAGAGAGTGTCAGAGAGTGTCAGAGAGTGTCTGAGAGTGTCAGAGAGTGTCAGAGAGAGTCAGAGATGTTCAGAGAGTGTCAGAGAGTGTCAGGGAGTTTCAGAGAGTTACAGAGTGTCACAGAGTGTCAGAGAGTTTCAGAGAGTGTCAGAGAGTGCCAGAGAGTTTCAGAGAGTTTCAGAGAGCTTCAGAGAGTTTCAGAGAGTGTCAGAAAGTTTCAGAGAGTGTCAGAGAGTTTCAGAGAGTGTCACAGAGTGTCAGAGTGATTCAGAGAGATTCAGAGAGTGTCAGAGATTGTCATCGAGTTTCAGACAGTTTCAGTGAGTTTCAGAGAGTGTCAGAGAGTTTCAGAGAGTGTCAGTGAGTGTCAGAGAGTGTCAAAGAGTGTCACAGAGTTTCAGAGAGTGTCAGAGAGCGTCAGAGAATGTCAGAGTGTTTCAGAGAGTGTCAGAGTGTTTCAGAGACTTTCTGAGAGTGTCAGAGAGTTCCAGAGAGTTTCTGAGAGTTTCAGAGATGTTCAGAGAGTGTCAGAGAGTGTCAGAAAGTTTCAGAGAGTGTCAGAGAGTGTCAGGGAGTTTCAGAGAGTTTCAGAGAGTGTCACAGAGTGTCAGAGCTTTTCAGAGAGATTCAGAGAGTGTCACAGAGTGTCACAGAGTGTCATAGATTTGCAGAGTGTGTCAGAGAGTGTCCGAGAGTTTCAGAAAGAGTCAGATAGTGTCAGAGAGTTTCAGAAAGTGTCAGAGAGTGTCAGAGAGTGTCTGAGAGTGTCAGAGATTGTCTGAGTCTTTCAGAGAGTGTCACAGAGTTTCAGAGAGTGTCAGCGATTTTCAGAGTGCCAGAGATCTTCAGAGAGTGTCAGAGAGTGCCAGAACGGTTCAGAGAGTGTCAGAGAGTGTCAGAGAGTGTCTGAGAGTGTCAGAGAGTGTCAGAGAGAGTCAGAGAGTGTCAGGGAGTTTCAGAGAGTGTCTGAGAGTGTCGGCGAGTTTCAGAGATCTTACAGAGAGTGTCAGAGAGTGCCAGAAAGTTTCAGAGAGTGTCACAGAGTGTCGGCGAGTTTCAGAGGGATTCAGAGAGTGTCCGAGAGATTCCGAAAGTGTCAGATAGTGTCAGAGAGTTTCAGAATGTGTCAGAGAGTGTCAGAGAGTGTCTGAGAGTGTCAGAGATTGTCAGAGTCTTTCAGAGAGTGTCACAGAGTTTCAGAGAGAGTCAGAGATTTTCAGAGAGTGCCAGACATCTTCAGAGAGTGTCAGAGAGTGCCAGAAAGTTTCAGAGAGTGTAACAGAGTGTCAGAGAGTTTCAGAGAGATTCAGAGAGTGTCCGAGAGATTCAGAAAGTGTCAGATAGTGTCAGAGAGTTTCAGAAAGTCTCAGAGAGTGTCAGAGAGTGTCTGAGAGTGTCAGAGATTGTCAGAGAGTGTCAGAGAGTGTCAGAGAGTTTCAGAGAGTGTCAGAGAGTGTCAGAGAGCTTCAGACAGTGTCAGGGAGTGTCAGAGAGTGTCAGAGAGTTTCAGATAGAGTCAGACAGTGTCTGAGATTGTCAAAGAGTGTCAAAGAGGTTCAGAGAGTGTCAGAGAGTGTCAGAGAGTTTCCGAGAGTGCCAGGGAGTGTCAGAGAGTGTCAGAGAGATTCAGAGAGAGTCAGACAGTGTCTGAGAGTGTCAAAGAGTGTCAAAGTGTTTCATAGGGTGTCAGAGAGTGTCAGAGAGTTTCAGAGAGTGTCAAAGAGTTTCAGAGAGGTTCTGAGAGTGTCAGAGAGTGCCAGAGAGTTTCTGAGAGTTTCTGAGTGTGTCGAAGTGTGTCTGCGGGAGTCAGAGAGTATCTGAGAGTGTCACAGAGTGTCAGAGAGTGTCAGAGATTTTCAGAGAGTTTCAGAGATGTTCAGAGAGTGTCAGAGAGTGTCAGGGAGTTTCAGAGAGTTACAGAGTGTCACAGAGTGTCAGAGAGTTTCAGAGAGTGTCAGAGAGTGTCAGAGAGTTTCAGAGAGTTTCAGAGAGCTTCAGAGAGTGTCACAGAGTGTCAGAAAGTTTCAGAGAGTGTCAGAGAGTTTCAGAGAGTGTCAGAGAGTTTCAGTGAGTTTCAGAGAGTGTCAGAGAGTTTCAGAGAGAGTCAGTGAGTGTCAGAGAGTTCCAGAGAGTTTCTGAGAGTTTCTGAGAGTGTCAGAGAGTTCCAGAGAGTTTCTGAGAGTTTCTGAGTGTGTCGGAGTGTGTCTGAGATAGTCAGAGAGTAGCTGAGAGTGTCACAGAGTGTCAGAGAGTGTCAGAGATGTTCAGAGAGTTTCAGAGAGTGTCACAGAGTGTCAGAGCTTTTCAGAGAGATTCAGAGAGTGTCAGAGAGTGTCAAAGAGTGTCACAGAGTTTCAGAGAGTGTCAGAGAGCGTCAGAGAATGTCAGAGTGTTTCAGAGAGTGTCAGAGTGTTTCAGAGACTTTCTGAGAGTGTCAGAGAGTTCCAGAGAGTTTCTGAGAGTTTCTGAGTGTGTCGGAGTGTGTCTTAGAGAGTCAGAGAGTATCTGAGAGTGTCACAGAGTGTCAGAGAGTGTCAGAGATGTTCAGAGAGTTTCAGAGAGTGTCACAGAGTGTCAGAGCTTTTCAGAGAGATTCAGAGAGTGTCAGAGAGTGTCACAGAGTGTCATAGATTTGCAGAGTGTGTCAGAGAGTGTCCGAGAGTTTCAGAAAGAGTCAGATAGTGTCAGAGAGTTTCAGAAAGTGTCAGAGAGTGTCAGAGAGTGTCAGAGAGTGTCTGAGAGTGTCAGAAAGTGTCAGAGAGAGTCAGAGAGTGTCAGGGAGTTTCAGAGAGTGTCACAGAGTGCCAGAGCTTTTCAGAGAGATTCAGAGAGTGTCAGAGAGTGTCACAGAGTGTCATAGAGTTGCAGAGTGTGTCAGAGAGTGTCCGAGAGTTTCAGAAAGAGTCAGATAGTGTCAGAGAGTTTCAGAAAGTGTCAGAGAGTGTCAGAGAGTGTCTGAGAGTGTCAGAGATTGTCAGAGTCTTTCAGAGAGTGTCACAGAGTTTCAGAGAGTGTCAGAGATTTTCAGAGTGCCAGAGATCTTCAGAGAGTGTCAGAGAGTGCCAGAACGGTTCAGAGAGTGTCAGAGAGTGTCAGAGAGTGTCTGAGAGTGTCAGAGAGTGTCAGAGAGAGTCAGAGAGTTTCAGGGAGTTTCAGAGAGTGTCTGAGAGTGTAAGAGAGTGTCAGAGTGTTTCAGAGAGTGTCACAGAGTTTCAGAGAGTGTCAGAGATTTTCAGAGAGTTTCAGAGATCTTCAGAGAATGTCAGTGAGTGCCACAGAGTGTCAGTGATTGGCAGAGAGTTTCAGAGAGTGTCAGAGATTTTCAGAGATTTTCAGAGATCTTACAGAGAGTGTCAGAGAGTGCCAGAAAGTTTCAGAGAGTGTCACAGAGTGTCGGCGAGTTTCAGAGGGATTCAGAGAGTGTCCGAGAGATTCAGAAAGTGTCAGAGAGTTTCAGAATGTGTCAGAGAGTGTCAGAGAGTGTCTGAGAGTGTCAGAGATTGTCAGAGTCTTTCAGAGAGTGTCACAGAGTTTCAGAGAGAGTCAGAGATTTTCAGAGAGTGCCAGACATCTTCAGAGAGTGTCAGAGAGTGCCAGAAGGTTTCAGAGAATGTAACAGAGTGTCAGAGAGTTTCAGAGAGATTCAGAGAGTGTCCGAGAGATTCAGAAAGTGTCAGATAGTGTCAGAGAGATTCAGAAAGTCTCAGAGAGTGTCAAAGAGTGTCTGAGAGTGTCAGAGATTGTCAGAGAGTGTCAGAGAGTGTCAGAGAGTGTCAGAGAGTTTCAGACAGTGTCAGGGAGTGTCAGAGGGTGTCAGAGAGTTTCAGATAGAGTCAGACAGTGTCTGAGATTGTCAAAGAGAGTCAAAGAGTTTCAGAGAGTGTCAGAGAGTGTCAGAGAGTTTCAGAGAGTGCCAGGGAGTGTCAGAGAGTGTCAGAGAGATTCAGAGAGAGTCAGACAGTGTCTGAGAGTGTGAAAGAGTGTCAAAGTGTTTCATAGGGTGTCAGAGAGTGTCAGAGAGTTTCAGAGAGTGTCAAAGAGTTTCAGAGAGGTTCTGAGAGTGTCAGAGAGTGCCAGAGAGTTTCTGAGAGTTTCTGAGTGTGTCGAAGTGTGTCTGCGGGAGTCAGAGAGTATCTGAGAGTGTCACAGAGTGTCAGAGAGTGTCAGAGATTTTCAGAGAGTTTCAGAGATGTTCAGAGAGTGTCAGAGAGTGTCAGGGAGTTTCAGAGAGTTACAGAGTGTCACAGAGTGTCAGAGAGTTTCAGAGAGTGTCAGAGAGTGTCAGAGAGTTTCAGAGAGCTTCAGAGAGTGTCACAGAGTGTCAGAAAGTTTCAGAGAGTGTCAGAGAGTTTCAGAGAGTGTCAGAGAGTTTCAGTGAGTTTCAGAGAGTGTCAGAGAGTTTCAGAGAGAGTCAGTGAGTGTCAGAGAGTTCCAGAGAGTTTCTGAGAGTTTCTGAGAGTGTCAGAGAGTTCCAGAGAGTTTCTGAGAGTTTCTGAGTGTGTCGGAGTGTGTCTGAGAGAGTCAGAGAGTATCTGAGAGTGTCACAGAGTGTCAGAGAGTGTCAGAGATGTTCAGAGAGTTTCAGAGAGTGTCACAGAGTGTCAGAGCTTTTCAGAGAGATTCAGAGAGTGTCAGAGAGTGTCAAAGAGTGTCACAGAGTTTCAGAGAGTGTCAGAGAGCGTCAGAGAATGTCAGAGTGTTTCAGAGAGTGTCAGCGTGTTTCAGAGACTTTCTGAGAGTGTCAGAGAGTTCCAGAGAGTTTCTGACAGTTTCTGAGTGTGTCGGAGTGTGTCTGAGAGAGTCAGAGAGTATCTGAGAGTGTCACAGAGTGTCAGAGAGTGTCAGAGATGTTCAGAGAGTTTCAGAGAGTGTGACAGAGTGTCAGAGCTTTTCAGAGAGATTCAGAGAGTGTCAGAGAGTGTCACAGAGTGTCATAGATTTGCAGAGTGTGTCAGAGAGTGTCCGAGAGTTTCAGAAAGAGTCAGATAGTGTCAGAGAGTTTCAGAAATTGTCAGAGAGTGTCAGAGAGTGTCTGAGAGTGTCAGAGAGTGTGAAAGAGAGTCAGAGAGTGTCAGGGAGTTTCAGAGAGTTTCAGAGAGTGTCACAGAGTGTCAGAGCTTTTCAGAGAGATTCAGAGAGTGTCAGAGAGTGTCACAGATTGTCATAGAGTTGCAGAGTGTGTCAGAGAGTGTCCGAGAGTTTCAGAAAGAGTCAGATAGTGTCAGAGAGTTTCAGAAAGTGTCAGAGAGTGTCAGAGAATGTCTGAGAGTGTCAGAGATTCTCAGAGTCTTTCAGAGAGTGTCACAGAGTTTCAGAGAGTGTCAGAGATTTGCAGAGTGCCAGAGATCTTCAGAGAGTGTCAGAGAGTGCCAGAAAGCTTCAGAGAGTGTCAGAGATTGTCAGAGAGTGTCTGAGAGTGTCAGAAAGTGTCAGAGAGAGTCAGAGAGTGTCAGGGAGTTTCAGAGAGTGTCTGAGAGTGTAAGAGAGTGTCAGAGTGTTTCAGAGAGTGTCACAGAGTTTCAGAGAGTGTCAGAGATTTTCAGAGAGTTTCAGAGATCTTCAGAGAATGTCAGTGAGTGCCACAGAGTGTCAGTGAGTGTCAGAGAGTTTCAGAGAGTGTCAGAGATTTTCAGAGAGTTTCAGAGCTCTTCAGAGAGTGTCGGAGAGTGCCAGAAAGTTTCAGAGAGTGTCACAGAGTGTCGGGGAGTTTCAGAGAGATTCAGAGAGTGTCCGAGAGATTCAGAAAGTGTCAGATAGTGTCAGAGAGTTTCAGAATGTGTCAGAGAGTGTCAGAGAGTGTCTGAGAGTGTCAGAGATTGTCAGAGTCTTTCAGAGAGTGTCACAGAGTTTCAGAGAGAGTCATAGATATTCAGAGAGTGCCAGACATCTTCAGAGAGTGTCAGAGAGTGCCAGAAAGTTTCAGAGAGTGTCACAGAGTGTCAGAGAGTTTCAGAGAGATTCAGAGATTGTCCGAGAGATTCAGAAAGTGTCAGATAGTGTCAGAGAGTTTCAGAAAGTCTCAGAGAGTGTCAGAGAGTGCCTGAGAGTGTCAGAGAGTGTCAGAGAGTTTCAGAGAGTGTCAGAGAATGTCAAAGAGTTTCAGAGAGTTTCAGAGAGTGTCAGAGAGTTTCAGAGAGTTTCAGATAGTGTCAGAGAGTGTCTGAGAGTGTCTGACAGTTTCAGAGAGTGTCAGAGAGTGTCAGAGAGTTTCAGAGAGCTTCTGAGAGTTTCTGAGAGTGTGAGAGAGTTACAAAGAGTTTCAGAGAGTTTCAGAGAGTTTCAGAAAGTTTCAGAGAGTGTCCGAGAGTTTCAGAGAGTTTCAGAGGGTGTCACAGAGTGTCAGAGAGTTTCAGAAAGCTTCAGTGAGTGTCGGGGAGTGTCAGAGAGTGTCAGAGAGTTTCAGAGAGTTTCAGAGGGAGTCAGACAGTGTCTGAGAGTGTCAAAGAGTGTCAACGAGTTTCAGAGAGTGTCAGAGAGTGTCAGAGGGTTTCAGAGAGTGTCAGAGAATTTCTGAGAGTGTCAGAGAGTGCCTGAGAGTTTCTGACAGTTTCTGATTGTGCCGGAGAGTGTCAGAGTGTGTCAGAGTGTTTCAGAGAGTGTCACAGTGTTTCAGAGAGTGTCAGAGATTTTCAGAGAGTTTCAGAGATCTTCAGAGAATGTCAGTGAGTGCCACAGAGTGTCAGTGAGTGTCAGAGAATTTCAGAGAGTGTCAGAGATTTTCAGAGAGTTTCAGAGATCTTCAGAGTGCCAGAAAGTTTCAGAGAGTGTCACAGAGTGTCGGAGAGTTTCAGAGAGAGTCAGAGAGTGTCAGGGAGTTTCAGAGAGTGTCTGAGAGTGTAAGAGAGTGTCAGAGTGTTTCAGAGAGTGTCACAGAGTTTCAGAGAGTGTCAGAGATTTTCAGAGAGTTTCAGAGATCTTCAGAGAATGTCAGTGAGTGCCACAGAGTGTCAGTGAGTGTCAGAGAGTTTCAGAGGGTGTCAGAGATTTTCAGAGAGGTTTCAGAGATCTTCAGAGAGTGTCGGAGAGTGCCAGAAAGTTTCAGAGAGTGTCACAGAGTGTCGGATAGTTTCAGAGAGATTCAGAGAGTGTCCGAGAGATTCAGAAAGTGTCAGAGAGTTTCAGAATGTGTCAGAGAGTGTCTGAGAGTGTCAGAGATTTTCAGATAGAGTCAGACAGTGTCTGAGATAGTCAAAGAGTGTCAAAGAGTTTCAGAGAGTGTCAGAGAGTGTCAGAGAGTTTCAGAGAGTGTCAGGGAGTGTCAGAGAGTGTCAGAGAGTTTCAGAGAGAGTCAGACAGTGTCTGAGAGTGTCAAAGAGTGTGAAAGTGTTTCAGAGGGTGTCAGAGAGTGTCAGAGAGTTTCAGAGAGTGTCAAAGAGTTTCAGAGAGGTTCTGAGAGTGTCAGAGAGTGCCAGAGAGTTTCTGAGAGTTTCTGAGTGTGTCGAAGTGTGTCTGCGGGAGTCAGAGAGTATCTGAGAGTGTCACAGTGTGTCAGAGAGTGTCAGAGATTTTCAGAGAGTTTCAGAGATGTTCAGAGAGTGTCAGAGAGTGTCAGGGAGTTTCAGAGAGTTACAGAGTTTCACAGAGTGTCAGAGAGTTACAGAGAGTGTCAGAGAGTGTCAGAGAGTGTCAGAGAGTTTCAGAGAGTTTCAGAGAGCTTCAGAGAGTTTCAGAGAGTGTCAGAAAGTTTCAGAGAGTGTCAGAGAGTTTCAGAGAGTGTCACAGAGTGTCAGAGAGATTCAGAGAGATTCAGAGAGTGTCAGAGATTGTCATCGAGTTTCAGACAGTTTCAGTGAGTTTCAGAGAGTGTCAGAGAGTTTCAGAGAGAGTCAGTGAGTGTCAGAGAGTGTCAAAGAGTGTCACAGAGTTTCAGAGAGTGTTTGCGAGCGTCAGAGCATGTCAGAGTGTTTCAGAGAGTGTCAGAGTTTTTCAGAGACTTTCTGAGAGTGTCAGAGAGTTCCAGAGAGTTTCTGAGAGTTTCTGAGTGTGTCGGAGTGTGTCTGAGAGAGTCAGAGAGTATCTGAGAGTGTCACAGAGTGTCAGAGAGTGTCAGAGATTTTCAGAGAGTTTCAGAGATGTTCAGAGAGTGTCAGAGAGTGTCAGAAAGTTTCAGAGAGAGTCAGAGAGTGTCAGGGAGTTTCAAAGAGTTTCAGAGAGTGTCAGAGAGTGTCAGAGCTTTTCAGAGTGATTCAGAGACTGTCAGAGAGTGTCACAGAGTGTCATAGAGTTGCAGAGTGTGTCAGAGAGTGTCCGAGAGATTCAGAAAGAGTCAGATAGTGTCAGAGAGTTTCAGAAAGTGTCAGAGTGTGTCAGAGAGTGTCTGAGAGTGTCAGAGATTGTCAGAGTCTTTCAGAGAGTGTCACAGAGTTTCAGAGAGTGTCAGCGATTTTCAGAGTGCCAGAGATCTTCAGAGAGTGTCAGAGAGTGCCAGAACGTTTCAGAGAGTGTCAGAGAGTGTCAGAGAGTGTCTGAGAGTGTCAGAGAGTGTCAGAGAGAGTCAGAGAGTGTCAGGGAGTTTCAGAGAGTGTCTGAGAGTGTAAGAGAGTGTCAGAGTGTTTCAGAGAGTGTCACAGAGTTTCAGAGAGTGTCAGAGATTTTCAGAGAGTTTCAGAGATCTTCAGAGAATGTCAGTGAGTGCCACAGAGTGTCAGTGATTGTCAGAGAGTTTCAGAGAGTGTCAGAGATTTTCAGAGAGTTTCAGAGATCTTACAGAGAGTGTCAGAGAGTGCCAGAAAGTTTCAGAGAGTGTCACAGAGTGTCGGCGAGTTTCAGAGGGATTCAGAGAGTGTCCGAGAGATTCAGAAAGTGTCAGATAGTGTCAGAGAGTTTCAGAATGTGTCAGAGAGTGTCAGAGAGTGTCTGAGAGTGTCAGAGATTGTCAGAGTCTTTCAGAGAGTGTCACAGAGTTTCAGAGAGAGTCAGAGATTTTCAGAGAGTGCCAGACATCTTCAGAGAGTGTCAGAGAGTGCCAGAAGGTTTCAGAGAATGTAACAGAGTGTCAGAGAGTTTCAGAGAGATTCAGAGAGTGTCCGAGAGATTCAGAAAGTGTCAGATAGTGTCAGAGAGTTTCAGAAAGTCTCAGAGAGTGTCAGAGAGTGTCTGAGAGTGTCAGAGATTGTCAGAGAGTGTCAGAGAGTGTCAGAGAGTTTCAGAGAGTGTCAGAGAGTGTCAGAGAGCTTCAGACAGTGTCTGGGAGTGTCAGAGAGTGTCAGAGAGTTTCAGATAGAGTCAGACAGTGTCTGAGATTGTCAAAGAGTGTCAAAGAGTTTCAGAGAGTGTCAGAGAGTTTCAGAGAGTGCCAGGGAGTGTCAGAGAGTGTCAGAGAGATTCAGAGAGAGTCAGACAGTGTCTGAGAGTGTCAAAGAGTGTCAAAGTGTTTCATAGGGTGTCAGAGAGTGTCAGAGAGTTTCAGAGAGTGTCAAAGAGTTTCAGAGAGGTTCTGAGAGTGTCAGAGAGTGCCAGAGAGTTTCTGAGAGTTTCTGAGTGTGTCGAAGTGTGTCTGCGGGAGTCAGAGAGTATCTGAGAGTGTCACAGAGTGTCAGAGAGTGTCAGAGATTTTCAGAGAGTTTCAGAGAGTGTCAGAGATTTTCAGAGAGTTTCAGAGATGTTCAGAGAGTGTCAGAGAGTGTCAGGGAGTTTCAGAGAGTTACAGAGTTTCACAGAGTGTCAGAGAGTTACAGAGAGTGTCAGAGAGTGTCAGAGAGTGTCAGAGAGTTTCAGAGAGTTTCAGAGAGCTTCAGAGAGTTTCAGAGAGTGTCAGAAAGTTTCAGAGAGTGTCAGAGAGTTTCAGAGAGTGTCACAGAGTGTCAGAGAGATTCAGAGAGTGTCAGAGAGTGTCAGAGATTGTCATCGAGTTTCAGACAGTTTCAGTGAGTTTCAGAGAGTGTCAGAGAGTTTCAGAGAGAGTCAGTGAGTGTCAGAGAGTGTCAAAGAGTGTCACAGAGTTTCAGAGAGTGTTTGCGAGCGTCAGAGAATGTCAGAGTGTTTCAGAGAGTGTCAGAGTTTTTCAGAGACTTTCTGAGAGTGTCAGAGAGTTCCAGAGAGTTTCTGAGAGTTTCTGAGTGTGTCGGAGTGTGTCTGAGAGAGTCAGAGAGTATCTGAGAGTGTCACATAGTGTCAGAGAGTGTCAGAGATTTTCAGAGAGTTTCAGAGATGTTCAGAGAGTGTCAGAGAGTGTCAGAAAGTTTCAGAGAGAGTCAGAGAGTGTCAGGGAGTTTCAAAGAGTTTCAGAGAGTGTCAGAGAGTGTCAGAGCTTTTCAGAGTGATTCAGAGACTGTCAGAGAGTGTCACAGAGTGTCATAGAGTTGCAGAGTGTGTCAGAGAGTGTCCGAGAGTTTCAGAAAGAGTCAGATAGTGTCAGAGAGTTTCAGAAAGTGTCAGAGTGTGTCAGAGAGTGTCTGAGAGTGTCAGAGATTGTCAGAGTCTTTCAGAGAGTGTCACAGAGTTTCAGAGAGTGTCAGCGATTTTCAGAGTGCCAGAGATCTTCAGAGAGTGTCAGAGAGTGCCAGAACGTTTCAGAGAGTGTCAGAGAGTGTCAGAGAGTGTCTGAGAGTGTCAGAGAGTGTCAGAGAGAGTCAGAGAGTGTCAGGGAGTTTCAGAGAGTGTCTGAGAGTGTAAGAGAGTGTCAGAGTGTTTCAGAGAGTGTCACAGAGTTTCAGAGAGTGTCAGAGATTTTCAGAGAGTTTCAGAGATCTTCAGAGAATGTCAGTGAGTGCCACAGAGTGTCAGTGATTGTCAGAGAGTTTCAGAGAGTGTCAGAGATTTTCAGAGAGTTTCAGAGATCTTACAGAGAGTGTCAGAGAGTGCCAGAAAGTTTCAGAGAGTGTCACAGAGTGTCGGCGAGTTTCAGAGGGATTCAGAGAGTGTCCGAGAGATTCAGAAAGTGTCAGATAGTGTCAGAGAGTTTCAGAATGTGTCAGAGAGTGTCAGAGAGTGTCTGAGAGTGTCAGAGATTGTCAGAGTCTTTCAGAGAGTGTCACAGAGTTTCAGAGAGAGTCAGAGATTTTCAGAGAGTGCCAGACATCTTCAGAGAGTGTCAGAGAGTGCCAGAAGGTTTCAGAGAATGTAACAGAGTGTCAGAGAGTTTCAGAGAGATTCAGAGAGTGTCCGAGAGATTCAGAAAGTGTCAGATAGTGTCAGAGAGTTTCAGAAAGTCTCAGAGAGTGTCAAAGAGTGTCTGAGAGTGTCAGAGATTGTCAGAGAGTGTCAGAGAGTGTCAGAGAGTTTCAGAGAGTGTCAGAGAGTGTCAGAGAGCTTCAGACAGTGTCAGGGAGTGTCAGAGAGTGTCAGAGAGTTTCAGATAGAGTCAGACAGTGTCTGAGATTGTCAAAGAGTGTCAAAGAGTTTCAGAGAGTGTCAGAGAGTGTCAGAGAGTTTCAGAGAGTGCCAGGGAGTGTCAGAGAGTGTCAGAGAGATTCAGAGAGAGTCAGACAGTGTCTGAGAGTGTCAAAGAGTGTCAAAGTGTTTCATAGGGTGTCAGAGAGTGTCAGAGAGTTTCAGAGAGTGTCAAAGAGTTTCAGAGAGGTTCTGAGAGTGTCAGAGAGTGCCAGAGAGTTTCTGAGAGTTTCTGAGTGTGTCGAAGTGTGTCTGCGGGAGTCAGAGAGTATCTGAGAGTGTCACAGAGTGTCAGAGAGTGTCAGAGATTTTCAGAGAGTTTCAGAGATGTTCAGAGAGTGTCAGAGAGTGTCAGGGAGTTTCAGAGAGTTACAGAGTGTCACAGAGTGTCAGAGAGTTTCAGAGAGAGTCAGAGAGTGTCAGAGAGTTTCAGAGAGTTTCAGAGAGCTTCAGAGAGTGTCACAGAGTGTCAGAAAGTTTCAGAGAGTGTCAGAGATTTTCAGAGAGTTTCAGAGATCTTCAGAGAATGTCAGTGAGTGCCACAGAGTGTCAGTGAGTGTCAGAGAGTTTCAGAGAGTGTCAGAGATTTTCAGAGAGTTTCAGAGATCTTCAGAGATTGTCGGAGAGTGCCAGAAAGTTTCAGAGAGTGTAACAGAGTTTCGGGGAGCTTCAGAGAGATTCAGAGAGTGTCCGAGAGATTCAGAAAGTGTCTGATAGTGTCAGAGAGTTTCAGAATGTGTCAGAGAGTGTCAGAGAGTGTCTGAGAGTGTCAGAGATTGTCAGAGTCTTTCAGAGAGTGTCACAGATTTTCAGAGAGTGCCAGACATCTTCAGGGAGTGTCAGAGAGTGCCAGAAAGTTTCAGAGAGTGTCACAGAGTGTCGGAGAGTTTCAGAGAGATTCAGAGAGTGTCCGAGAGATTCAGAAAGTGTCAGATAGTGTCAGAGAGTTTCATAAAGTGTCACAGAGTGTCAGAGAGTGTCTCAGAGTGTCAGAGAGTGTCAAAGAGTTTCAGAGAGTGTCAGAGAGTGTCAGAGAGTGTCAGAGGGTTTCAGAGAGTGTCAGAGAGTGTCAGAGAATGTCAGAGGGTTTCAGAGAGTGTCAGAGAGTTTCAGAGAATTTCTGAGAGTGTCAGAGAGTGCCTGAGAGTTTCTGACAGTTTCTGAGTGTGCCGGAGAGTGTCAGAGAGTGTCAGAGTGTTTCAGAGAGTGTCACAGAGTTTCAGAGAGTGTCAGTGATTTTCAGAGAGTTTCTGAGATCTTCAGAGAATGTCAGTGAGTGCCACAGAGTGTCAGTGAGTGTCAGAGAGTTTCGGAGAGTGTCAGAGATTTTCAGAGAGTTTCAGAGATCTTCAGAGAGTGTCAGAGAGTGCCAGAAAGTTTCAGAGAGTGTCACAGAGTTTCGGCGAGTTTCAGAGAGATTTAGAGAGTGTCCGAGGGATTCAGAAAGTGTCAGATAGTGTCAGAGAGTTTCAGAATGTGTCAGAGAGTATCCGAGAGTGTCAGAGATTGTCAGAGAGTTTCAGAGAGTGTCAGAGAGTGTCAGAGAGTTTCAGAGAGTTTCAGAGAGTGCCAGAAAGTTTCAGAGAGTGTCACAGAGTGTCGGAGAGTTTCAGAGAGATTCAGAGAGTGTCCGAGAGATTCAGAAAGTGTCAGATAGCGTCAGAGAGTTTCAGAAAGTGTCACAGTGTGTCAGAGAGTGTCAGAGAGTGTCAGAGAGTGTCAGAGAGTTTCAGAGAGTGTCAGAGAGTTTCAGAGAGTGGTCAGTGAGTGTCAGAGAGTTCCAGAGAGTTTCTGAGAGTTTCTGAGAGTGTCAGACAGTTCCAGAGAGTTTCTGAGAGTTTCTGAGTGTGTCGGAGTGTGTCTGAGAGAGTCAGAGAGTATCTGAGAGTGTCACAGAGTGTCAGAGAGTGTCAGAGATGTTCAGAGAGTTTCAGAGAGTGTCACAGTGTGTCAGAGCTTTTCAGAGAGATTCAGAGAGTGTCAGAGAGTGTCAAAGAGTGTCACAGAGTTTCAGAGAGTGTCAGAGAGCGTCAGAGAATGTCAGAGTGTTTCAGAGAGTGTCAGAGTGTTTCAGAGACTTTCTGAGAGTGTCAGAGAGTTCCAGAGAGTTTCTGAGAGTTTCTGAGTGTGTCGGAGTGTGTCTGAGAGAGTCAGAGAGTATCTGAGAGTGTCACAGAGTGTCAGAGAGTGTCAGAGATGTTCAGAGAGTTTCAGAGAGTTTCACAGAGTGTCAGAGCTTTTCAGAGAGATTCATAGAGTGTCAGAGAGTGTCACAGAGTGTCATAGATTTGCAGAGTGTGTCAGAGAGTGTCCGAGAGTTTCAGAAAGAGTCAGATAGTGTCAGAGAGTTTCAGAAAGTGTCAGAGAGTGTCAGAGAATGTCTGAGAGTGTCAGAGAGTGTCAAAGAGAGTCAGAGAGTGTCAGGGAGTTTCAGAGAGTTTCAGAGACTGTCACAGAGTGTCAGAGCTTTTCAGAGAGATTCAGAGAGTGTCAGAGAGTGTCACAGATTGTCATAGAGTTGCAGAGTGTGTCAGAGCGTGTCCGAGAGTTTCAGAAAGAGTCAGATAGTGTCAGAGAGTTTCAGAAAGTGTCAGAGAGTGTCAGAGAATGTCTGAGAGTGTCAGAGATTGTCAGAGTCTTTCAGAGAGTGTCACAGAGTTTCAGAGAGTGTCAGAGATTTTAAGAGTGCCAGAGATCTTCAGAATGTGTCAGAGAGTGCCAGAATGTTTCAGAGAGTGTCAGAGAGTGTCAGAGAGTGTCTGA
Source organism: Heterodontus francisci (assembly GCF_036365525.1). NCBI lineage: Eukaryota > Metazoa > Chordata > Chondrichthyes > Heterodontiformes > Heterodontidae > Heterodontus > Heterodontus francisci. Next base: position 8,990,372 of record NC_090395.1, on the reverse strand, counting down.
GAGTGTCAGAGTGTGTCAGAGAGAGTCAGAGAGTGTCAGGGAGTTTCAGAGAGTGTCTGAGAGTGTAAGAGAGTGTCAGAGTGTTTCAGAGAGTGTCACAGAGTTTCAGAGAGTGTCAGAGATTTTCAGAGAGTTTCAGAGATCTTCAGAGAATGTCAGTGAGTGCCACAGAGTGTCAGTGAGTGTCAGAGAGTTTCAGAGAGTGTCAGAGATTTTCAGAGAGTTTCAGAGATCTTCAGAGATTGTCGGAGAGTGCCAGAAAGTTTCAGAGAGTGTAACAGAGTTTCGGGGAGCTTCAGAGAGATTCAGAGAGTGTCCGAGAGATTCAGAAAGTGTCAGATAGTGTCAGAGAGTTTCAGAATGTGTCAGAGAGTGTCAGAGAGTGTCTGAGAGTGTCAGAGATTGTCAGAGTCTTTCAGAGAGTGTCACAGATTTTCAGAGAGTGCCAGACATCTTCAGGGAGTGTCAGAGAGTGCCAGAAAGTTTCAGAGAGTGTCACAGAGTGTCGGAGAGTTTCAGAGAGATTCAGAGAGTGTCCGAGAGATTCAGAAAGTGTCAGATAGTGTCAGAGAGTTTCATAAAGTGTCACAGAGTGTCAGAGAGTGTCTCAGAGTGTCAGAGAGTGTCAAAGAGTTTCAGAGAGTGTCAGAGAGTGTCAGAGAGTGTCAGAGGGTTTCAGAGAGTGTCAGAGAATGTCAGAGGGTTTCAGAGAGTGTCAGAGAGTTTCAGAGAATTTCTGAGAGTGTCAGAGAGTGCCTGAGAGTTTCTGACAGTTTCTGAGTGTGCCGGAGAGTGTCAGAGAGTGTCAGAGTGTTTCAGAGAGTGTCACAGAGTTTCAGAGAGTGTCAGTGATTTTCAGAGAGTTTCTGAGATCTTCAGAGAATGTCAGTGAGTGCCACAGAGTGTCAGTGAGTGTCAGAGAGTTTCGGAGAGTGTCAGAGATTTTCAGAGAGTTTCAGAGATCTTCAGAGAGTGTCAGAGAGTGCCAGAAAGTTTCAGAGAGTGTCACAGAGTTTCGGCGAGTTTCAGAGAGATTTAGAGAGTGTCCAAGGGATTCAGAAAGTGTCAGATAGTGTCAGAGAGTTTCAGAATGTGTCAGAGAGTATCCGAGAGTGTCAGAGATTGTCAGAGAGTTTCAGAGAGTGTCAGAGAGTGTCAGAGAGTTTCAGAGAGTTTCAGAGAGTGCCAGAAAGTTTCAGAGAGTGTCACAGAGTGTCGGAGAGTTTCAGAGAGATTCAGAGAGTGTCCGAGAGATTCAGAAAGTGTCAGATAGCGTCAGAGAGTTTCAGAAAGTGTCACAGTGTGTCAGAGAGTGTCTGAGAGTGTCAGAGAGTGTCAGAGAGTTTCAGAGAGTGTCAGAGAGTGTCAGAGAGTTTCAGAGAGTTTCAGAGAGTGTCAGAGAGTTTCAGAGTGTCTCAGATAGTGTCTGAGAGTTTCAGAGAGTGTCAGAGAGTGTCAGAGAGTTTCAGAGAGCTTCTGAGAGTTTCTGAGAGTGTCAGAGAGTTACAAAGAGTTTCAGAGAGTTTCAGAGAGTGTCAGAAAGTTTCAGAGAGTGTCCGAGAGTTTCAGAGAGTTTCAGAAGGTGTCACAGAGTGTCAGAGAGTTTCAGAAAGCTTCAGAGAGTGTCAGGGATCTTCAGAGAGTTTCAGAGAGAGTCAGACATTGTCTGAGAGTGTCAAAGAGTGTCAAAGAGTTTCAGAGAGTGTCAGAGAGTGTCAGAGAGTGTCAGAGGGTTTCAGAGAGTGTCAGAGAGTGTCAGAGAGTGTCAGAGGGTTTCAGAGAGTGTCAGAGAGTTTCAGAGAATTTCTGAGAGTGTCAGAGAGTGCCTGAGAGTTTCTGACAGTTTCTGAGTGTGCCGTAGAGTGTCAGCGAGTGTCAGAGTGTTTCAGAGAGTGTCACAGAGTTTCAGAGAGTTTCAGTGATTTTCAGAGAGTTTCAGAGATCTTCAGAGAATGTCAGTGAGTGCCACAGAGTGTCAGTGAGTGTCAGAGAGTTTCAGAGAGTGTCAGAGATTTTCAGAGAGTTTCAGAGATCTTCAGAGAGTGTCAGAGAGTGCCAGAAAGTTTCAGAGAGTGTCACAGAGTTTCGGCGAGTTTCAGAGAGATTTAGAGAGTGTCCGAGGGATTCAGAAAGTGTCAGATAGTGTCAGAGAGTTTCAGAATGTGTCAGAGAGTGTCCGAGAGTGTCAGAGATTGTCAGAGAGTTTCAGAGAGTGTCAGAGAGTGTCAGAGAGTTTCAGAGAGTTTCAGAGAGTGTCAGAGAGTGTCAGAGAGCTTCAGACAGTGTCAGGGAGTGTCAGAGATTGTCAGAAAGATTCAGATAGAGTCAGACAGTGTCTGAGATTGTCAAAGAGTGTCAAAGATTTTCAGAGAGTTTCAGCGAGTGTCAGAGAGTGTCAGAGCTTTTCAGAGAGATTCAGAGAGTGTCAGAGAGTGTCACAGAGTGTCATCGAGTTGCAGAGTGTGTCAGAGAGTGTCCGAGAGTTTCAGAAAGTGTCAGATAGTGTCAGAGAGTTTCAGAAAGTGTCAGAGAGTGTCAGAGAGTGTCTGAGAGTGTGAGAGAGTGTCAGAGTCTTTCAGAGAGTGTCACAGAGTTTCAGAGAGTGTCAGAGATTTTCAGAGAGTGCCAGAGATCTTCAGAGAGTGTCAGAGAGTGCCAGAAAGTTTCAGAGAGTGTCACAGAGTGTCGGAGAGTTTCAGAGAGATTCAGAGAGTGTCCGAGAGATTCAGAAAGTGTCAGATAGTGTCAGAGAGTTTCAGAAAGTGTCACAGAGTGTCAGAGAGTGTCTGAGAGTGTCAGAGAGTGTCAAAGAGTTTCAGAGAGTGTCAGAGAGTGTCAGAGAGTGTCAGAGGGTTTCAGAGAGTGTCAGAGAGTGTCAGAGAGTGTCAGAGGGTTTCAGAGAGTGTCAGAGAGTTTCAGAGAATTTCTGAGAGTGTCAGAGAGTGCCTGAGAGTTTCTGACAGTTTCTGAGTGTGCCGGAGAGTGTCAGAGAGTGTCAGAGTGTTTCAGAGAGTGTCACAGAGTTTCAGAGTGTGTCAGTGATTTTCAGAGAGTTTCAGAGATCTTCAGAGAATGTCAGTGAGTGCCACAGAGTGTCAGTGAGTGTCAGAGAGTTTCAGAGAGTGTCAGAGATTTTCAGAGAGTTTCAGAGATCTTCAGAGAGTGTCAGAGAGTGCCAGAAAGTTTCAGAGAGTGTCACAGAGTTTCAGCGAGTTTCAGAGAGATTTAGAGAGTGTCCGAGGGATTCAGAAAGTGTCAGATAGTGTCAGAGAGTTTCAGAATGTGTCAGAGAGTATCCGAGAGTGTCAGAGATTGTCAGAGAGTTTCAGAGAGTGTCAGAGAGTGTCAGAGAGCTTCAGACAGTGTCAGGGAGTGTCAGAGATTGTCAGAGAGATACAGATAGAGTCAGACAGTGTCTGAGATTGTCAACGAGTGTCAAAGAGTTTCAGAGAGTTTCAGCGAGTGTCAGAGAGTGTCAGAGCTTTTCAGAGAGATTCAGAGAGTGTCAGAGAGTGTCACAGAGTGTCATAGAGTTGCAGTGTGTCAGAGAGTGTCCGAGAGTTTCAGAAAGTGTCAGATAGTGTCAGAGAGTTTCAGAAAGTGTCAGAGAGTGTCAGAGAGTGTCTGAGAGTGTGAGAGAGTGTCAGAGTCTTTCAGAGAGTGTCACAGAGTTTCAGAGAGTGTCAGAGATTTTCGGAGAGTGCCAGAGATCTTCAGAGAGTGTCAGAGAGTGCCAGAAAGATTCAGAGAGTGTCACAGAGTGTCGGAGAGTTTCAGAGAGATTCAGAGAGTGTCCGAGAGATTCAGAAAGTGTCAGATAGTGTCAGAGAGTTTCAGAAAGTGTCACAGAGTGTCAGAGAGTGTTTGAGAGTGTCAGAGAGTGTCAGAGAGTTTCAGAGAGTGTCAGAGAGTGTCAGAGAGTTTCAGAGAGTTTCAGAGAGTGTCAGAGAGTTTCAGAGAGTCTCAGATAGTGTCAGAGAGTGTCAGAGAGTGTCAGAGAATGTCTGAGAGTTTCAGAGAGTGTCAGAGAGTGTCAGAGAGTGTCAGAGAGTTTCAGAGAGCTTCTGAGAGTTCCTGAGAGTGCCAGAGAGTTACAAAGAGTTTCGGAGAGTTTCAGAGAGTGTCAGAAAGATTCAGAGAGTGCCCGAGAGTTTCAGAGAGTTTCAGAGGGTGTCACAGAGTGTCAGAGAGTTTCAGAAAGCTTCAGAGAGTGTCAGGGAGTGTCAGAGAGTGTCAGAGAGTTTCAGAGAGATTCAGAGAGAGTCAGACAGTGTCTGAGAGTGTCAAAGAGTGTCAGAGAGTGTCAGAGAGTGTCAGAGGGTTTCAGACAGTTTCTGAGTGTGCCGGAGAGTGTCAGAGAGTGTCAGAGAGTTTCAGAGAGTTTCAGAGAGTGTCAGAGAGTTTCAGAGAGTCTCAGATAGTGTCAGAGAGTGTCAGAGAGTGTCAGAGAATGTCTGAGAGTTTCAGAGAGTGTCAGAGAGTGTCAGAGAGTGTCAGAGAGTTTCAGAGAGCTTCTGAGAGTTCCTGAGAGTGCCAGAGAGTTACAAAGAGTTTCGGAGAGTTTCAGAGAGTGTCAGAAAGATTCAGAGAGTGCCCGAGAGTTTCAGAGAGTTTCAGAGGGTGTCACAGAGTGTCAGAGAGTTTCAGAAAGCTTCAGAGAGTGTCAGGGAGTGTCAGAGAGTGTCAGAGAGTTGCAGAGAGATTCAGAGAGAGTCAGACAGTGTCTGAGAGTGTCAAAGAGTGTCAGAGAGTGTCAGAGAGTGTCAGAGGGTTTCAGACAGTTTCTGAGTGTGCCGGAGAGTGTCAGAGAGTGTCACAGTGTTTCAGAGAGTGTCACAGAGTTTCAGAGAGTGTCAGAGATTTTCAGAGAGTTTCAGAGATCTTCAGAGAGTGTCAGTGAGTGCCACAGTGTGTCAGTGAGTGTCAGAGAGTTCCAGAGAGTGTCAGAGATCTTCAGAGAGTGTCAGAGAGTGGCAGAAAGTTTCAGAGAGTGTCACAGAGTTTCAGAGAGTGTCAGGGAGTGTCAGAGATTGTCAGAGATTTTCAGAGAGTTTCAGAGATCTTCAGAGAATGTCAGTGAGTGCCACAGAGTGTCAGTGAGTGTCAGAGAATTTCAGAGAGTGTCAGAGATTTACAGAGAGTTTCAGAGATCTTCAGAGTGCCAGAAAGTTTCAGAGAGTGTCAGAGAGTGTCACAGAGTGTCTGAGGGTTTCAGAGAGATTCAGAGAGTGTCCGAGAGATTCAGAAAGTGTCAGATAGTGTCAGAGAGTTTCAGAATGTGTCAGAGAGTGTCAGAGAGTGTCAGAGAGTGTCAGAGAGCTACAGACAGTGTCAGGGAGTGTCAGAGAGTGTCAGAGAGTTTCAGATAGGGTTAGACAGTGTCTGAGATTGTCAAAGAGTGTCAAAGAGTATCAGAGAGTGTCAGAGAGTGTCAGAGAGTTTCAGAGAGTGTCAGGGAGTGTCAGAGAGTGTCAGAGACTTTCAGAGAGAGCCAGTCAGTGTCTGAGAGTATCAAAGAGTGTCAAAGTGTTTCAGAGGGTGTCAGAGAGTGTCAGAGAGTTTCAGAGAGTGTCAAAGAGTTTCAGAGAGGTTCTGAGAGTGTCAGAGAGTGCCAGAGAGTTTCTGAGAGTTTCTGAGCGTGTCGAAGTGTGTCTGCGGGAGTCAGAGAGTATCTGAGAGTGTCACAGAGTGTCAGAGAGTGTCAGAGAGTGTCAGAGTCTTTCAGAGAGTGTCACAGAGTTTCAGAGAGTGTCAGAGATTTTCAGAGAGTGTCACAGAGTGTCGGAGAGTGTCAGAGAGTGTCAGAGAGTGCCAGAAAGTTTCAGAGAGTGTCACAGAGTGTCGGAGAGTTTCAGAGAGATTCAGAGAGTGTCCAAGAGATTCAGAAAGTGTCAGATAGTGTCAGAGAGTTTCAGAAAGTGTCACAGAGTGTCAGAGAGTGTCAGAGAGTTTCAGAGAGTGTCAGAGAGTGTCAGAGAGTTTCAGAGAGTTTCAGAGAGTGTCAGAGAGTTTCAGAGAGTCTCAGATAGAGTCAGAGAGTGTCAGAGAGTGTCAGAGAGTGTCAGAGAGTGTCAGAGAGTTTCAGAGAGTGTCAGAGAGTGTCAGAGAGTTTCAGAGAGTTTCAGAGAGTGTCAGAGAGTTTCAGAGAGTCTCAGATAGTGTCAGAGAGTGTCAGAGAGTGTCAGAGAGTGTCTGAGAGTTTCAGAGAGTGTCAGAGAGTGTCAGAGAGTTACAAAGAGTTTCAGAGAGTTTCAGAGAGTGTCAGAAAGTTTCAGAGAGTGCCCGAGAGTTTCAGAGAGTTTCAGAGGGTGACAAAGAGTGTCAGAGTGTTTCAGAAAGCTTCAGAGAGTGTCAGGGAGTGTCAGAGAGTGTCAGAGAGTTTCAGAGAGTTTCAGAGAGTGTCAGAGGATTTCAGACAGTTTCTGAGTGTGCCGGAGAGTGTCAGAGAGTGTCAGAGTGTTTCAGAGAGTGTCACAGAGTTTCAGAGAGTGTCAGAGATTTTCAGAGAGTTTCAGAGATCTTCAGAGAGTGTCAGTGAGTGCCACAGAGTGTCAGTGAGTGTCAGAGAGTTCCAGAGAGTGTCAGAGATCTTCAGAGAGTGTCAGATAGTGCCAGAAAGTTTCAGAGAGTGTCACAGAGTGTCGGCGAGTTTCGGAGAGATTCAGAGAGTGTCCGAGAGATTCAGAAAGTGTCAGATAGTGTCAGAGAGTTTTAGAATGTGTCAGAGAGTGTCAGAGATTGTCAGAGAGTTTCAGAGAGTGTCAGAAAGTGTCAGAGAGTTTCAGAGAGTTTCAGAGAGTGTCAGAGAGTGTCAGTGAGCTTCAGACAGTGTCAGGGAGTGTCAGAGTGTGTCAGAGAGTTTCAGATAGAGTCAGACAGTGTCTGAGATTGTCAAAGAGTGTCAAGGAGTTTCAGAGAGTTTCAGAGAGTGTCGGAGAGTTTCAGAGAGTGTCAGGGAGTGTCAGAGAGTGTCAGAGATTTTCAGAGAGTTTCAGAGATTTTCAGAGAATGTCAGTGAGTGCCACAGAGTGTCAGTGAGTGTCAGAGAATTTCAGAGAGTGTCAGAGATTTTCAGAGAGTTCCAGAGATCTTCAGAGTGCCAGAAAGTTTCAGAGAGTGTCGCAGAGTGTCGGAGAGTTTCAAAGAGATTCAGAGAGCGTCCGAGAGATTCAGAAAGTGTCAGATAGTGTCATAGAGTTTCAGAAAGTGTCAGAGAGTGTCTGAGAGTGTCAGAGATTGTCAGAGTCTTTCAGAGAGTGTCACAGAGTTTCAGAGAGTGTCAGATATTTTCAGAGAGTGCCAGAGATCTTCTGAGAGTGTCAGAGAGTGCCTGAGAATTTCTGACAGTATCTGAGTGTGCCGGAGAGTGTCAGAGAGTGTCAGAGTGTTTCAGAGAGTGTCACAGAGTTTCAGAGAGTGTCAGAGATTTTCAGAGAGTTTCAGAGATTTTCAGAGAATGTCAGTGAGTGCCACAGAGTGTCAGTGAGTGTCAGAGAGTTTCAGAGAGTGTCAGAGATTTTCAGAGAGTTTCAGAGATCTTCAGAGAGTGTCAGAGAGTTTCAGAAAGTTTCAGAGAGTGTCACAGAGTGTCGGCGAGTTTCAGAGAGATTCAGAGAGTGTCCGAGAGATTCAGAAAGTGTCAGATAGTGTCAGAGAGTTTCAGAATGTGTCAGAGAGTGTCAGAGAGTGTCTGAGAGTGTCAGAGATTGTCAGAGTCTTTCAGAGATTGTCACAGAGTTTCAGAGAGTGTCAGAGATTTTCAGAGAGTGCCAGAGATCTTCAGAGAGTGTCAGAGAGTGCCAGAAAGTTTCAGAGAGTGTCACAGAGTGTCGGAGAGTTTCAGAGAGATTCAGATTTTGTCCGAGAGATTCAGAAAGTGTCAGATAGTGTCAGAGAGTTTCAGAAAGTGTCACAGAGTGGCAGAGAGTGTCTGAGAGTGTCAGAGAGTGTCAGAGAGTTTCAGAGAGTGTCAGAGAGTGTCAGAGAGTTTCAGAGAGTTTTAGAGAGTTTCAGAGAGTTTCAGAGTGTCTCAGATAGTGTCAGAGAGTGTCAGAGAGTGTCTGAGAGTGTCTGAGAGTTTCAGAGAGTGTCAGAGAGTGTCCGAGAGTTTCAGAGAACTTCTGAGTGTTTCTGAGAGTGTCAGAGAGTTACAATGAGTTTCTGAGAGTTGCAGAGAGTGTCAGAAAGATTCAGAGAGTGTCCGAGAGTTTCAGAGAGTTTCAGAGGGTGTCACAGAGTGTCAGAGAGTTTCAGAAAGCTTCAGAGAGTGTCAGTGAGTGTCAGAGAGTTTCAGAGAAGTTCTGAGAGTGTCAGAGAGTGCCTGAGAGTTTCTGACAGTTTCTGAGTGTGCCGGAGAGTGTCAGAGAGTGTCAGAGTGTTTCAGAGAGTGTCACAGAGTTTCAGAGAGTGTCAGAGATTTTCAGAGAGTTTCAGAGATCTTCAGAGAATGTCAGTGAATGCCACAGAGTGTCAGTGAGTGTCAAAGAGTGTCAAAGAGTTTCAGAGAGTGTCAGAGAGTGTCAGAGAGAGTCAGAGGGTTTCAGAGAGTGTCAGAGAGTTTCAGAGAAGTTCTGAGAGTGTCAGAGAGTGCCTGAGAGTTTCTGACAGTTTCTGAGTGTGCCGGAGAGTGTCAGAGAGTGTCAGAGTGTTTCAGAGAGTGTCACAGAGTTTCAGAGAGTGTCAGAGATTTTCAGAGAGTTTCAGAGATCTTCAGAGAATGTCAGTGAGTGCCACAGAGTGTCAGTGAGTGTCAGAGAGTTTCAGAGAGTGTCACAGAGTTTCAGAGAGTGTCAGAGATTTTCAGAGAGTTTCAGAAATCTTCAGAGAGTGTCAGTGAGTGCCACAGAGTGTCAGTGAGTGTCAGAGAGTTCCAGAGAGTGTCAGAGATTTTCAGAGAGTTTCAGAGATCTTCAGAGAGTGTCAGAGAGTGCCAGAAAGTTTCAGAGAGTGTCACAGAGTGTTGGCGAGTTTCAGAGAGATTCAGAGAGTGTCAGAGAGATTCAGAAAGTGTCAGATAGTGTCAGAGAGTTTCAGAATGTGTCAGAGAGTGTCAGAGAGTGTCTGAGAGTGTCAGAGATTGTCGGAGAGTTTCAGAGAGTGTCAGAGAGTGTCAGAGAGTGTCAGAGAGCTTCAGACAGTGTCAGGGAGTGTCAGAGATTGTCAGAGAGTTTCAGATAGAGTCAGACAGTGTCTGAGATTGTCAAAGAGTGTCAAAGAGTTTCAGAGAGTGTCAGAGAGTGTGAGAGAGTTTCAAAGAGTGTCAGGGAGTGTCAGAGAGTGTCAGAGAGTGTCAGAAAGTTTAAGAGAGAGTCAGAGAGTGTCAGGGAGTTTCAGAGAGTTTCCGAGAGTGTCACAGAGTGTCAGAGCTTTTCAGAGAGATTCAGAGAGTGTCAGAGAGTGTCACAGAGTGTCATAGAGTTGCAGAGTGTGTCAGAGAGTGTCACAGAGTTTCAGAAAGTGTCAGATAGTGTCAGAGAGTTTCAGAAAGTGTCAGAGAGTGTCAGAGAGTGTCACAGAGTGTCGGAGAGTTTCAGAGAGATTCAGAGAGTGTCCGAGAGATTCAGAAAGTGTCAGATAGTGTCAGAGAGTTTCAGAAAGTGTCACAGAGTGTCAGAGAGTGTCTGAGGGTTTCAGAGAGTGTCAGAGAGTGTCAGAGAGCTTCAGACAGTGTCAGGGAGTGTCAGAGATTGTCAGAGAGATTCAGATAGAGTCAGACAGTGTCTGAGATTGTCAAAGAGTGTCAAAGAGTTTCAGAGAGTTTCAGCGAGTGTCAGAGAGTGTCAGAGCTTTTCAGAGAGATTCAGAGAGTGTCACAGAGTGTCATAGAGTTGCAGAGTGTGTCAGAGGGTGTCCGAGAGTTTCAGAAAGTGTCAGATAGTGTCAGAGAGTGTCAGAAAGTGTCAGAGAGTGTCAGAGAGTGTCTGAGAGTGTGAGAGAGTGTCAGAGTTTTTCAGAGAGTGTCACAGAGTTTCAGAGAGTGTCAGAGATTTTCAGAGAGTGCCAGAGATCTTCAGAGAGTGTCAGAGAGTGCCAGAAAGTTTCAGAGAGTGTCACAGAGTGTCGTAGAGTTTCAGAGAGATGCAGAGAGTGTCCGAGAGATTCAGAAAGTGTCAGATAGTGTCAGAGAGTTTCAGAATGTGTCACAGTGTGTCAGAGAGTGTCTGAGAGTGTCAGAGAGTGTCAGAGAGTTTCAGAGAGTGTCAGAGAGTGTCAGAGAGTTTCAGAGAGTTTCAGAGTGTGTCAGAGAGTTTCAGAGTGTCTCAGATAGTGTCAGAGAGTGTCAGAGAGTGTCTGAGAGTGTCTGAGAGTTTCAGAGAGTGTCAGAGAGTGTCAGAGAGTTTCAGAGAGCTTCTGAGTGTTTCTGAGAGTGTCAGAGTGTTACAAAGAGTTTCAGAGAGTTTCAGAGAGTGTCAGAAAGTTTCAGAGAGTGTCCGAGAGTTTCAGATAGTTTCAGAGGGTGTCACAGAGTGTCAGAGAGTTTCAGAAAGCTTCAGAGAGTGTCAGGGAGCTTCAGAGAGTTTCAGAGAGAGTCAGACATTGTCTGAGAGTGTCAAAGAGTGTCAAAGAGTTTCAGAGAGTGTCAGAGAGTGTCAGAGAGTGTCAGAGGGTTTCAGAGAGTGTCAGAGAGTGTCAGAGGGTTTCAGAGAGTGTCAGAGAGTTTCAGAGAATTTCTGAGAGTGTCAGAGAGTGCCTGAGAGTTTCTGACAGTTTCTGAGTGTGCCGGAGAGTGTCAGAGAGTGTCAGAGTGTTTCAGAGAGTGTCACAGAGTTTCAGAGAGTTTCAGTGATTTTCAGAGAGTTTCAGAGATCTTCAGAGAATGTCAGTGAGTGCCACAGAGTGTCAGTGAGTGTCAGAGAGTTTCAGAGAGTGTCAGAGATTTTCGGAGAGTTTCAGAGATCTTCAGAGAGTGTCAGAGAGTGCCAGAAAGTTTCAGAGAGTGTCACAGAGTTTCGGCGAGATTCAGAGAGATTTAGAGAGTGTCCGAGGGATTCAGAAAGTGTCAGATAGTGTCAGAGAGTTTCAGAATGTGTCAGAGAGTGTCCGAGAGTGTCAGAGATTGTCAGAGAGTTTCAGAGAGTGTCAGAGAGTGTCAGAGAGTTTCAGAGAGATTCAGAGAGTGTCAGAGAGTGTCAGAGAGCTTCAGACAGTGTCAGGGAGTGTCAGAGATTGTCAGAGAGATTCAGATAGAGTCAGACAGTGTCTGAGATTGTCAAAGAGTGTCAAAGAGTTTCAGAGAGTTTCAGCGAGTGTCAGAGAGTGTCAGAGCTTTTCAGAGAGATTCAGAGAGTGTCAGAGAGTGTCACAGAGTGTCATAGAGTTGCAGAGTGAGTCAGAGAGTGTCCGAGAGTTTCAGAAAGTGTCAGATAGTGTCAGAGAGTTTCAGAAAGTGTCAGAGAGTGTCAGAGAGTGTCTGAGAGTGTGAGAGAGTGCCAGAGTCTTTCAGAGAGTGTCACAGAGTTTCAGAGAGTGCCAGAGATCTTCAGAGAATGTCAGTGAGTGCCACAGAGTGTCAGTGAGTGTCAGAGATTTTCAGAGAGTTTCAGAGATCTTCAGAGAGTGTCAGAGAGTGCCAGAAAGTTTCAGAGATTGTCACAGAGTTTCGGCGAGTTTCAGAGAGATTTGGAGAGTGTCCGAGGGATTCAGAAAGTGTCAGATAGTGTCAGAGAGTTTCAGAATGTGTCAGAGAGTATCCGAGAGTGTCAGAGATTGTCAGAGAGTTTCAGAGAGTGTCAGAGAGTGTCAGAGAGTTTCAGAGAGTTTCAGAGAGTGTCAGAGAGTGTCAGAGAGCTTCAGACAGTGTCAGCGAGTGTCAGAGATTGTCAGAGAGATACAGATAGAGTCAGACAGCGTCTGAGATTGTCAACGAGTGTCAAAGAGTTTCAGAGAGTTTCAGCGAGTGTCAGAGAGTGTCAGAGCTTTTCAGAGAGATTCAGAGAGTGTCAGAGAGTGTCACAGAGTGTCATAGAGTTGCAGAGTGTGTCAGAGATTGTCCGAGAGTTTCAGAAAGTGTCAGATAGCGTCAGAGAGTTTCAGAAAGTGTCAGAGAGTGTCAGAGAGTGTCTGAGAGTGTGAGAGAGTGTCAGAGTCTTTCAGAGAGTGTCACCGAGTTTCAGAGAGTGTCAGAGATTTTCAGAGAGTGCCAGAGATCTTCAGAGAGTGTCAGAGAGTGCCAGAAAGTTTCAGAGAGTGTCACAGAGTGTCGGAGAGTTTCAGAGAGATTCAGAGAGTGTCCGAGAGATTCAGAAAGTGTCAGATAGTGTCAGAGAGTTTCAGAAAGTGTCACAGAGTGTCAGAGAGTGTCTGAGAGTGTCAGAGAGTGTCAGAGAATTTCAGAGAGTGTCAGAGAGTTTCAGAGAGTTTCAGAGTGTGTCAGAGAGTTTCAGAGAGTCTCAGATAGTGTCAGAGAGTGTCATAGAGAGTCAGAGAATGTCCGAGAGTTTCAGAGAGTGTCAGAGAGTGTCAGAGAGTTTCAGAGAGCTTCTGAGAGTTCCTGAGAGTGTCAGAGAGTTACAAAGAGTTTCAGAGAGTTTCAGAGAGTGTCAGAATGTTTCAGAGAGTGCCCGAGAGTTTCAGAGAGTTTCAGAGGGTGTCACAGAGTGTCAGAGAGTTTCAGAAAGCTTCAGAGTGTGTCAGGGAGTGTCAGAGAGTGTCAGAGAGTTTCAGAGAGTTTCAGAGAGAGTCAGACATTGTCTGAGAGTGTCAAAGAGTGTCAGAGAGTGTCAGAGAGTGTCAAAGGGTTTCAGACAGTTTCTGAGTGTGCCGGAGAGTGTCAGAGAGTGTCACAGTGTTTCAGAGAGTGTCACAGAGTTTCAGAGATTGTCAGAGATTTTCAGAGAGTTTCAGAGATCTTCAGAGAGTGTCAGTGAGTGCCGCAGAGTGTCAGTGAGTGTCAGAGAGTTCCAGAGAGTGTCAGAGATCTTCAGAGAGTGTCAGAGAGTGGCAGAAAGTTTCAGAGAGTGTCACAGAGTTTCAGAGAGTGTCAGGGAGTGTCAGAGATTGTCAGAGATTTTCAGAGAGTTTCAGATATCTTCAGAGAATGTCAGTGAGTGCCACAGAGTGTCAGTGCGTGTCAGAGAATTTCAGAGAGTGTCAGAGATTTTCAGAGAGTTTCAGAGATCTTCAGAATGCCAGAAAGTTTCAGAGAGTGTCACAGAGTGTCGGAGAGTTTCACAGAGATTCAGAGAGTGTCCGAGAGATTCAGAAAGTGTCAGATAGTGTCAGAGAGTTTCAGAATGTGTGAGAGAGTGTCAGAGAGTGTCAGAGAATGTCTGAGAGTGTCAGAGATTGTCAGAGAGTGTCAGAGAGTGTCAGAGAGTGTCAGAGAGTTTCAGAGAGTTTCAGAGAGTGTCAGAGAGTGTCAGAGAGTTTCAGATAGAGTCAGACAGTGTCTGAGATTGTCAAAGAGTGTCAAAGAGTATCAGAGAGTGTCAGAGAGTGTCAGATAGTTTCAGAGAGTGTCAGGGAGTGTCAGAGAGTGTCAGAGAGTTTCAGATAGAGTCAGACAGTGTCTGAGATTGTCAAAGAGTGTCAAAGAGTATCAGAGAGTGTCAGAGAGTGTCAGAGAGTTTCAGAGAGTGTCAGGGAGTGTCAGAGAGTGTCAGAGAGTTTCAGAGAGAGCCAGTCAGTGTCTGAGAATATCAAAGAGTGTCAAAGTGTTTCAGAGGGTGTCAGAGAGTGTCAGAGAGTTTCAGAGAGTGTCAAAGAGTTTCAGAGAGGTTCTGAGAGTGTCAGAGAGTGCCAGAGAGTTTCTGAGAGTTTCCGAGCGTGTCGAAGTGTGTCTGCGGGAGTCAGAGAGTATCTGAGAGTGTCACAGAGTGTCAGAGAGTGTCAGAGAGTGTCAGAGTCTTTCAGAGAGTGTCACAGAGTTTCAGAGAGTGTCAGAGATTTTCAGAGAGTGCCAGAGATCTTCAGAGAGTGTCAGAGAGTGCCAGAAAGTTTCAGAGAGTGTCACAGAGTGTCGGAGAGTTTCAGAGAGATTCAGAGAGTGTCCGAGAGATTCAGAAAGTGTCAGATAGTGTCAGAGAGTTTCAGAAAGTGTCACAGAGTGTCAGAGAGTGTCAGAGAGTTTCAGAGAGTGTCAGAGAGTGTCAGAGAGTTTCAGAGAGTTTCAGAGAGTGTCAGAGAGTTTCAGAGAGTCTCAGATAGTGTCAGAGAGTGTCAGAGAGTGTCAGAGAGTGTCAGAGAGTTTCAGAGAGTGTCAGAGAGTGTCAGAGAGTTTCAGAGAGTTTCAGAGAGTGTCAGAGAGTTTCAGAGAGTCTCAGATAGTGTCAGAGAGTGTCAGAGAGTGTCAGAGAGTGTCTGAGAGTTTCAGACAGTGTCAGAGAGTGTCAGAGAGTTTCAGAGAGCTTCTGAGAGTTTCTGAGAGTGTCAGAGAGTTACAAAGAGTTTCAGAGAGTTTCAGAGAGTGTCAGAAAGTTTCAGAGAGTGCCCGAGAGTTTCAGAGAGTTTCAGAGGGTGTCAAAGAGTGTCAGAGTGTTTCAGAAAGCTTCAGAGAGTGTCAGGGAGTATCAGAGAGTGTCAGAGAGTTTCAGAGAGTTTCAGAGAGTGTCAGAGGATTTCAGACAGTTTCTGAGTGTGCCGGAGAGTGTCAGAGAGTGTCAGAGTGTTTCAGAGAGTGTCACAGAGTTTCAGAGAGTGTCAGAGATTTTCAGAGAGTTTCAGAGATCTTCAGAGAGTGTCCGTGAGTGCCACAGAGTGTCAGTGAGTGTCAGAGAGTTCCAGAGAGAGTCAGAGATCTTCAGAGAGTGTCAGATAGTGCCAGAAAGTTTCAGAGAGTGTCAGAGTGTCGACGAGTTTCGGAGAGATTCAGAGAGTGTCCGAGAGATTCAGAAAGTGTCAGATAGTGTCAGAGAGTTTTAGAATGTGTCAGAGAGTGTCAGAGATTGTCAGAGAGTTTCAGAGAGTGTCAGAAAGTGTCAGAGAGTTTCAGAGAGTTTCAGAGAGTGTCAGAGAGTGTCAGTGAGCTTCAGACAGTGTCAGGGAGTGTCAGAGTGTGTCAGAGAGTTTCAGATAGAGTCAGACAGTGTCTGTGATTGTCAAAGAGTGTCAAAGAGTTTCAGAGAGTTTCAGAGAGTGTCGGAGAGTTTCAGAGAGTGTCAGGGAGTGTCAGAGAGTGTCAGAGATTTTCAGAGAGTTTCAGAGATCTTCAGAGAATGTCAGTGAGTGCCACAGAGTGTCAGTGAGTGTCAGAGGATTTCAGAGAGTGTCAGAGATTTTCAGAGAGTTCCAGAGATCTTCAGAGTGCCAGAAAGTTTCAGAGAGTGTCGCAGAGTGTCGGAGAGTTTCAGAGAGATTCAGAGAGCGTCCGAGAGATTCAGAAAGTGTCAGATAGTGTCATAGATTTTCAGAAAGTGTCAGAGAGTGTCTGAGAGTGTCAGAGATTGTCAGAGTCTTTCAGAGAGTGTCACAGAGTTTCAGAGAGTGTCAGATATTTTCAGAGAGTGCCAGAGATCTTCTGAGAGTGTCAGAGAGTGCCTGAGAGTTTCTGACAGTATCTGATTCTGCCGGAGAGTGTCAGAGAGTGTCAGAGTGTTTCAGAGACTGTCACAGAGTTTCAGAGAGTGTCAGAGATTTTCAGAGAGTTTCAGAGATTTTCAGAGAATGTCAGTGAGTGCCACAGAGTGTCAGTGAGTGTCAGAGAGTTTCAGAGAGTGTCAGAGATTTTCAGAGATTTTCAGAGAGTTTCAGAGATCTTCAGAGAGTGTCAGAGAGTTTCAGAAAGTTTCAGAGAGTGCCGCAGAGTGTCGGCGAGTTTCAGAGAGTTTCAGAGAGTGTCCGAGAGATTCAGAAAGTGTCAGATAGTGTCAGAGAATTTCAGAATGTGTCAGAGAGTGTCAGAGAGTGTCTGAGAGTGTCAGAGATTGTCAGAGTCTTTCAGAGATTGTCACAGAGTTTCAGAGAGTGTCAGAGATTTTCAGAGAGTGCCAGAGATCTTCAGAGAGTGTCAGAGAGTGCCAGAAAGTTTCAGAGAGTGTCACAGAGTGTCGGAGAGTTTCAGAGAGATTCAGAGATTGTCCGAGAGATTCAGAAAGTGTCAG
Organism: Heterodontus francisci; assembly: GCF_036365525.1. Taxonomy (NCBI): domain Eukaryota; kingdom Metazoa; phylum Chordata; class Chondrichthyes; order Heterodontiformes; family Heterodontidae; genus Heterodontus; species Heterodontus francisci. The sequence goes on along the minus strand of NC_090395.1, from coordinate 8,974,335 downwards.
ATAGTGTCAGAGAGTTTCAGAAAGTGTCACAGAGTGTCAGAGAGTGTCTGAGAGTGTCAGAGAGTGTCAGAGAGTTTCAGAGAGTGTCAGAGAGCGTCAGAGAGTTTCAGAGAGTTTCAGAGAGTGTCAGAGAGTTTCAGAGTGTCTCAGATAGTGTCAGAGAGTGTCAGAGAGTGTCTGAGAGTGTCTGAGAGTTTCAGAGAGTGTCAGAGAGTGTCCGAGTGTTTCGGAGAACTTCTGAGTGTTTCTGAGAGTGTCAGAGAGTTACAATGAGTTTCTGAGAGTTGCAGAGAGTGTCAGAAAGATTCAGAGAGTGTCCGAGAGTTTCAGAGAGTTTCAGAGGGTGTCACAGAGTGTCAGAGAGTTTCAGAAAGCTTCAGAGAGTGTCAGGGAGTGTCAGAGAGTTTCAGAGATAGTCAGAGAGTGTCAGAGGGTTTCAGAGAGTGTCAGAGAGTTTCAGAGAAGTTCTGAGAGTGTCAGAGAGTGCCTGAGAGTTTCTGACAGTTTCTGAGTGTGCCGGAGAGTGTCAGAGAGTGTCAGAGTGTTTCAGAGAGTGTCACAGAGTTTCAGAGAGTGTCAGAGATTTTCAGAGAGTTTCAGAGATCTTCAGAGAATGTCAGTGAGTGCCACAGAGTGTCAGTGAGTGTCAGAGAGTTTCAGAGAGTGTCACAGAGTTTCAGAGAGTGTCAGAGATTTTCAGAGAGTTTCAGAAACCTTCAGAGAGTGTCAGTGAGTGCCACAGAGTGTCAGTGAGTGTCAGAGAGTTCCAGAGAGTGTCAGAGATTTTCAGAGAGTTTCAGAGATCTTCAGAGAGTGTCAGAAAGTTTCAGAGAGTGTCACAGAGTGTCGGCGAGTTTCAGAGAGATTCAGAGAGTGTCAGAGAGATTCAGAAAGTGTCAGACAGTGTCAGAGAGTTTCAGAATGTGTCAGAGAGTGTCAGAGAGTGTCTGAGAGTGTCAGAGATTGTCGGCGAGTGTCAGAGAGTGTCAGAGAGTGTCAGAGAGCTTCAGACAGTGTCAGGGAGTGTCAGAGATTGTCAGAGAGTTTCAGATAGATTCAGACAGTGTCTGAGATTGTGAAAGAGTGTCAAAGAGTTTCAGAGAGTGTCAGAGAGTGTGAGAGAGTTTCAGAGAGTGTCAGGGAGTGTCAGAGAGTGTCAGAGAGTGTCAGAAAGTTTAAGAGAGAGTCAGAGAGTGTCAGGGAGTTTCAGAGAGTTTCCGAGAGTGTCACAGAGTGTCAGAGCTTTTCAGAGAGATTCAGAGAGTGTCAGAGAGTGTCACAGAGTGTCATAGAGTTGCAGAGTGTGTCAGAGAGTGTCACACAGTTTCAGAAAGTGTCAGATAGTGTCAGAGAGTTTCAGAAAGTGTCAGAGAGTGTCAGAGAGTGTCACAGAGTGTCCGAGAGTTTCAGAGAGATTCAGAGAGTGTCCGAGAGATTCAGAATGTGTCAGATCGTGTCAGAGAGTTTCAGAAAGTGTCACAGAGTGTCAGAGAGTATCTGAGAGTGTCAGAGAGTGTCAGAGAGTTTCAGAGAGTGTCAGAGAGTGTCAGAGAGTGTCAGAGAGTTTCAGAGAGTTTCAGAGAGTGTCAGAGAGTTTCAGAGTGTCTCAGATAGTGTCAGAGAGTGTCAGAGAGTGTCTGAGAGTGTCTGAGAGTTTCAGAGAGTGTCAGAGAGTGTCAGAGAGTTTCAGAGAGCTTCTGAGAGTTTCTGAGAGTGTCAGATAGTTACAAAGAGTTTCAGAGAGTTGCAGAGAGTGTCAGAAAGTTTCAGAGAGTGTCCGAGAGTTTCAGAGAGTTTCAGAGGGTGTCACAGAGTGTCAACGAGTTTCAGAAAGCTTCAGAGAGTGTCAGGGAGTGTCAGAGAGTTTCAGAGATTGTCAGAAAGTGTCAGAGAGTGTCAGAGGGTTTCAGAGAGTGTTAGAGAGTTTCAGAGAATTTCTGAGATCTTCAGAGAGTGTCAGAGAGTGCCAGAAAGTTTCAGAGAGTGTCACAGAGAGTTGGCGACTTTCAGAGAGATTCAGAGAGTGTCAGAGAGATTCAGAAAGTGTCAGATAGTGTCAGAGATTTTCAGAATGTGTCAGAGAGTGTCAGAGAGTGTCTGAGAGTGTCAGAGATTGTCAGAGAGTTTCAGAGAGTGTCAGAGAGTGTCAGAGAGTTTCAGAGAGTTTCAGAGAGTGTCAGAGAGTGTCAGAGAGCTTCAGACAGTGTCAGGGAGTTTCCGAGATTGTCAGAGAGTTTCAGATAGAGTCAGACAGTGTCTGAGATTGTCAAAGAGTGTCAAAGAGTTTCAGAGAGTGTCAGAGAGTTTCAGAGAGTGTCAGGGAGTGTCAGAGAGTGTCAGAGAGTGTCGGAAAGTTTCAGAAAGTGTCAGAGAGTGTCAGGGAGTTTCACAGAGTTTCAGAGAGTGTCACAGAGTGTCAGAAAGTGTCAGATAGTGTCAGAGAGTTTCAGAAAGTGTCACAGAGTGTCTGAGAGTGTCAGAGAGTGTCAGAGAGTTTCAGAGAGTGTCAGAGAGTGTCAGAGAGTTTCAGAGAGTTTCAGAGAGTGTCAGAGAGTTTCAGAGAGTCTCAGATAGTGTCAGAGAGTGTCAGAGAGTGTCAGAGAGTGTCTGAGAGTGTCAGAGAGTGTCAGAGAGTTTCAGAGAGCTTCGGAGAGTTTCTGAGAGTGTCAGAGAGTTACAAAGAGTTTCAGAGAGTTTCAGAGAGTGTCAGAAAGTTTCAGAGAGTGTCCGAGAGTTTCAGAGAGTTTCAGAGGGTGTCACAGAGTGTTCGAGAGTTTCAGAAAGCTTCAGAGAGTGTCAGGGAGTGTCAGAAAGTTTCAGAGAGTGTCCGAGAGTTTCAGAGAGTTTCAGAGGGTGTCACAGAGTGTTCGAGAGTATCAGAGAGTTTCAGATAGTTTCAGAGAGAGTCAGACAGTGTCTGAGAGTCTCAAAGAGTGTCAAATAGTTTCAGAGAGTGTCACAAAGTGTCGGCGAGTTTCAGAGAGATTCAGAGAGTGTCCGAGAGATTCAGAGAATTTCTGAGAGTGTCAGAGAGTGCCAGAGAGTTTCTGACAGTTTCTGAGTGTGCCGGAGAGTGTCATAGAGTGTCAAAGAGTGTCACAGAGTTTCAGAGAGTGTCAGACTGTTTCAGCCACTTTTTGAGAGTGTCAGAGAGTTCCAGAGAGTTTCTGTGAGTTTCTGAGTGTGTCGGAGTGTGTCTGAGAGAGTCACAGAGTATCTGAGAGTGTCACAGAGTGTCAGAGAGTGTCAGAGAGTGTCAGAAAGTTTCAGAGAGAGTCAGAGAGTGTCAGTGAGTTTCAGAGAGTTTCAGAGAGTGTCACTGAGTGTCAGAGATTTCAGAGAGATTCAGAGAGTGTCAGAGAGTGTCACGGAGTGTCATAGAGTTGCAGAGTGTGTCAGAGAGTGTCCGAGAGTTTCAGAAAGATTCAGATAGTGTCAGAGAGTTTCAGAAAGTGTCAGAGAGTGTCAGAGAGTGTCTGAGAGTGTCAGAGAGTGTCAGAGAGTTTCAGAAAGTTTCAGAGAATGTCAAAGAGTTTCAGAGAGTTTCAGAGAGTGTCTGAGAGTTTCAGAGAGTGTCAGAGAGTGTCAAAGAGTTTCAGAGAGCTTCTGAGAGTTTCTGAGAGTTCCAGAGATTTACAAAGAGTTTCAGAGTGTTTCAGAGAGTTTCAGAATGTTTCAGAGAGTGTCAGAGAGTTTCAGAGAGTTTCAGAGGGTGTCACAGAGTGTCAGAGAGTGTCTGAGAGTTTCAGAGAGTGTCAGAGAGTTACAAAGAGTTTCAGAGTTTCAGAGAGTTTCAGAAAGTTTCAGAGAGTGTCCGAGTGTTTCAGAGAGTTTCAGAGGGTGTCACAAAGTTTCAGAGAGTTTCAGAAAGCTTCAGAGAGTGTCAGGGAGTGTCAGAGAGTGTCAGAGAGTTTCAGAGAGTTTCAGAGAGAGTCAGTCAGTGTCTGAGAGTGTCAAAGAGTGTCAAAGAGTTTCAGAGAATTTTTGAGAGTGTCAGAGAGTGCCTGAGAGTTTCTGTCAGTTTCTGAGTGTGCCGGAGAGTGTCAGAGAGTGTCAGAGTGTTTCAGATAGTGTCACAGGCTTTCAGAGAGTGTCAGAGATTTTCAGAGAGTTTCAGAGATCTTCAGAGAATGTCAGTGAGTGCCACAGAGTGTCAGTGAGTGTCAGAGAATTTCAGAGGGTGTCAGAGATTTTTAGAGAGTGTCAGAGAGTGCCAGAAAGTTTCAGAGAGTGTCACAGAGTGTCGAGAGTTTCACAGAGATTCAGAGAGTGTCCGAGAGATTCAGAAAGTGTCAGATAGTGTCAGAGAGTTTCAGAATGTGTCAGAGAGTGTCTGAGAGTGTCAGAGATTGTCAGAGAGTTTCAGAGAGTGTCTGAGAGTGTCAGAGAGTTTCAGAGAGTTTCAGAGAGTTTCAGAGAGTGTCAGAGAGCTTCAGACAGTGTCAGGGTGTGTCAGAGAGTGTCAGAGACTTTCAGATAGAGTCAGTCAGTGTCTGAGATTGTCAAAGAGTGTCAAAGAGTTTCAGAGAGTGTCAGAGAGTTTCAGAGAGCTTCAGAG